>NC_141547.1:61840000-62205000 GCF_021556685.1 Rattus norvegicus | reverse complement strand
CCCCATTGTGTGGGTCTCTCTCCCTTGAGGATTTACTGTCTTTGTGCCTGATCACAGGGAAGGCTGATACAAAGAACCAGTTCCTACTGAAAAGTGGGCAGAGTGGTGGGAATGTAGCAATGGCCTAAACGCAGGTGCAGCACATGTCTGGAACCTCGGTTCATTGGGTCTAAAGGACCCATATGTGCCGCATAGCCACACCAGAAAACACAACTTTGCCGGGTGATTTAGGTTGGGAGTTAAGAGATGGACCCCAGAAGTAGAATATTCACTGTCATTTTCAAGTCATGTAACCTTGGGCAAGCATATTGGTCAATGTTCCCCAAAAACTTGACTGGGCTTAGAAAAACCTAGAAACATGCCCTAGGAGTACCTGTGAGGTTGTTTCTACGGAGCTAGATGGTTTAAGTGGATAAACTAAGGAAGAAAGACCTACCGTGAATGTGGGCTAGGGTCCTGGAATGAGTTAAAAATAAAACATAAGACATTGAGGTGGGCACCACCATTTGGCTCTGTCTGCTTCCTGACTGAATGTGCCATGACCCCGCTTCCTGGACTGTACCCTCAAACTATGAGCCCAAATAAGCCTTGTCTTGTCTGGTTACTGTTGTCCGGTATGTTGTTACAGCAATGAAAAATCAAGACATTGCCGTGAGCCTCACCTCCTACCTCTGAAAGGCTTGGGGAATAATAATTGGGACGATTGGTGGGTGAGACTTGGTGACAGCCCTGCCCCTCCTAGGGAGTGACAGGCTCCTGGATTTATGGTCCCAGCAAGGGTATTAACTGAGAGGACATTCCATAAAGAACACCAGGAGCTCTCAGGAACCAGGAGGCAAACGTGCAGTGCGACGTTATACCCCTACCCTGCTGGGAACACCCAAGGACAGCAGGCTTTACTGTCGTATTCGAGGCTGCTGCCACCTTCACCTTCAGTGTCGAACATCCTGCCCTGGTTCAATAAATCTCAGGTGAGCTTTTTCAAAAATTAACAATTCCTCTTTTTATCCCAATCAACTATCGTAGGCAGGGCTTTGCATAGAGCAGGTACCAATAAAATAAAATAAAATAAAATAAAAACAAAAATAAAACTACAGGTTGAATAGATAGGACAGTGGGAGAGGAAAAACTGGGGAAGTAGAGTTTTCCCAGAAATGGGAGAATGCTGGGATCAAAGAGATGGACTTGCATTCGGTAGAACTGGAGGATACAGCTAAGGTCTGGGGAATAACCCTAGCAAACAGCAAAAGGCATAGGTAGCATCATACTAGCTTCATTTCTGTTGTGACAAATATCCTAACAGAAAAGCACTCAGGGAAGAAAGGGTTTATTTCAGTTTACAGTGTCAGGCCACAGGCCGTCGCTTTAGGGAAGACAAGGCAGCAGTCAAGCAGCTGGTCATATCACATCCACAGTCAACAGTAGAGAAAAACAGATTCACCCATATTGTCTAGCTTTCTTTGTCCCACTGCCTAGGGAATGATGCTGCCCAAAGTAGGCTGGGAATTCCTACTTCAGTTAAAGATCAAGACAATCCATAGACAGGCCCATAGGCCAACCTCACTCAGGGGCTCTCTTCTCAAGTGATCCTAGGTTGTGTCAAGCTGACATTTAAAATGAACCAAAAGAGGTAGGGAAACCATTGCTGCCAAACTAGTGCCTTTAGGTTGGCATGAAGGGGTCAGAGATGCCAGGATTCACTTGTTATATCACCTGGGCTCATCTGCCAAAGCTTCCTGTTCTAGCTCCTGATAACTCACCAGGATGGCCCATTCTTTCAACATCTTGCATCTCATTTGCAAGGGCATGTGGGTGGGGCTTGAGTGGTTATTCTGTCATTTCAGGGTAACAAGGAGTTATAAGAGTTCTGCCCACAGCCAATATGTGACACTGAGAGAATGTAGGCTCTTGATGGTCTATGCAAAAGATGTTCTCCTTGCCTTGCAGCTTAGAAAGTGTGAAACAGGGGCTATCTCATGCACGGACACTTCATCTGGGATTCCTGTTGTAAAAGATAAAACCTCAAGGGGCTGGGGAGATAGCTCAGTAAATAAAGTGCTTGCTTTGCAAGCATGAAGATCCAAGCTTGATCCCCAGGATTCGTGTAATAAAGGTGGGTGTGGTAGCATTCACTTAATAAACCCAGCACTGGGAAGGCGGAGACAAAAGGATGTCTGGGGATAGCAGACCAATCAGTCTAGACTAATTCATGAGCTCCAAGCCAATGAGAGATCCTGTCTCAAAAGAGGTGAGTGGTATCCCTGCAGATAGTAACTGAGGTAGTCTTCTTGCCTCCACACACACACACACACACACACACACACACACACACACACACACACGCACACACACACACTTGCATACAGGACTTCAACACAAGCTGACTTTTGTGAACAGGGGCTTCGCTAGGAAGCATTGGGAACAAGCAAAAGAAACTTAGTCTAGGTACTTATTCGGATGCCATTTAATCATAGGGAGAAACTAAAGTCAAGGTCCCAGGCTCTAGGGCAACTGGGGACTTCCCAACAGCTGAACAGCTTCTGTCGTAAACAGTCGTCTGAGTCCAGACATCACAGGGACTACTTGTAAGGAGACAGTTGTCTGAGTCCAGTCATCTCAAGGACAACTTCTCTGTCTTGCTGGCAGTGTCAAACAAGTCCATGTTCCCAGGCCTAGGAATGAACTATTCCACTTTTCCAAATGTTTTCTTAATTGTTTGTTAACCGGTAGAGAAAATGGAAATTGCTGTTATCTAAACCAAAGGTGCATACGTTGTAAAAAATATAAAACAAATTACCTGTTATGCCCTAATTAACTGCATGCAGCTGACTTGCTCCTTTCTCCCCTTATCATTCTGAGCTCTGGACCAAATGTCTTGGAGGATGAATAAAGGACCTTGAGCTCCAGACCTAATGTCTAAAGAATGAATTAAGGACCTTGAGGCCAGGTGCCCTGGACATGGCCCAATTTCCAACAGGTACTACCTTGTTTAACCCATGTCAAAATACAATTGGGTAACACTGCAGCTCACCCCAGCTTCCCTCTTGCTTTGTGTTCCCATTCTTTAAAAATGTTGTACAATCTCCCTTTGGGGCCACGGTTCAGACCACGAACTGGCCACCTCCCTGAGCGCTCAGAAAATAAAGCTTTCATTTTTAAGCTTCCATATCTGAAGTATGAATTTTCTCAGCTTCCACCCTAAACCCAACAGGTTCAGGTGCTGTTTTGGGTAAGACTGGTTCAAATTCCACATCACTGTCTGGTTTCTCTCCTGCAGGACTGATCCTGTTCTCAGTCCCTTGCCCCATAGCTCCAGCAACTCATTCTCTCAAGTTCAAATCTGGCTTTAGGGTAGAAGCCGAGATAGAATCACATGGCCTGGCGGATGCAACTTCGTTGGCTCAAGTCATAGGCCAACCAGTCCACAATGGAAGAGCCGTGGTCAGCTTGGGGATGTGTTTAACTGTCAGGGACTGGAAGAAGCAGGGTGAGGACTGGAGGGTCCACTTACCTATCAAGAGTGGGGGAGGAGCTGTTCCCCAAAGACATTTAGAGATGGGTCCTCTACTGCTAAGATAGCAAGTGCACACTACTGGGAGATCTTCCCTCCTGTGTTTAATTCATGTAGCACAAGACCCTTCTTTTTTGTGCAATCTTCTCTTCTTACCTAACAAGTTCCTGAGGGGGCCTGAGGAGCAGTCATCTTACTGCACAGTCATTTGTCTTCCTCCCTGCACTTCCGTTGCCCTTGGGACTACATCAGTCATCGGCAACAGGCTGCATCCAGGATTAGTTATCTTTTCATGTATTTGTTCCGTGGTCGGATCCTGGAGAGCAGAGGTCATGTCTTATTCATCTTGTGTCCCCCTTTGCACTTTGCCTGCTGTTCGGGGGGCATAGTGAGATAGTCTATAAATCTGTTGACAGATTGAACGACTGATTTATATGCTGCTAGAGCCAGAGGTAGATGGAATCTTGATTCGACTACAAAACTACAGAGAAAAAGACCTGTGTTCACCACATCATTTCTGAGAGATTGCTGATCTTCTCTGGACTAAATAATGTTGCTGAGGTCAAGATAAATACCTTCTGTGAAGCCCAGCCTCGCTACTGCTGTCATTTCTATTTCTAAGGGATTGAGTGAAGGCCAGAGGAATGTTGGTCTTAGCTGCCCAGCTCCCTGAGGAGATCATATCTTCTGACGAAGGCTCTGTAAAAGGGAACAGGTGCAGAGGTGGGGGAAAGCGATCGTGGGATGAGGGAGCAGGTGTCAGTCTTCAGAGGCTCCGCCCCAGGCAAAGAGCCAGAGCCCTAGGGACCTGCCACTGACTCTGTGATGTTCCCAGGCTTTAATAGATTTTGTTTGCAGCCCTCTGTTAGTTTTGGGAATTCCTGTCTACTTTCTGGAACCCCTCATAACCCAGCACACATAACATGGAGAGCAGAGAGGATGAGGGATCAAAATTAGATCACTTTGGGTGCTCAAATACCCTCCTTAAAAGGCTGCTCTGGTTCAGAAGACACAGTGACTAATTTTGCAAATGCCTTGCAATCCATTCGAACCAGGAGATTTGTTCCTTTGTGACTCGTGCCCACAAACAACTTTCAAAGAGGGAGACCCAGTGACTTGCTCAGCCTTTCAGATGCTTCTAGCCTGTCACCAATCACAAATGTCACAATGTTAATGAAGGGGAAGGGTGAAAAAGTGTTGTTGGTAATAGACGAGTAAAACAGGAGGTGGTAATTGGAGCAGAGAAGGAAGGACGCAGACCCGAGGCGAGTAAGAGGTCAAAAGGGGGCTCGAGAAAGGAGTGTAGCCAAATTTGTGACTGCACGGGCCACCCAGTGTCTCGCCCTCCACGCAGTCAGCCTGAGGCGAGGAGGCGGGGCTCGGTTTGAGTCTCCGCCCCATGCCTCGCCCTTCCTAGAAGACCCCGCCCTCAGATGATCCCGCCCCACTGCGAGGAGTCTTTCAGCCCAGGCCCCGCCTCCGAGCCCAGAAACTCCGCCCTGCACCCAAATCCCGGAAGCGAGAGTTGCTCCGCCTCTTCCGAGCCGGGTCGCGACCTTGAGGCTGGGAGTCGGGTTTCGGAGCGTGCCGGGCCTTCGCCCGCCCTGCAGCCCCCTTTCTCACCATGGCCGCGGCCCGGAACCTGCGCACCGCGCTCATATTCGGAGGCTTCATCTCTGTGGTCGGAGCCGCCTTCTACCCTATCTACTTCCGGCCCCTTCTGCGGCTGGAAGAATACCGTGAGTGACCTCTGACCCCGCGCAGTGGCTGCTCCCAGCGCTACCCCGAAGTCTTTAAGCCCCTACCCTAACTGTTCAAGGAGTACTGAGGAAGGAGGTGGACTTAGGAGTGAGGCTACCCAGGGTCCAGGCTCGCCCAGTGCAGCCCGGTGATCTCGGACAAGTGGCCCCACCTCCGACCTTCAATGTTAAGAGTCTAAATAATCAGTTGCAGGATCAGCCACAGAACTGGAGCATCTTAGGGGTCACAGAGGTGATGTGTATGAAAGCAGCCTGCACACAGCAGGTCAACACTAACACTAGTTCACACACAGTTACTATATACTGAATATTTAATGTGTCAGGTTAGTCATATATCGAATCATTGAATTTGCACAGCCTTCCCTTGAGGTAGGTACTACCCATTTTACAGATGGAGGTCACACAGCTAGTAAGTGGTGGGGGAAATGTTCCAACCCAGTCTTCTGCCTGCAGAGCCCTCCCCTCCATTCACCCAGGCTGAGATGGTACTTTAGTGGGAGCCTTGATCATCCTGAGTTGAAAGGTGTTTTTATGGTGCATCATTGCCGTCCCCTAAGATGTCTTGGAGCGGAAATATTTCAAAGCTAAACTGTTAACCTGGGTTTTGAGTTTTTCCTCAAATCGTTTTTTTAGATTCTGCTGGTTTCCTTCGTTTTAAGCTGGTTGCTCACATGACAATGGTGAATGCCGGGGGAGTCATTTTTTTCCTTAATCATTCAGGTCCTATCATTCTAAAAGCCAAACTCTCCTTCCTGGAGACCTATACCTCAGCAAGGATTAGCACTTTGATACATCTGAAGCCATCTGTCAGAGAGGAGAGATGAGGCATTAGAGGATCATTTTGTTCTCCAGGAACCTGAACCATCTTGAAGATGAAGAGGGCCAGCCCAGCCCCCTGGGGAATATTAGCCGGAGCTGAAGCTTGGCGGTTTGACGCTTCATGTAAATGCTCTGACCATCTCTAGTGCTGTAGCACTTGGGTTCCAGAGGCAAAGCAGTTTCAAGTACACACACGAATCCCCTGGCAGCAGCTTTTTACCAGCTCAGACTGAGACGGTCTCTGTGCTTCCTGCCTACAAGTCCTTCTGCATACCCCGTGTGTGGAAGGAACATGGGCTGTGTAGGGTCCTGCAGAATTCATCTCCATCCTTTTCCCTTGCTGGGTCCATGCCCGGGGCTATTTTATTACAGCTTCTAGAGTTGGACTCGAGACAGAAAGATCTGCTGTGGGTTCCCTTCGAAAACTCCCAGTTCTGAAAACGGGTATGGTTCTTAGCCAGTGTGCTATCTATCTGGAGTTGGTTTTGCTTGTCACAGCTAAGGGACAGAAGGGGAGGTGAGTAGGTTATTAGTATCTACTAGATAGGATCCAGGATAAATTTTCCATGATGCACAGAAGTCACCTGTGAGGAAGCATCAAAGGGTGAGGGCTGCCCAGCTCTTAATCAGTGAGTCAAGAGGAGACATGGCTTCCAGGAATACTCCCCAGTCTTTGGCTGACCAAGTTGCTTTAGACGGGCAGGTCAGGCTCCAAGGCTGTCCATACCCGCTTACCTTTTAGCTTATTAAAATAATTCAGCCAACTTTAACCAAAAGTTGTAACTAAATCTTTCAAGAAAGTCATACTAAACAGCTAATTTTTATCTGAAGTTAATTTTTAACACCCTTCCAAGCACTTCAACTCTACCAAGCCATTTAGTGCTCATAATAACCCTTTGTGGTAGCTGTTAGCTGAATGACATATAGACAGGGTATTTCCTCACTCTGAACCTTGCCCCCCCCCCCCCAGCCCCCTAGGCTGTGGTGATGGTGTTTACTGAACTGAATTTACAGGCTTAGGGTGAATTAAGTAGAGCATTACTTGTAGAAGTCTCTAGTATAGTCTCATATGAGGAATTGTACAAAAAGCACTTTTAAAAGAGGGCTTTGGTGAGGGACGAGCTATAAGCAGTTGTGTGCCTAAGGCCAGCGACCCAGCCCTAAGCATGTCCAGCTGGCTCAACGTATGCTCAGGAACTGGGAGCCTGCTGTGCAGGTGAGCTTCTCAGCCCATTTCAATCCTCAGTATTTATAGTATTTCACTGCTTTCCTTTCATATACTCAGCCTGGATTTTAGCTGTCACTTGGGTCTGGTACAGTTTAGATGTGGGGCAGAGCTGGGCTGACCCCAGTCTCTTCCCCTGCCACCCTTCTCACTCCGTCCTGGCCATGTGCATCTTGTGTAGTGTTTTAGCCCAAGCATTCTCTGCCCCTTTACTCACTAACATCACTGTTTTATCTTTACTCACCAACTCTTCGTCTTTCCCATGCGCCCCTCGTGCTTTTCTTGTGTGCATTATTATTTTCTTTTTCTTAAAGCTGAAAAGAAATGTGTGCTGTTGAGAGGGTGGATGTATGGCAGCTTATGTGTGTCAATTTCGGAGGACAACTCTGGAGTCATTTCTCCCCTGTTTTAACATAGGCTGTGGGGGTTGGATTTAGGTCATTGGGCTTGCATGGTAAGTGCTTTACCGGCTGAGCTGTCTTGCTGGCCCCGGTTGAGGTCTTTCTGAAATACACCTGGTACTAGTTCTTTGGTGAGAATTTGTAATAGGAACCTGTTTTGGTTTGTTAGGAAATGTGGAGCCCTCTGGGTCGTTGGCACTGGTTCTGCCATTTGTCCTTCAAGGGCAGTCATCTGGCTTGCTTAATTAAAACCCTGCAGTTACCCACTGCTATCCTCAGAGTCCAGCCAGTGGAGGTTATTGAAGTATTTTAACAAGGTGACTAGATTCACTGTGGGCCAGCTTCAGTACCACTGTGGGGAAGAGGGACCTGAGGGGGAAGAAAGAGGCAGAAAGATTGGTAATGAAAAGCACTCTCATTTTTTGGCATCAGGAAATGGTACCCAGCCTATATCAGAACACTTAAGGGACTGGGACTGGTACACAAGGACGTGTGACTGATGAGCCTTGTCTTACTGTTCTGTCGCTGTAAAGAGACACCATGGCCATGGCGACTCTTTTGAAAGAAAGCATTTAATTGGAACTTGATGACAATTTCAGAAATCTAGTCCATTTTTGTTGTGGCAGAGAACATGGCAGCACACAGACAGATATGGTGTTGAAGAAGTAGCTAAGAGTTCTACATCTGGATCTGTAGGCAGCAGGAAGGAAAGCCACTGAGCCTGGCTTGGACTTTTGAAACCTCAGTACCCTCCCCCTAGAGGTGTGTGCCACACCTACTCCAACAAGGCCACACCTCCTAATTCTTTCAAATAGTGCCACCTTCTGGTGACCAAGCACTTAATGGCTCCCATCTCCCTAACTCCTGTAACTAGAAGGTGGTCCTGGTGATGGTGACAGCCAATTGGAAGTCAGCAGTTTAAGGGATGAGAATGAATAGGTACCATTTTGGACAACTGGAGGGTTGGGCAGTGTGCACTGAAGCTTTGGCCGGTGATCCAGGATAGGAAGACATAGTGAGTGCCTAGAACACCAGCATGGGAAGGGCTGATAAGTGGTCAGCAGGGAAAAGCCCTCAGAGGAGTCTCAGGTGGAGTGGACACAGAGAGGCTTAAAGTTAAGAGATCCCCCATAGCATCAGGAAGACAGCTCTTCATAGAAGGGATGTGGCCTCCAGCTAGGTTGCTTAGAAATAGTAGAGATGAGTGGAAGTATCCATTAGACTATGAAAGAGATGATAAAAATAAACATGGTTAATGCTTTCAGTGGTTTGAACAAGAAGTGAGCAAGAAGATTGCTACAGATCACAGAGTAAGTGAATGGTCTGTTAAATGGACGTGTCTATTGGTAGGAGCACGGCCACCCTTGAAACAGGCTGAGGGACTAAGAGTAGTCTTGCTTCTTGCTTTTAGTTTGGGCTGGGAGCCATGGGAACACCAGGAGAGTCCAGTAAATTGAAGTGCTGGAGAGAGGCCAGTCTATAGAGGAAGGTATCCATAGGCTCCAGAGCTCAGGGAGACACGGCCTTGGGCAGTCAAAGCACCTGTTCCCACAACGTAGAAAGGATAGGTATGGATGCGGGAACACGTGGTCCTGGCATGGTGAGGTGTGCATAGTAGGTCACAGCTTCTGTTGTCTGACACAGGATGGCAATCCCTCTCTGTAAGTGAAGTACATTGTCCAAGTGTTATCTTCTAACTGCCCTCTGATGAGGCTGATGAGAGGGCTCACCAGCTACTCACTGCCAAACCTGCTGACCCAAGTTTGATGCTGCATGGTAGAAGGAAAGAACCACAGGGTGTCAGGGAGAGTCCAGCAGCTTTCAGGTAGAGAGCTGTCCTACCTCATTCATAGGGAGAATAAACATCATATGGAATGCTTACGAGAAGGGTTTGTATTAATATAAGTAGTGATTCAGTAGCCCAGGGAGAGGTGGTTCTCGTCAGTGCTGAGGTGGGCAGTCCGTCCTGGAATGCTCTTTGCTGGGCTCCTGTGACTCTCCCTCCCCCTGAGCTGTTGGTTTGCTTCTGCCCTCGGCTGCGTTTTAATTCCCCCATGCCTCTGACCACCCTGTATACATTTGTTATTCATTCAGATCTGGCTGTTCCAGTGAGTGGGCCACAGTTCTTAGTGTCAGGTCCCTCAGGCCAGCCTGCTTGTGGGGAGTTAGGGCCGGGCAGAGAGTGTAGGACTGAGTAGGCCCCATGATTTCCGCTCCAGTAGGATAAGCTCCAGTAGACAGCGGGAATGAGAAGGAAGACTCCCTGTCAAACAGAGCAAAAGAGAGCCCAGTGATAGCTATGCAGCAGACCACTGTGACAAGTGTGTCTTAGTGCACTTCCTTTTGACATTGAACGTGATCTTTAGCTCTCCCACTGACTTGTCAAGACTTGAGTAACAGTTGTTCACTGGAGTGAGATCAAGGTCAATCCATCCACGATAGCTCAAGTCCTGTTCTAATTCTTGGGGAGGTAGCAGTTAGCCTTGGGGCCTGATGGTCTGAAACCACAGTTCTGCTGTGCTTCTGGAGGGAGCCCCGGCATTGCTTTTTCTCTTTCTTCCTCTTGCCTGCTGGTGGGGTTTGTCTGAGTACTTAGTGGATCATACCTTGAAGCCTGACATGTCTTTATATCCTACAAGCAGTCCAGTTCAGAGTCTGGCTCTGTAAAAATAGCATGTATTTCGGGCATCCAACTCAAATAATGAAGTAGGATGGAGTAAGAGCTTTTTTTTTTTTTTTTTTTTTTGTTTGTTTTCTTTTTTATCTTGATCTTTCCTACTTTTAGTTCGATAGACAGAAATACAACATCATGGGTTGTTACCAGAAAGGCCAGACTCATTTGTTCTTGACATTGGCCTTGTCCAGTGTCACTGCATGATAATTGCTGGGTGGACACAGATCCTGACTTCCTGACCTCGTCCACTTAATGCCCTGTCAGGGTGCCTGTAAGAAAGTGAAGTTACAGAGCGACAGGGTGAATGGTTACATGGGTGAGCTGGAGGAGACCTAATTCTCCTGCTTCTCGCCTGTGTTCTCTCTGCTGTGCCTTGCTGCCCCCAGTTGAAATTGTATTGTATATCTGATAGAATGAGATTACCAGAAATCACTTGATGTGCAAAATGCCTTTCTTGTAAGGGCATTTCCCCTATCACATCCCAGGTACTTAGAATATGCTTTTCACACCATTCACCATGTAATTGAGCAGAATGCAGAGACAGGCTGAAGTCCTGTTTCCTAACTGGCCCTTTACAGCTCTCTGAATCCAGTCTGCTTTTGATGAGTGTAGATGTGTTTACAGTACAAAGAGCAGTGATGGAAGTGGCCACTAGTCTCCAGCTCAGGTGAGCTGCAACAGTGGTGTGGCCCACACCAACAGTTCCCTCACTGCCCACTCTGAAATGGTACCTTTGATCTCAGCCATCTGTTTCCCACTGTGGTTCTGTCCTCCTAGCCAGCTGCTTCACAAACCTGCTATTCCATGTCTGGTGCCCCACCCCCATCCCCTGCCAGCTTCTTCACACCTGTTATCCCATGTCCGGTGGACCCCCATCCTCTGCCAGCTGCTTTACACCTGCTATTCCATGTCTGGTGTCCCCCATCCTCTGCCAGCTGCTTCTCACCTGCTCTCCCATGTCTGGTGCCCCCCCACCCTCTGCTAGCTGCTTCACACCTGCTATCCCATGTCCGGTGGACCCCCATCCTCTGCCAGCTGCTTCACACCTGCTATTCCATGTCTGGTGTCCCCCCATCCCCTGCCAGCTGCTTCACACCTGCTATTCCATGTCTGGTGTCCCCCCCCATCTCCTGCCAGCTGCTTCACACCTGCTATTCCATGTCTGGTGGCCCCCCATCCCCTGCCAGCTGCTTCACACTTGCTCCTACAGCTGTTTGTTCTCCTCAGTCTGAGTTTCAGTCACCATTCTGTCCCTGTGTCCTCTTGGATTTATGACCATTTGGTATCCCTGGTCACTGTTTCCCACTTGGTGTTTGTAGTTCCCAGCTGCTCCAGTGCACTTTGGGTTCTGGACTCTCCTGTAAATGGACTGCAGAGCCTAGGTGGCAGCAGCAGAATGGAACTGCCAAGGAAGTCCTTACATCTGACCAGCTATTTGTGAACAGGTAGACACTTGAACAGCCATCCTGGAATGGCAGTGTGTTGTTGGACTTTCTTATCTGGCTCTTTTGCAGTTGCACTTTTTTTTTTTAATTAAGAGAAAGCTCAAGTGACAGAAAAGATCCAAGGATAGAAGCACAAACCTTCGTGTCCTTCACCTGGGTTTGCTGGTCGTTAACAGCCACCGCGTTTGCTCTCCTTCCACACTCACTAGATTGCAGTCATCACCATTATTTTGTGAGCCATTTAAAAGTAGGTTGAAGGCATTATGAGCTTTTATTCCTAGGTACTTGAGCCTGTTTTTGCTAAGAACAGGGACATTCTTTTACCTAATCACAGTATAGTTACGAATTCAGGAAATTTAATATTGATACAGCACAGCTGTCTAGTACAGAGACCATATCCAAATGTTGCCATTTGTCCCAATTACGCCAGGTTGTGACTTGCCTTTTCTTTGACTGCCGATTGTGGAAGGAGATGGAGAGGGAAATGAGGTCTGGCTTTTCTCTGCAGGCTTGCCTGCTGGTGCTTCATTAGAGCATCCTCAGAAAAACACTTGGGAGTCTGCGTTTGTATGATGGTCAGGGTTAAATACAGTACCAGGTCCCACAACAGATTTATCTCCCACTGCAAACCTTTGCTCATTCTCAGACTTAAAGTTAGGAAGATTCTTTTACTACCACACAAAGTCAGCCTACCTGCATGTATAAACAGCTTTAATAACATTCCATGGCCCTTTGACTAGAGAGAACTATCCTGTTAAAACTACAAATCAAATCTCAGCCTTAGCACCAGGGGGCAGAGTTGAGCTTGCTGGGATCCTGGAGTGGGGAATTTTCTAACTCTGGGTCTGCAGTTGGGTTTTAGGCATTTTACATGCAAACTTGCTCACCCCTCAAGTCAGTAGTTAGCTTATTTGCCCACATAACTAAAGCTTCCTGCTGCCTCCCCTGTTTCCGTGAGGTTCATAGATGTTTGCTGTTCCTCCAGTGACAATGAAATAGAAACCTGTCAGCTTCATCAAGAAGACTATGTTAAATCCTGAAAGACTGGTTTCTGTTTTCCCATTAGCAGATTCTGCATTCTCAAATAAAGTGTCTTTGTGTGATCTTCTGAATTTCCATAAGACTTTCTTGGCCTCGGAGTATTTATTAAAACATTAGTGGATCAGAGAAGCAAGTGGATTTAGACAGGAGCTAATACCGGTTATCAGTCGTCAGGAATAGTTTAGCTTGCCTGTCCAGGCCAAGCCACTGAGGTGGCTGCATCAGGGCCCAGATTATGAGGAGCTTATAGCCTACGTAGAACAAATCTCGAGCCGTCCAGCCTCATTAGCAATTAGCAGGAAGGTGTGGAGACAGGGATTCCTCACTCAGATGGGTCTTCACTGCATGACAAGGTCGCAGCACAATTAGGCATTCTGTCCCTACCACCCAGCTAGCAGCTTCCACCCAGGGCTGCCTGGCAGTCTGCCAGCATCTTGGACTCTGCAGTGGTACCTGCTTCTTAGAGAATGGGTTTGGTACATTAGGATGGCCAAGTTTCTTTTGTCTGCGCATCTAGAATGCTTCATAACAATTATTTTTCAAACTTTACTTCTTCCTGCCTTCACAATAGTAGAGATTTCTTAGGTCTGAAAAAATCTATTTTTGTTCTTGGCAAGACTCACGACAGTGTGATGTTTTTCGGGCTGGGCACTAAGTACTAGTTTGAGACATCCATACTTTGAAACTTCCCTGTCGATATTGTGGGGCTCTGGTCTGCAGAGTGTGATGTCTTCTAGAATGAGAACACACCTGTGTTGTTACGTGTCATTGTCCCCTTGACTTAGAGAAGGTCTGTTGGCATGTGCAGGTCCATAACATAGGTGCGCGGTTAACCTGCTAGTTGGAGAGAGGCACTGTGAACCCACTAGGCCAGTGGAAATAGGTAGCCCACTGGGACTTGTCTTCTCCTTGTCGGTAGAAGTAGACATCAAGATTCCCACAGCCCCATCACCCGATAAAGTTAGTATTGATGATAAAGTTAGTATTGGTAACACTATCAGGTAAGTCATTTAGGACTGACTTTCTGTTTCAACACCAGTTTGAAGGAAGTTTGGTGACTATCAGAGTTGGTGGAACCCTGTTCCTGTTCTTGCCGCAGGCCTGTGAAGGAGGCAGACTGACCTAATAGCAATGAGAGCTGAGAGTGGCTGTAAGAGGCAGTCGGTCTATTAAAACAAAAGCCTGATTACTGCATTTAATCACTGCAACTTAGGAGTCAACATCCTTGGCACCCGTCTTTCTTCTAAAAAGCCACCATTTGTCAAGACACTTAAGATAATAATTCTTTGTTGTCACAGGCTTCAGGTTTCTTCCAAACCACTTAGAAAGATGTGACGGAGAACTTGAAGCCCACACTCATAAAATGCTTGATTTCTCCTGGCCTCTGCCTGTTGTGCATCTCCAGAGTGCCAGGCTTAGCTGCTGCAGCTACAGCAAGCTCACTAATTGGCACGGCACCTGCAATCAATTAGGGAAGCTTCAATTACCCAAACCAAAGCCACCCACCCAAAGATTAATTTTCTGCTCTATTTCCTATCAAAAACATAGCATATTTAGCTTGGAGTCCAGTCCTTCAGTGGAGTGTTTTTAGCCACCGTTTTCCTGATAACTGTGCCTGTCCCTTCTTTGCAGCAGCGCTCCCCTTGTAATGTCGTCACACCCACCAGCTCTTCAAAACTGTTCTTTCTGTTGTGCGTGTCCTTTCTAAAATGCTGAGATCACAGGGAAAAGATGTTGGTTGAGAGCTTTTTGTTTGAAGTGTGGCTTTTTTTTTTATGTCTAGGATCTATTTTCTACAACCTAAAAGCTTTAAGCAATGACATCCCTGAATTGAATCACACTCCAAAATACGCCTTGTAATTGGCCCATGTAAATAGAAAAAAAAAAATGCCCACACCTCCTTTCTAAAGAGTGTTTGTTCTGTTGTGTTTCTCAGAGAAGGAGCAGGCTGTAAATCGAGCTGGTATCGTCCAGGAAGATGTGCAGCCACCAGGTAAACTTAAAAATTCCAGACGATCCCTTCTGGGACACGTGGCATGAGTGTTTGCTTTGCTGTGGATTGGGGGTGGTTTTTCTCTCTGGAACCTGATATTGTTTATGATAGTTCCTGTCTTGTCAGGGCTATCCAAGACTTCATGCTAACATTTCAATACCTAGTACTTTTCACAGGATTTCTGGGTCCCTCTTTTATACTTGGTAAGTGGACATAAAATATAATTAAGTATGCAGCAGATCACCTGCTTTGCAGCCGCCCATCCCAAGCACTCTGTAAATACCACCCTCATGGGCAGATAGTGTTTATGGGTGAGCTTTGCTCTGGGATTCAGTTTCCTACAGAAGTTCTCAAAGCTGCCATCAGGGTTAAGTGGGATGTGCCTTTCTGATTATGAGAGGTTTTCTAACTTATTAACCAAACTTCTGGGGTTGGGAATTTAGCTCAGTGGTAGAGTGCTTGCCTAGAAAGTGCAAGGCCCTGGGTTTGGTCCTCAGCTCCGAAAAAGGGAAAGAAAAAACAAACAAAAACAAACAAATAAAACCAAACTTCTGCAGTCTGGGGGTCTAGGGTAGGTCCATTTCTTCCTGGTAGGGAATAGTTCCTAAGCCTTTAAAAACCCTTGGGGTTGGGGATTTGGCACAGTGGAAGAGCACTTGCCTAGTAAGCGCAAGGCCCTGGGTTCGGTCCCCAGCTCCGAAAAAAAGAAAAGAAAAAAAAAAAAAAAAACCCTCATAGCTGCCGTGGCTGCCTTGTCGCAGGGTTGCAGTGGCTACTCTCACCCATCTCAGGGTCTCAGCCCATGGAAATTGCATGGCTCAGCTTCCACATCATCCTGTTTGTGTGGGATCAAGGGGGTGTGCTCAGTCATTTAACAATGAATTCTGATGGGGCATTTGTGTTTCTATCCATAGGGTTGAAAGTGTGGTCTGATCCGTTTGGCAGGAAATGAGGCTGTCAGCAAGTCTGATGAGGAAAGTGGACATCTTCATCCTGTGCACTCTGCAGTGAGGACAATAGATGGCTCACTGTGGCAGCCTGGCTGAGAGGGAACTCTCATGCTGCTAGCCAGAGCCCTTGTGATAGAGACTGTGTGCAAAGACAGTGCTTCCCTTAACTCCCTGGAGAACCTGAACAGATGACACCATTAAGAAGTACCTTGTGGCTCCATTGACTTTGCAGGAGCAGAGCCAGCCTGCAAGGCTGTTTGCGGATCTGCAGCTCATGCAGTCTTTATCACGTCCCAGCTGAGATGTGAACACCAGCAACCTGTGGCTCAAGGCCCTCGGCTGCTTTGACACCTTCTGAATAAGCGATTTTAGTGCAGATGGCCCAGCCACACTGCCTCCAATGGCTCTTTGAGGATGTTTCGATTGATAAAGCTGTTTGAAAACAGGATCCTTGGCACTGTTCAGGAATGTATACTGCTCAGCTTAACCATCTCATCGAAAGTCACCGTGTGTGGAAGTAAATAGAAGCAAGTCACTCTAGACTGTACCACACACAGTTGAATCCTGCGTGAGCCTGCAGATATTAAAATGGTTTCTCTTAGTTTGCTGTTGTATACTGTTTGTGTGTTTGTGTGTGTGTGTGTGTGTGTGTGTGTGTGTGTGTGTGTGTGTGGTGTGTGTGGTGTTGGTGTGTGGTGTGTGTGTGGTGTGTGTGTGTGTGGTGTGTGTGTGTGTGTGGTGTGTGTATGTGTGATGTGTGGTGTGTGTGTGTGTGTGTGTGTGGTGTGTGTGTGTGGTGTGTGTGTGTGGTGTGTGTGTGTGTTTTATTTAGGTGGGTGGTGTTTGTTTGCTTTGGCTTTTGTTTTTTGAGATACTCTGTCAGAACCTTGAACTCCCAGAGATCCACCTGTCATTGCCTGGTAGAATTTTTTTGTAAATTGAATTCTGATGTGAAGAAGTAGTTCTATTGTCTAGATTCTATTTGAGTAGATTTCTATGTAGTGGTACCAAGGTCCTCAGCATACTTCTGTGACAGCTGTTGTATTAGTGTATTAGGGTTCTCCAGAGGAACAGAACTGATGAAATGAATACACACACACACACACACACACACACACACACACACACACACACACACACATATTATTAGAAGGACTTACAGGCTGTGGTCCACCTATTCCAATCATACCTGTCTTTCAATGGAAAGTCCAAGAATCTGATAGTCGTTCAGTCCTTAAGGCTGGATTAAATATGTACCAGAATCCTGAAAAAGTAGACTGTAACGCCAGAGAGCAATGGCGGCAGGCCAAGAGCACATGCCTCCTTGCATGTCCTTCATACAGGCTTCTACTAGAAGGCGTGGCCCAGACTGAAGGTGGCTCTTACCACCTCAGAAGATCCAGATTAAAGGTCGGTCTCCCACCTCAAATGATTCAGTTAAGAAAAATCCCTCACAGGTGTACCCAACCACTTGGGTTTTAGTTAATTCCAGTTAGAGTCAAGTTGAGGACCAAGAATGGCCACTAGAGCTGTTAATGGAGTGCCAGTCATCCAGCAGGCTCCTCACCAGGAGTTGGCCGCAGTGACCGTAAGAACCAGTTTCCTCTTGGTGCTTTTATTTTCTTCCTCACGTGCTTCCATGTCTTTACTTCTGTGTCTGTCTTTTGCCTTCCCCACCCCCATGTCTCCCCTTCTCCTTTGATCCTCTTTCATTCCTGGTGCTCTGCGGCCTCCTGGGACATGACTGGGTACTGAAGAGCCAGTCTGTTCTTAGCGGAAAGCCATGTGTTTCTGTAGCCTGTGTTTTCCTGAGGTGCTTGGTGGCATAATTTCATAATTGTCCACTTGGCATTTTCTTAACACGATGCTGGCCCAATTATGTAATGACTGGCAAACAGAAATGAGATTGATAGTTCTAAAACCAAAGTCATCATTTTGGGGAGACATTGCCTAACATATAATTGACTCTCAGTTAACAACCCAACAGAGGGAGTTGACTAATTAGTTGTGCATTGCCTACTGTTTTCCTTGGAGAGAGCACCAAGTTATGTAATTTAAAGTCAAATCGTGCAGATGCTCAATTGAGCCTTATGACTGAGGTGAGTACATCTGTCTGGGAGGACTTCTGGGCTAAGGGACTGTGGAAGCAGACTCAGCATCTCCTGAGTCAGATCTTTGTCCCGGGCCTACCTCTCCCTGCCTTCAGTCTACCTTTTTTCAGTGGTACAAGAGTTTTCCACCCTCAGTCACCTTGATGCTTGAAGCAGGAGCATTCTGTGTCTCAGACAATACTGCTGAGGGCTGCCCATGCCCCCGTGAGTTGTGAGAGATGCCCTACTAAGGATGGACGGAGGGCCTCAGGATCCAAGAGTCCTACTGTGCGCCCCTCTCCCAAGGACAGTGATTGAAGCACTTTGCTTACAAGAGGCAGCTTAGATGCATTTAGGAAATGGGTCTGCCATTGACTAGATCCACTGGATTCTAATTTGGTGGTTTCCAGGGGAAGGTAATCATTTCCCAAGTGCTCTGAACAGCAGCACTTCCTACTGTCGCCTTTCTGGGACTAGAGACTTCCCCATTAGGGAAAATCAGATCATTACATCCTTAAACCTTTTGATCTCAGGATAGCTTTACACTCTTTTAAATATACTGTCTCAAGGCTGTAAGCAGGAGAACAGTGGAAGGTGGACCCAAGGTCCTGCTTTACCCTCTGCGTGCACACTCACCATGACAGTTTTAAAAACTCTACATTGTGCTCATGGAAATTATACCTATAGAAAATGCACCATATTACTAGAACCTCAAAGCAAAAAGTGTAAGAATTACATTACTTTAAAAGCCTCAATTATGATTGTGTATATTAATAGAATGTTGTATGAGAAAACTTATTTTTTGAAACAATTTCTGAGGCTGGGGAAACAGTTTGATGGGTAAGATCACTTATTATGTGATGAGCATGAGGACCTGAGTTCAAATCCCCACAACCACGTGAAAAGCTGAACCGGCCACATGCATCTGAAACCTCAGCACTGTGAAGGAAAGACAGGAAAACCACCGAGGGTTGCTGACTGCCAGGCAAGCTCCAGGTTCAGTGAGAGACCCTGTGTCAGATGTAAGGAGAGAGCAGGACAAGCAGCCCCCATTACCTTCCACCCATGCTTCTATGTACCTGCATATATCTCGTATGCATGCACCACATACCACATATAAGTACTTGCCAGTATCTGTCCCAACAGAAGACCTTCGCGTTCTCATATTTTTCTGCCTTGGATCTGTTTTATTCTCTCCATTGGCATGAGGGCATGGAAGGGAAATGTCCTCAGGGAGGTTTCGAGATCTTGCTCCTTGGTCAAACCTTTTGAGGATTGTATAGCGGAGTCTCACCATTGTTTCAGCTGGTTGGTTGTCCTGAGTGTGTTTTGCTGTGCTGGAGGACGTTACAACAGGAGGGGAGGAACTGAAAGCGTACTCCGAGTTGCCAGGATAAAGAAAGCTTCATCCCTCATTCAAATGCCCAACAGTACCTCCTGTGGGTAGGCTTGGAGCTACATTTTTTAAAGTCTGCAGCCAGAAATAGTAACACTGCTGAGCAGTTGCAAATTTCAACCTGTGAACACTGAAATGTGTAACATGACCATTCCCTTTGGCTGCTAAGAAGCTCAAGCACACTGTGGCTCTGCTCTTCAAGAATTGCCTGTGGATATTGGAGAGTTGATGTGGGTGTGGGTAAAAGGAACCTGCCGCTCTCCTGGAGGACCACATGGTCACTCTCGACACTCTCTTAATTCAGTCCAGGAGACCTGATGCCCTCTTCTAGCCTCTGAGAGCATCAGTGCAGACAAAGTGCTCATACACGTAAGTAAAACTTTAAAAGAAGTGCTGTGAGTGCGCAGGATGTCCGAGGTCACTGTGTTCACCTCATGCCCTTCTCCTCACACCATTTTCTTCTAAGATGAGGCATGGCCTACATGATATGAATTCAACTGAAAACTCAAATATAGATAATAGAGGAGTTGAAGTAAAATCATAAAGGTTAAAATAATACAGAACGTTAAAAAATACCTTTTAAAAAAAGTTTATGTGTTTTTACAGTGCTGAAAAACAGCCTTCAGAAGTACCTGGGATTCTGACATGTGACAAGTGACAGAGCTGTGGTGTAGACAGAGCTCTGGACGCCAATGGTGGCTTTGTTTTGGATACGTCTGTGTATGGGGGATCCTTACATTACGGGCTTTACCTGGCTGAGTTCTCCCACCTGTCAGCACTCTGTCAATACTGATGGACGGGATGGTTGGTTGAAAGAATGAGCAAAAAACTGGAGTGATACTTAAGGACATGGAGTGCCTACCCTTAAATGTCAGGCAGATTTTATTTTTTTAATTTGATTTAGTAGGAGATGTGAAGAAATTTAAGCAGGAAGTTTCCCGAAGACTTCAAAACAAAGCCAGACTGCTCTCTCTAGAGCAGCCCTAATCATAGTGGTTAGCAATGTAGTTAGGCTGTTGTTTCCTTCACAGAATGAGCAGCAGACACAAGAGAGAGATAAAAAAGCATTTGGATTCACTTGAACGTGATGAAGACTCTGGTGGGTATCTTTCGTCATTGGTGTGTTTTATTTCTGCTGAAGTTGATTTCATTACATTTAGCAAAGGTCCCCAGGAGAACACGAGTTAGAAATAGACAGAGCTAGGGCTGTGGGTCAATTGTCAGAGTGCTCGCTTGGCGTACTTGAGGCCCTAGGTTCAATTCCCAGTACCACGAAAGATGGGTGCGCTATCCCACGTATGCAATTCCAGCGCTCAGAGGTAGAGGCAAGAGGATCAGGTTCAAGGTTATTTTCTGTTATATAGCAAGTTTGATGGTAGCCTGTGAGTCAGGAGACATATGGGTGGGGCAGGGAAATAAAGAAGAAGGGAAAGAGGGAAGAAAAGAAGAAAGAGAGAGAGGAAGAACGAAAAGCAAAAGCAGGCGCTGTGGGTTCCAGTCCCAGGAGTCCCAGATGTGCAGTGCGCGGTATGCACAGGAGGGCCTGCTGTAATAGGTAGCATCCCTGGAAGCTTGGATGGAAACCCCTTGTTCACCGCCTTAGCCCACGTCCCGCCCGCCAAGACAATGAGGCCAAGACAGACCTGTTGAGGGGCTGGGGTGAGCATGCACCAGTGAGGCAATAGAGGGAACCCTGGTGCATCCTTCTTTGGCTGGTCCCTGAGTCTGGAGGCTCTGAATCGGGGATCTGGGCAACGGGGTGAAAGCTGGATCACCCTTCCTGACCTCTCTGCTGATAGGTGGTAGCTGGACTCATCTAACTGGTCTTCAATGGGCTGAGGAGTTAAGGAGCTGCCCACTTGGCATCTTTGATCCAGAGATTTCTCTGTGGGGCCACAGGCAACCACAGTAAGACCTAAGAAGTCACTGATTGAAAAATTTCACATTGAGTTTTTTTTTTTGCTGTTGCTTCTGGGGTTTTCATAAATTGCTAAGTACTTTTCTATGCTTTTTTTTTTAACCTTTTTATTGGATATTTTATGTATTTACATTTTAAATGTTATCCCCCTTCCCAGTTCCCCCCACTCCCATTCCCCTCCCCCTACTTCTATGAGGATGCTCCCCCTCCCATCCACCCACTCCCACCTCACCGCCCTGGCATTCCCTACACTGGGGAAACGAGCCTTCACAGGACCAGGGGCTTCTCCTTCTATTGATGCCATTTGTAGCTGGAGCCATGGGTCCCCCCATGTGTACTCTTTAGTTGGTGGTTTAGACCCTGTGGGCTCTGGGTGGTGGGAGGGAGTCTGGTTGATTTATATTGTTGTTCTTCCTATGGGATTGCAAACCCCTTCAGTTCCTTCAGTCCTTTCTCTAACTCCTTCGTTGGGCTCTCTGTGTGAAGTCTGATGGTTAGCTGCAAGCATCCTCATCTGTATCAGTAAAGCTCTGGCAGAGCCTCTCAGGAAACATCCATATCAGGCTCCTGTCAGCAAGTACTTCTTGTCACCAGCAATAGTGACTGGGTTTGGTGGCTACATATGGGCTGGATCCCCAGGTGGGGCAGTCTCTGAATGGCCTTTCCTTCAGTCTCTGCTCCTCTCTTTGTCCCTGTATTTCCTTCCGTGAGTATTGAGTTCCCCCTTCTAAGAAGGGCTGAAGCATCCTCACTTTGCTCTTCCTGCTTCTTGAGCTTCATGTGGTTTGTGAATTGTTTCCCGGGTATTTTGAGCTTTTGGGCTAATATCCACTTATCAGTGAGTGTATACCATGTGTGTTCTTTTGTGACTGGGTTACCTCACTCAGGATGATATTTTCATGAAGTCATTGTTTTTGATAGTTGAGTAATATTCCATTGTGTAGATATACCACATTTTCTGTATCCGTTCCTCTGTTGAAGGACATCTGGGTTCTTTCCAGTGTCTGGCTATTATAAATAAGGCTGCTATGAACATAGTGGAGCATGTGTCCCTATTATATATTATATGTTATATCTTTTGGATATATGCCCAGGAGTACTTTTTTAAAAAGCTGTATGATACTAACAAAAATCTGGAAGCAGTAGAACCATATAAGTGTGATGGCCCTGTGAGACAGTTATTTTAAAATATGCTTAAATTGTACTAATGGTTTCCTAATGCTTTAGTATGTATTATTTATAAATATGTGCACACATGGTTCTTCTCATATACGCTGATGTGTGTGTGTCTGCGTTGAACAGCATTAAGGATTTGGAAATATGACCAGTCACCAATTAATTGCTCACTAGCACATCTCCTTATTAAATATTTATTGTGTGCCTAAAAAGCAACACAGCAATAAAAATAATTATGCTGGAGGCCTCAAAGAAGAGCAGTGCTGGCTAAGCTAGACCACCATAGATGTTTGCAGCTGACTTTCCCACCATCTATCCTGTCTTTCCTGGTAACATCTATCCCACCCTCTCCGCTTTCCCCCTCTGTCTCTGCTGTGGATGGAGCTGGCTTTATCCCATGCTACAGGGGTAGACATGTGGTCCAAGCATGGTCCCGGACACTCGGCAGTCTTCCAGGATTGGATTCAGGATGAGTATGTGTTAAGCTGGCCAGCCTATTACCTTGTGTAGTCAGAGTCAGGAGGGGCTCTTGTTCATTGAGTTTGGAGCTTTTGGCAGCCACGTTGACACAATGAGGCAACTAACATCAAAGTTAACTCTGCAGGGTTCTGAGGATAGGGCTCACCCTCCTGGACTCACCTGGGTCTCGAGCAACTCAGCCTAACGATGAATAAATAAAATAAGTTTTTAAAATCCTCTTTTGTACCAATTTAGACAGGATTTTTGTCACTTTCCCATACCTTCCTTGGGGTTGCACATTGGTCCCCCCATGTTTGGCAAGTGCTCTACTTCTGAGCTGTATCCCCTGCACCCCACCCCTGGCATGCTTTCACTGTTGAGATGGGAGCTTGCTACATCGCCCAGTCTGGATTGAAATTGGCTCTGCAGCCCAGACAGGTCTACACAGGCAGATCACAGTCCTAACCCCACCTCCTCAGTGGCCTAGGTCACAGATCCATATGGAAGCCAGGTGGTTTTTGCCGCTGTATTAATAATAGCACAGCGATCTAGACATGTGTCTCCATTTTATATTTTTACCTGAAGCCTTGTCCTGTAATGAATTTCTGTCCCTCCCGATACCATTTACTCTTGAGACCACTTACTTCCTCTTGATGGCATGGGGGCACACTAATTGGGTCCCTTCCTGGTCCTTCTCTAGAGGGGCAGAGTAGGCATTGTTGCTTGTTGACATCTTTGGCTTTCCTGGTTTTTGTTTGTTTGTTTGGTGTGTGTGTGTGTGTGTGTGTGTGTGTGTGTGTGTGTGTGTGTGCTCGCTCGCGTGCACGTGCGTGACGTGTGTGACGTGTGTGTGTCCCAGCCTAAGGAGCAGGCTTGCCCCCTCCCTTGTTTGCAGCCTCTGTGAGACTGGAGAGAGCATTTGGCCCATTAAATGAAATCAAATGCCCTCGTGTGAGCTGAGGCTCTGGATGGATAAACCACATCAGCTTCCTTTATTTCAGCCGCCCCGAGGTTTTCTGCTTTGTATTCGCTTTTTCCATTTCTTCATTTCTCTGGACAGATAGGGGTCCTGGTTTTTCTATTGTTTGAAATCTTTTTACTATAACAAGATGTTCACACTGAAGGATTGTGGGGACTTAGGGCTAGCGCCGAAATGCTTTATAATTTGGCAAAATCATTTCTCTTTTTTTCTCCTTTTTCTTTCCTTTTACTTTCTTTCTCTCTCTCTCTCTCTCTCTCTCTCTCTCTCTCTCTCTCTCTCTCTTTTGTGAGAAGGGACTGTGTCCCGTGGTGTGTCTGAGCCCCTGACCCCCACCTCACCCTTCCTTTCTAAAACCTCTCCTTTACTTGTAGCCTCTCCCAGCCCACAGTGTCTTGCAGAGGAGCGGGCTATGTTTGTATTGAAGGAGTCATTTATTTAAGGCAGATGCAGGGATGATCTAGGCAAACGTGAGCTCCAGCTTCTCAGCTCCTGCTAAGTCTGCACACCATGACTTACATCAGGGACCATTAGCTTCCTAAGCACAGGCTGGAGTATTGGGCAAACAGGCCTGAGGGCACGCAGCAAGCAACCTTGCCTGAGTGTGCGAACAGCCAGTGGGGCTGAGCTCACATGCAGACAATGGTGCTTAGGGGAGAAAATGACCAGGCATGTGGCTCAGAAATTACTAAGGAAACAGCAGCTCTGGTGACTTAGCTCGTGAAATCAGCACGAGATGATTTCTAAAGCAGCTTCTTTTTTTCTTTCTCTTTCCTTTCCCCCTTATTTGGTGTGGAGTCACTCAACAGATAAAATGCCTCTCATCATCAACCATTCTTCAGTGTCTGGAACCAAGAGAGCAGCACCCAACTGTGGACAGACTGTGCATTTTGAAAGTTAGGTCTAGGTTATTGTAGAAGAAGTCAGACAGGGGAAGAGTGAACCCCAAATAGACGCTGTCAATCTCCGGTGGTGGACCATGTGCCTTCTGGGTCACTTCTGGCTCCCAATCAACTCTCCCCAAACCCTCACCCAACATAGTGTTTCCAGAAGTTGTGTGGAGAAATTGCAGTGAGTGTCAGAGGCTGGGTACACACTGTTCCCAGAGTCCCGGCCTCTTGGCCGTGCTGCTAGCCAAGGGACAGAAAGACAGATGAAACAGCTGCTTCTGTAGTGTCCAGAATATCTAATACCATCACAGAATAGAGTCTTGTCCTCTTGGGTACGTATATTGAAGTCCTAGCTCCAAGCACTTCAGAATGAGAATGTCTGGAGATGGCTCAAGGAGGTGCTAGAGAGAAAACAGGGTATTAGGATGGGTCCTAATTCAATAGGCCTGCTCTAGCAAGAGACAGTGGGACACACGCAACGGGAGAACATCTGAGGACACAAAGAAAGGAGGACACTTACGAGCCAAGGAGAAAGGCTGAAGAAGAAACCAGTCTGCCAACACCTTAATCTTAGATTCCTGGCCTCGGAACTCTGAGCAAGCAGATTCATGATGGTTAAATAAACCCCTGTGTGCTGCTCGCATGATAGGACCCTAGCGCATGACCACAGTAACCACACAGAGAATGTGTACAGAAAATGAAGTCACAACCCAGGGCCTCATGCCTCTCTGTGGAATGATCCAGGTACACCTCCAAGAGGGCAAAGCAGAACACTGGGGACATGGCTCAGTCAGTGCATGGCCCACGAGCTTCCCAGTGCTGGGGTAAAAAGTTGTGCATGGTGGCTCGCTCTTGTAATCCCAGTGTAGGTGATGCAGGGGACATGAAGGTCTCCCAGGATACCGTCCATCCTGCTCAGTTGAGTTGCTGAATTCCAGGCCTGTAAGACATCCTATCTCAAAAATTAGGTGTGTGATTACTCTTATACCTAAACCACACAAAGACACAACAAAGAAAGAGAACTTCAGACCAATTTCCCTTATGAATATTGACGCAAAAATACTCAATAAAATTCTGGCAAACCGAATTCAAGAGCACATCAAAACAATCATCCACCATGATCAAGTAGGCTTCATCCCAGGCATGCAGGGATGGTTTAATATACGGAAAACCATCAACGTGATCCATTATATAAACAAACTGAAAGAACAGAACCACATGATCATTTCATTAGATGCTGAGAAAGCATTTGACAAAATTCAACACCCCTTCATGATAAGAGTCCTGGAAAGAATAGGAATTCAAGGCCCATACCTAAACATAGTAAAAGCCATATACAGCAAACCAGTTGCTAACATTAAACTAAATGGAGAGAAACTTGAAGCAATCCCACTAAAATCAGGGACTAGACAAGGCTGCCCACTCTCTCCCTACTTATTCAATATAGTTCTTGAAGTTCTAGCCAGAGCAATCAGACAACAAAAGGAGATCAAAGGGATACAGATCGGAAAAGAAGAGGTCAAAATATCACTATTTGCAGATGACATGATAGTATATTTAAGTGACCCCAAAAGTTCCACCAGAGAACTACTAAAGCTGATAAACAACTTCAGCAAAGTGGCTGGGTATAAAATTAACTCAAATAAATCAGTTGCCTTCCTCTATACAAAAGAGAAACAAGCCGAGAAAGAAATTAGGGAAACGACACCCTTCATAATAGACCCAAATAATATAAAGTACCTCGGTGTGACTTTAACCAAGCAAGTAAAAGATCTGTACAATAAGAACTTCAAGACACTGAGGAAAAAATTGAAGAAGACCTCAGAAGATGGAAAGATCTCCCATGCTCATGGATTGGCAGGATTAATATAGTAAAAATGGCCATTTTACCAAAAGCAATCTACAGATTCAATGCAATCCCCATCAAAATACCAATCCAATTCTTCAAAGAGTTAGACAGAACAATTTGCAAATTCATCTGGAATAACAAAAAACCCAGGATAGCTAAAGCTATCTTCAACAATAAAAGGACTTCAGGGGGAATCACTATCCCTGAACTCAAGCAGTATTACAGAGCAATAGTGATAAAAACTGCATGGTATTGGTACAGAGACAGACAGACAGACCAATGGAATAGAATTGAAGACCCAGAAATGAACCCACACACCTATGGTCACTTGATTTTTGACAAAGGAGCCAAAACCATCCAATGGAAAAAAGATAGCATTTTCAGCAAATGGTGCTGGTTCAACTGGAGGGCAACATGTAGAAGAATGCAGATCGATCCATGCTTATCACCCTGTACAAAGCTTAAGTCCAAGTGGATCAAGGACCTCCACATCAAACCAGACACACTCAAACTAATAGAAGAAAAACTAGGGAAGCATCTGGAACACATGGGCACTGGAAAAAATTTCCTAAACAAAACACCAATGGCTTACGCTCTAAGATCAAGAATCGACAAATGGGATCTCCTAAAACTGCAAAGCTTCTGTAAGGCAAAGGACACTGTGGTTAGGACAAAACGGCAACCAACAGATTGGGAAAAGATCTTTACCAATCCTACAACAGATAGAGGCCTTATATCCAAAATATACAAAGAACTCAAGAAGTTAGACCGCAGGGAAACAAATAACCCTATTAAAAAATGGGGTTCAGAGCTAAACAAAGAATTCACAACTGAGGAATGCCGAATGGCTGAGAAACACCTAAAGAAATGTTCAACATCTTTAGTCATAAGGGAAATGCAAATCAAAACAACCCTGAGATTTCACCTCACACCAGTGCGATTGGCTAAGATCAAAAACTCAGGTGACAGCAGATGCTGGCGAGGATGTGGAGAAAGAGGAACACTCCTCCATTGTTGGTGGGATTGCAGACTGGTAAAACCATTCTGGAAATCAGTCTGGAGGTTCCTCAGAAAATTGGATATTGAACTGCCTGATGATCCAGCTATACCTCTCTTGGGCATATACCCAAAAGATGCCTCAACATATAAAAGAGACACGTGCTCCACTATGTTCATCGCAGCCTTATTTATAATAGCCAGAAAATGGAAAGAACCCAGATGCCCTTCAACAGAGGAATGGATACAGAAAATGTGGTACATCTACACAATGGAATATTACTCAGCTATCAAAAACAACGAGTTTATGAAATTCGTAGGCAAATGGTTGGAACTGGAAAATATCATCCTGAGTGAGCTAACCCAATCACAGAAAGACATACATGGTATGCACTCATTGATAAGTGGCTATTAGCCCAAATGCTTGAATTACCCTAGATCCCTAGAACAAACGAAACTCAAGACGGATGATCAAAATGTGAATGCTTCACTCCTTCTTTAAATGAGGAAAAAGAATACCCTTGGCAGGGAAGGGAGAGGCAAAGATTAAAACAGAGACTGAAGGAACACCCATTCAGAGCCTGCCCCACATGTGGCCCATACATATACAGCCACCCAATTAGACAAGATGGATGAAGCAAAGAAGTGCAGACCGACAGGAGCCGGATGTAGATCGCTCCTGAGAGACACAGCCAGAATACAGCAAATATAGAGGCGAATGCCAGCAGCAAACCACTGAACTGAGAATAGGTCCCCTATTGAAGGAATCAGAGAAAGAACTGGAAGAGCTTGAAGGGGCTCGAGCCCCCAAAAGTACAACAATGCCAAGCAACCAGAGCTTCCAGGGACTAAGCCACTACCTAAAGACTATACATGGACTGACCCTGGACTCTGACCTCATAGGTAGCAATGAATATCCTAGTAAGAGCACCAGTGGAAGGGGAAGCCCTGGGTCCTGCTAAGACTGAACCCCCAGTGAACTAGTCTATGGGGGGAGGGCGGCAATGGGGGGAGGGTTGGGAGGGGAACACCCATAAGGAAGGGGAGGGGGGAGGGGGATGTTTGCCCGGAAACCGGGAAAGGGAATAACACTCGAAATGTATATAAGAAATACTCAAGTTAATAAAAAAAAATAAATAAATAAAAGAGACACGTGCTCCACTATGTTCATCGCAGCCTTATTTATAATAGCCAGAAAATGGAAAGAACCCAGATGCCCTTCAACAGAGGAATGGATACAGAAAATGTGGTACATCTACACAATGGAATATTACTCAGCTATCAAAAACAACGAGTTTATGAAATTCGTAGGCAAATGGTTGGAACTGGAAAATATCATCCTGAGTGAGCTAACCCAATCACAGAAAGACATACATGGTATGCACTCATTGATAAGTGGCTATTAGCCCAAATGCTTGAATTACCCTAGATCCCTAGAACAAACGAAACTCAAGACGGATGATCAAAATGTGAATGCTTCACTCCTTCTTTAAATGAGGAAAAAGAATACCCTTGGCAGGGAAGGGAGAGGCAAAGATTAAAACAGAGACTGAAGGAACACCCATTCAGAGCCTGCCCCACATGTGGCCCATACATATACAGCCACCCAATTAGACAAGATGGATGAAGCAAAGAAGTGCAGACCGACAGGAGCCGGATGTAGATCGCTCCTGAGAGACACAGCCAGAATACAGCAAATACAGAGGCGAATGCCAGCAGCAAACCACTGAACTGAGAATAGGTCCCCTATTGAAGGAATCAGAGAAAGAACTGGAAGAGCTTGAAGGGGGTCTCGAGCCCCCAAAAGTACAACAATGCCAAGCAACCAGAGCTTCCAGGGACTAAGCCACTACCTAAAGACTATACATGGACTGACCTTGGACTCTGACCCCATAGGTAGCAATGAATATCCTAGTAAGAGCACCAGTGGAAGGGGAAGCCCTGGGTCCTGCTAAGACTGAACCCCCAGTGAACTAGTCTATGGGGGGAGGGCGGCAATGGGGGGAGGGTTGGGAGGGGAACACCCATAAGGAAGGGGAGGGGGGAGGGGGATGTTTGCCCGGAAACCGGGAAAGGGAATAACACTCGAAATGTATATAAGAAATACTCAAGTTAATAAAAAAAAAAAATTAGGTGTGTGACACTCTTGAGGAATGACACTGAGGTAGTCTTCTGACCTCTGCACAACATATGCATACACATGTATGTGCACCCCTACATACACGTGCACTTGCACACATGAATATATATATTGAGGGTGTGGTAGAGCTGTAGCCTCCCGAGCTGGTCATATCACAGAAGCTTTTGTGCTTTTTATGGAGGACAGATTTCCAAGAGAAGTGCACATAACTAGAATTTAAAGAGACAATGGGGGGGTGTCTCAGGATAATCACAGGTGAATGGAGAGTTGGAGAGACACTGGGAGGTCTTTCAGGGATGTCTTAGGGTTTCTACTGTGAAGATACAGCACACCTGTGGCAGCTGTTATAAAGGAACCTATTTAATTGGGGCTGGCTTACAGTTTCAGAGGTGTAGTCCACTAGCGTCCTGACAGACAGCATCGCAGTGTGCAGCCAGGCAAGATGCTGGAGAAGGAGCTGAGAGTTCTACATCTTGATCTGCAGGCAGCAGAAAGAGATTGTGAGCCACACTGGGCGTAGCTTGAGCATATGAGACCTCAAAGCCCACCCACATAGTGACACACTTGCTCCAACTGGCCACACCTACTCCAGCAAGGCCACACCTCCTAACAGCGTGACACTCCCTATGGGCCTATGTGGGCCAGTTTTATTTAAACCACAACAAAGGGCACTTGGTTAGAGTTGGGGTAAAATGTAAGTGATCAGTAGAGGAAGGTAGGCTGAGGTAAGTCTGTGGAGGACATCTAGCCTCAGGCAAAGACCAGGCTCTGTAGGACAGAACTATGGGAAAGGACCCCAAGTCCTAGATGAAGTCACATTGGAATCAGTCTATGAAGATATTAAGCAGAGGACCCAGTAGAAACACATACAGATGCCTGTCCCTAGAAGCTGAGACAGAAGACTAGGGTTTTGTTCAGCTACTGAACTTGCAGAAATCTGTCTGGGGGGAAGATAGTTGATGCTCCCTGCTCAACCTTGTCACTATACTGCAGAGTGATCACCTTGGGGTCCAAGATCAATCATGTGCCTCTATGCCTCAGACACCAGCACTTCCTGACATGCTTGTGTTAACAGCTGAAGGGCCAGACATACTCCAGGCTCTGACCGCAAGCACAACTGAGAACATCCCCAGCCCTCTGCCACAGTCGCCCGCCTCCTTACTGCTCCAGGAATACACCAAGGGTTCTCATATTTCCACCTTAAGGAGTCTGTTCTCTCCATCAGGATTGAGTCCTGCTTGATTCCCCTACAGCTCCTCACCACCTCCTCCGACTCTTTCTCAGAGGCCTAAAATCACCACATTAAAGCGAAACAGTCTTGACCCTGTCACTGCCGTTCCTGACACCCTTGCTCCCTTCAAGCAACTCATAGTCTAAACACATCCTGTTGGTATGCTGGGACGCTCGCTATCGAGTGTGTTCTGTGTGTCTTTCCCCACAATTAGAGGACCATTGACTGCTCATGAAGCACCTGGGCTCCTGGAACAATGTCCAGAAAGCTAAATAGAGTGGTGAATATATGAGATATTTTCACTGTCAAAGTGCTTTCTGAGCCGTCTCTCTGGGAGATGCTGCTGATGGTCTCCACTGTCCTGCCATTTGTCTATGTGGTACCCAGATGGCAGTAGACGCATTCCACTCTCTAAATGGACTCTCATGGAGCAGTATTGGGGCGCTAATTGGGAGTGTCATAAATCCAAGCGGGATGGGAGTTGGTGGAGAAACACCCCAGCCTTGGTTGGGTGCCTGAGCAACCCACTCCCTGAACCCCCAGACCTGCCTATATTCTTTCTCCTGTCCCACCACTACTTGAGGACCAACTTTCCAAACCCATGAGCTGGGGGATGAGGGCATTTCACATCCATACCATATCATCACAGTGTTCCTTGGACATATTAGTGGATGTCTTAGGATGCTCTCAGTATTCTAAACCTCTGAGCAAAACCATCCCTCTATCTCTGACGAAACCATCTGAACTAACTCTTGACACTGGGGCTCGAGGCATATCGGCTTCTTACAGCATATTACTCTGATCAAAAGCTACTATAGCTTCGGATGTATGATTAATGTTTACAAAGAAGAAAAACAACTTATGAATTCATCAGGTGTATTGCCCTTTGAAGGGCTTTTACTGCATGCACATATGGGAACCAGTGGCTTCATCTGACTCCCTCACTCTGTGCAGAGGGCACCTAAGCTGGGGATAGACCATCTAAGCTGGGGATAGACCAGCAGGCTTTGCTGAGGTCAATCCACTAGGGAGGAAGGCCAGGGCTAGAACTTGGTCCTGTAGACTCTCATTTCCACACATGTCGCGCGCCCAATGTCCCGCCAGCAAGAACGACGCGCGGCAACAGGATTTTTCTGCGAGCAAGCCTTTACTGTGTTACAGCTCTCTTAGTGTTACAGCTCTCTTGAACAGGGACCCTGAGCAGCAAAATCGCTCGGCTTATATAGACAACAGTATGCTAATTATCTCTCAGGGATTGGTGGGGCTTGGATCACCCCACTACTTGTCCTCCAGGGATTGGCGGAGAATGAATCACCTCATTAGTATATTAACGGTCAACTGACACCTGGTGCATAAACCGCACATGTGCAGTACTGCTGTTCACCACTAGAGGGAGCCCTAGCAAGGGGACAAGCCTGCACATGTGCAGTAAGTCGTTTATATCCAGACAAGGCTGGATGTTGGCGCCATCTTTGTTTCGCCGCCGCTCTCTACACACACACTGCTCATTTCACACTAGAAAGCAGTGACATACTTTGGACACTTGGGCGTTGTTTCATCTAGAGAATATTTTGATAGTGCTTCAGTTTTTTCTTAAAAAGCACAGTGAATGAATTTTGCCTATTAGGAAATAAATTGGCTGCAGTGGAAAAAAAATGCTGAGCATTTTCGGGACTGAATAAGTCTCTCCGTGGGGAACAGCTGCATGGTGTATGAAAGTCATGCTCAGGACAAGTCACTTCCTCCGGAAGCAGTGTGCTATAATTACCTGCCTAGCATGGGCCCTGGCATGTAGAAGGCTCTTGGCTCCCAAGCCTCCCATGGAGAACAAGCCACTGCCCCACCCCTAACCCCGCAGCTCCTCCTCCTAAACCATCTACCTGGAGAATCAAGGTTCAAGTCTCAACTATCCCTGAGACCCGGGTTTACCCTTCCAAGTTGTGTGGCCTAAGTGTTTCCACAGAGCTCTTCCACCTCTCACAGTCTCTGATTTTACCCAGTTTGGAATTGTTTGTGGGTCGATTCTTTTTCCTTAAAAGCTCCCCTCCCTGGGGTGAAAATAAAATGGCACCTTTTTCTCAGTGGGGCCAACTCTGAGATGTCAAGTAGACAAATAGGAGTGAGGGCCACCACAACAGGGGGCAGTCTGAGGTCTGTTTCCTTTTAGCCTAAGGTGATCCCTGGGCAGCCATACTTGTGTGAGGCACAGCAGGGAAGAAGGGAAGGCATGGGCCTCACCCTGACAAGCTTAGGGAAGGGTATAGGCAAGGGGGGGATAGAACATGGGCTCTTCAAAGCCTTATTTTAAATTCCTTTTTAAAGTGGTGAGAGACTGCCTCAGAATGTTCTGGCCTTTATCTTCTTGGTACTTTTAGCAGGATGTCTTGTTACCACTCTGGAGAAGGAAAGGAAAACTCCCAGGAACAAAACCAGAAATGTAAGCTATGCAAAGAATATTGGGTTAAATCAAAGTTTAACTGTTGATCTGGAGTGTGTGTGTTTGTGTCTGTGTGTGTGATAATTCAATTGTGTTAGTCAGACTTTTGCACTAATGAGACAAAATATCGAAGCAAAACAAACTAAAGGAGAAAGGATTTATTGACTCCTGGGTTTCAGAGATTCAATCAGTCATGGTGAGAAGGGCAGGGCATAGCCCAGCAGCTGACATCACAGAAGCTAGGACAAAAAGAGACAGGAAAGGACTCGGGACACATTCTGATCTTTGAGGACACACCCCTGTTGATCTCCTCAATTGTACCTCATCTCCTACCTTCTACCACCTCCCAATAATGCCATCTGTGAGTCTATCAATGAACTCTTTCATTGATTAGGCATAGACACCCTCTGCCCAGGTATCTCAATCACAAACACAGCACATGCTCCAGGCGTGTCTCCCTCCTGTGAACACTGCCCTCAGAACCAAACCTTTAAGAGGTTTGGAGGGGGGGCATCTTCCATATCTAAAGCATAACTGTTACTTTTAAAATTCCCCTCTCAGACTTGGTTTTGGAGTGAAAGGTAGTTTAAGGGAATGTCCTCAGGGGCAGAGGAAGGAAGTCTTTTAGGGTTGAATCTGAGTGTGGAAATGGTCATTTAGAGCGAACACATGTCGGTATTCTGCACTCTCTGGCTGCCAAGAAGCAGACGCAGGAATCCTGCCTGACAGACGTGGAAGGAATGGACAAGCTAGACAATGTCATTTCACAGCTCCAAGAGAAATAATTGATTTAGACAGTGATCATCAGTGGACGAACACATTAGATGAAAGGTTGATGAGCAACTTGACCATGGAGGGATCAGCCTGTCACTACCTGCAATGGCAATCAATCTTAATGTCATTGAAAGTAGGACGCTGTGTCTCTCCTGATGTAAATGCAATAAGCAGCATTGCCTGCTAACCACAAGGGTTCCTGCCAAAAATACCATCCGAGACCCAGAGTTCACTTCCATTTCCAGGGAATAATGCAGGGGCTAGGAATAAGGAGACTGACTCACATGTCACAGAAAGACAAAAGACAAATGCGCAGCCTGGTGGATTTAAAGAACAATTGTCAATCTATACAAGTTAGTGGTGTACACTAAAGATGGCCGTGCTGTGTTTGTGATTGAGATGGCTGGGAAGAGAGTGTCTATGCAAGCAGAAGGACCTGAGTTGGGATCTGCAGAATCTGTATGCAAACCAGTCATGGCTGCACGTACTTAGCAGTGAGGGGCAAGATGGAGACAGGAGGATCGCTGTGACTTGTTGGACAGCCTGCCTAGCCAGAAAACAGCAAGTTCTAGGTTCGGTGAGAGACTGTCTCGAGGTGCAAAATGATAGAGCAAAATTGTCAACATCTTTCTCTGGCCTCTGCATACTCCAACAGGCATAGTCATACTACATATACATGTATAACACACACTGTATGCACATTCACTAGTGTGCGCATGTGCGTGCGCACACACACACACACGCACACACATACACACAAAGAGATATCACAAACAACTGCGTGTGAACAAGCAATTGCAAATAGAATTTTAAGACTGTGGGAAATTTGCTTATGGACCAAACATAAGACAGTATCAAGGTTTCTCTTTAATGTTGTTATATATAATCATATTTTTATGGTTTGGTGAAAATCGTGTTGATTTTTCTTAGAGCTGCATAGAAGAGTTTGCCTTAAGACAGATCAGCCAAGGACAAAGCCATGTTTGTTTTGTTTTGTTTTGTTTTGTTTTGTTAACTTTTTGTTGACTCTGTGAATTTCACAGCATGCACCCCAATCCTACTCATCTCCCTGTCCCTTTGTATCTGCCTTCTGCCCTTGCAACCTTCCCCCTAAAATAAAATAAGATTGAATAAAAACATCTTGTCATGGAAGCTATAATGTGTCACAGTGTGTCCCACAGTATACACTTTTGTCTGTATATCTTTGGTTGCAAATGTTCATTGCAATGAGTTATTGGTATGTTACAAGGCCTCTGGCTTCTGCTACATTATCAATACTGGATCCTCATGGAGACTAATCTCTGATAGCCTGATGTTGCCCTGTGTCATGGAGATCTTGCAGCTTTAGATCTGTAGGACTGGCCCCTTCACATACCCCAGCAGTTCATAGATGGAGTAGATATTGGGATGGGCCAACTCAAAGCCCTAGATCTGGGCCTGGGAGAGATCTGAGGTAGTTAGTCCAACAGCTCTCCCAACCCACATTATCAGTGCAAATTCCAGCACTGCCTAAGCTAGCTCATCCAGTACCATGCCTCTCCTGAATACCGCAGCCAGTGAAGAGCAGAAGCACCTCTCTTACTTGGTAAGAGGTGACATGGGGTGGGGACAAGGCATCTCTCCCCTTCCCCAAGTCATCCCATGGCTGAGGCAGCTCTACCATACTCAGGTGGCAATCCAGATCAGGGACATCTGTATGGCCTTTGATAGTAACACAGGCCTAGAACATCAACACAGACCCTGGTTGCAGATTCTTCATCATGTGCCTGGGCACGCGTACCTAGCTCCACTTACTTATCTGCTTATTTTTGTTTAAAATGTTTTAAAAATAACTACTGAGATGGTGTCAGTATTATAGTATATTTTCTGCTGCTATAACTGATTATCCCAGGCAGGTTATTTATGAAGAATTGAGGTTTGCCTGGGCACGGTGGCTCAGACCTATAACCCTAGTTCTTGGGAAGCTGAAGCAGGAAGGCTGCTTTGAATTTATGCCGCCCAAACTTCACAGTAGAACCCTGACTTGCCTCCCTGAACCCCACATAAAATGGGAAAATAAAGGTCTTAATTTAGCTCACAGTTTTGAGATCATGAAGTCCAAGTTGCAGGGGAGCATCTGCTGAGGATCCGCTTATGGTGTGATAACATGTCAGAGCGCATCCTACAGTGAGAGACAAGGAAGGGACAGGCTCAGGTGTCTGTGCAAAGCCAAGAATGCTACCTTCACCTTCGCAAGCTTTTCTAATCTTTATTATTTCTCTCAAAAGCCTACCCACAAATACATTAACATGGGAGCACATGAGTTTCTAGGGACAAACCCACTCCATAGTAGAAAGGGAGTAAGGGACTTCTCTGTGATTACTTACTTCACATAGCACATGTTGTCTGCATCCACCCATGCTGTTTCATGTGCTAGAATGTTCTTCTTTTTTGAGGCTAAATAATATTCCATTATGCGTCTACCATATGCCACACTTTGCATGTTTCCATAATCTACTGGGGACCCTGCAGTTCCTTTCAGCTGTGAAGAATGAGGCTGCTATGACCATGGGTGTGCATCTATCTCATTAGAACCCATCCCTCAGTCTGGAGCGCTTGCCTAGTGTACTTGTACCCCATTAAACTGGGCATGCTGGTACATAGCTGTAGTCCCAGCTTTTGGAAGGTAAAGGTAGGTGGATCCGAAGTACATCCCTGGCTACATAGCAAGTTTAAGGCCAGCCTGGGTAAGCGAGACTCCAGAAAAAAGGAGAAGGGGAGAAAAACCTCTTCTTTCATACAAGTGGAGTTGATGGATTACATGGTAATTCCATGCTTTACGTGCTGACAAAGCACATTGCACAATTCTGTTGCAGGAATGTTTCAATTTCTCCACATACGTGCTGGCCAGGCTTTCTTTCTTATTGTTTGATGGCAGCCATTCTGCTGAGTGCAAAGTAGCTTTCGTCCACCTTTCTCTGAGGTCCCATTTCTTCTTCTTGGCCCACCCCAATGTCTTCAGTCCTGCTCTCCTGCTGCAGCCCCTCAGGAGTATGGCAACATCTGAAGGCTTCTGTGTTGTTTATTTAAACAGGGATGTTTGTAACTGACCTCTCTTTACAAATTGTAGAGGCCGAGGCCTTCCCTAACGGATGTGTGAGGTTTCCGGTCCCACACATCTGTTTCTGGAGGAAAGCTGTATAGTTGGCAGTCTAAACGGATTGATCCCTTAAGGCTCGACTGTGGGCTCCTCCGCCAGGACATAGTCACATCAGGCTTTCCTTTGACTTCGTGAATATTTGTTGAGAATTAAGGGGCTACTTTTTGGTTGTGAGCCTAACCTTTAACAGCTGAGCCATCTCTCCAGCCCAAGGGGTGACTTTTTATAGAGCTGAATTCAGTCATTTTCCAGAGAGAGTTACCAAAGAGTGTGTTCTTTAAATCTTCCCACCTTGTAGTACTGTATCATTAAATAAAGTGCCATGAGGACATATAGGGAGGTCACCCCTGTAAAGGGAACAGCACTGTTCTTAAGACAAGAACTTGTTTGGAAGCTCCTAGAATGGACAAAGAGGACAGTGGAATGGGAGCACTGCTGTGAGAGGCGAAATAGATGAGCGATGCGGAGAGAGGCAGTTACCATGGTGATGAAGGATGCTTCATTTCTCGGGATTGTCAGTAAAATATCACAGACTTAGTTGCTTAAAACAACACACGTTTTACTATTACATGGTTGTGAGGGCTAGACAATGAAAACCAATGTGTGGCAGGGCTGGTTCCCTGTGAAGGCTGCAAGACTATTCCATACCCCTCCCATTGGCTTTAGAAACCCTTAACTTACCTTCGTTTCTAGATTCCTCACTCCAATAGCTGCTTTAATCTTCATGCAGAGTTATTTTCATGTGTTTTGGTCTTGGTGCCCATATTTTCCCCTTATGAGGACACCATTCATATTGGGTGGATAGCCCTCCCTCTTCCAGTCTGCCCCTCTCTGAATTCATGACATTAGTTACAACCCTATTTCTAAGTAAGATGCATTCTAAAGTCCTCCATGTTGGCGTTTTAACATATTTTTAGAGAAACACATTTCAACCTTAATGAAAGGCAATATGTTGCTAAACTGGGGACCTAAACATATGATTTAATCATAAGATAGCAGAGGCTCTATATTAGAAAAGAGCCCAGGTGTGGGGGTCCCTGCAGGTGTCACAGCAGACAGGGAAATGAACCACAAAGAGATTAGACTGAAAACTTGATTCAATTTGACTTAGTTAAACTGGATCAAACTTCGGGAGGTCTGATGCCAAGTGTTTATAACCAGTGTATTTACACACAGTACAATTGGGAGGGGGGTTCCTGGTAATAGAATCCCCAGTACACAGGGAGTCATAATTACATTGAAACTCAACTCAAAGTACAAGTGTTTTCTTCCAAGATGGGTTCTAGGGATAACCTACCTGTGCTAGCTTAAAGGCCTAGAGGAGGATCTGGTGTGGTCTCAGTCATACAGATAGCATAGAGGTCATTTGGGCTGTTAGCCATCTCTGGACCTAGTTGAGGGAGCTTGGGGGAGTCCTTAGCTATATGGATAATGTAAGGGTCATTTAGATTACTAGCCATTTCCAGTCCTGGCTGTGGAAGCTTGCTGCGCCCTGGTCCAACAGATAATGCAGGTCATCAGGCTGTTAATGGCCTTGAATTCCCAGCTTTCTCAATGGAAGAACCATTTTACATCCTCTCTTTTGAGGACAAAATGCTCTTGATATTCCTGAGTTCTCTGGAGATCTGTGGGTACAAGTGTCTTTGTGTTCCCAACACCTTCTAGGCCTCAAAGGTTAAGGGCCTAGGGGCAAATGAAATCTATAAGCCTGGAAAATTAAAGCCAAAGCACACAATAAGAGCAAGGGCCTCTTCCCTGACCAGAGGGCTGGGAAGGTAGAAAGAAAGAGCTAGCTCTGGAATTCGGCTTCCTGTGCTCATATCCAAACAAGCACTTTCATGTACAGCTGCATCATCTTAGGCAAATTAATTTACTCTTGATTTTCCCATTTCTCTATCTGAAAGCTAGATCTATCCCAAATAGAGATCATGAGATTAAAATTGCCAATAGCCCCAGTTTGAGGCAGTGCCAGCCTTGGGTGTCTCTATCAGGAAGCCTAGTGGTCGTTATTATTGGGGTAGAGAGGGCGTCTAGTTCTGCTGGGATGATTCTTTCCAAGTAGAATGATGCTTCTCTTCAAATGTGAGGTGGAAAGCTGTGAAGACACAGTTTCTAAGGCTCTGATTGAATTGGAATCAAGAGAGGGTCATAAGGAAGAGAGGGTTTTTTTCTTGTTTATTTTGTTTTATTTTGTTTTTCAAGAACAGAAACCTAGGAAAGGCCAGGGAGGAAATGAAAGGGTAGGATCTTGGGAGACCCCTGGGAGGAGAGGCCTCAGGTCTGGTAACTACGAAGACAGAAAGTAGCTAACGGACTAACAGAGGCCACGTGGGGATAACAGAGAACAGACATTTGTCCAGCTTCCAGACCCTATGCACTGATTTCCCAGTGGCCATGTTCCCTAGAAAAATAAATTAAGCTGGAGGTTAAAGAGCATAGGAATCCAACTGATTCTAGGACAGAAAGCAGAATATGGATCTGATTGAAACAGGAAATTTATATTACTCTCCCTCAATCAATCTGATTTTTGTTGTTGTTACTATAACAAAGGACTGGAGGCAAAGTACTTTATGTTTGTTTGTTTGTTTGTGCAAACTCACAGTTTTGGAGGCTGAAAAGTCTAAAATGGAACTACCCTATGAGTTTATCACGCAGTGAGAGCGCCCGTGGGTGTATCATATCTTGACAGATGGCGTCGCAGTGGGAGCTTGTGTAAGAGGAATGATGTGGCAAGACAGGGATCCAGGAGGCTTCTGGGTAGCCAATAATGTCTTCATATCAGCTCACTCTTGAGGACACTGACCAGGTTCCACAGGACCTCACAAATTCCTTCCAAGGGTGACAGAGGTTTCCTTCTCATTTACATTAAGTATGAGGGCGAAGCACCCCTTCTCCATCTTGAAGTTATGCTACCGTGGCACTGTGGACTCCAAGCTCACTGTGTGAGAGAAACAGTGAGAAGGGCTGAGAGAAGTCCCCAGTGACCTAATGGCCTTGCACTAAGCCCCACTTCTTAGGGATTCTCCACCTTGCTTCACCACCAGCTGAGGACCAGTGTCTGACAAATGAAACCCAGCACCCACCCTTCAAATGCTGATCTTCTGGGGGACCCAGGGTCATGGCATAGAAGCAGTGCATGGTCCTTGAACCCCACCCTCTGGGAAGGGGAAGCAGGGCTAACAGTGGCTGCACACTCGAGCACCAGGTTGTTCCCAATCAGATGACAGTTGTGCCCCTCATTAAGGTCAGTGTCACAAATGACACTGGTTGGAGCAGGATGGGGCCAGGCAAGTGATTCCTTGGAGAAGAATGCCTGCTGTTATCAATGCGAAAACACATCTCTGGTCTCATGATAAAGCGTTTACTCTGAAGCCACTTCTGGGTAAATGTGGCCTGAAACTCAGACTTAGGTTACCCCAAAGTCCATGCTCTGAGTGTGAACAGTTTGTTGACATTTTAAAAAGATCCTTTTAATCTCTCTCTCTCTCTCTCTCTCTCTCTCTCTCTCTCTCTCTCTCTCTCTCTCGTGTGTGTGTGTGTGTGTGTGTGTGTGTGTATTTGACTTGTGTGCAGGTACTTGTGTAGGCCAGAATCAAGTGTCAGGTCCCCTGAAGCTGAAGTCACAGGCGATTATAAGCCCCCCCAGCATTGGCACTGGGAGCAGAACTTAGGTCTTTTGGGAGAACAGCATGTATTCTTATCCTACCAAGCCATCTCTCCAGCCCTTGAGGAAGTTTTACAGTAACACAACTAAGAATTGTATAAATCAAGGCACCTTTCAAATACATCGCTGGAAATTAATAGTAGGTGGGAGGGTTTGAGGAAAGTGGGAGGAATCGCTCAGCTGCTGCCAGATGACACCTTGGCCCTTTGGTGGAAACTAGTGGCCTGTTAAGTTAATACAGTCCAAAAAGCTTTACCTTTTAGTCAGAAAGATGTTGGGTCAGACATGGAAGCCAGCAATAATGGCTGTAAGTGGGCTGATGACAGCCCAAAGTAAACGGGAATTAGCTCTGGACTTGCAACATTCCAACCTCCCCACCATCGCTGAAGCTCGCCAGCCTTGCAGACGGATCAGTGGAAGGTGTATTTCATCTCAGGAACTCTCATTGATACTGCCCGGGCTTGAAGACTTACATTTGAATCCCCAGAACTTACAGAAAACCCAGGGTGTGACCACCTGTGTACCTGGAATCCCTTCTCTCTGGGGCTCACTGCCTCGTCTCAAGGAATACAGTGGAGAGAGTAGTAAAGCAGGGTTCAGGACTCATAGGTGCTCCTGTGGCTTCTGAGGGAACACAGCATGTACCCAGCCCCAGGCCATGTAAGTGTAACACACACACACACACACACACACACACACACACACACACACACACACACACACACACCACTACCACCCCAGAGAGAAAGGAGAGAGAGAACATGACAGTATGCCTTCTCCACTCTTCGTTCTCATGGAATGACACAGGACCCTGGAAGCCATAATTTGAAGATCTCGTACATCTACTACAATTCTAAGCAAGAAGAAAACCTTTGTTGGGTTCTCAGGGACTTGGGGCCGTCATTCCTCCAGCCTCACAGCGTGGCATGTCCTAACTGATGCTGGTGATGACCTGGGCCTGGAGGTGTTCTTGGCAGTAGAGAAAACATTGAACACTGGAAATTGTTAGGAAAACACAGACAGAAAGAAAAGAACAAAGTCACTCCCCTGTTCTCTGTGGCTGGAGACACATGGGAGTGGGCTTCGTGTTTCCCAGAAGTCGTGGCTGTGCCATCTAAGAGAATAAGCGCTGTAGGTGGGGGCAGGAAGCAGGGAAATCAGGCAGCTAGGGAACCAGGATCTGAGGCAAGAGGCGTTGGGGGTGGGGCATTTCTAAGGCATGTTTAGCCCCCAGCAGGGTCTAATTAAGCATGATGCAGTTTCGTGTGCTGAGGTAAGTAAGCGTTACAGCTTTTGATGATCTGTTTGTATTGTGAACATCAAAGGTACGGGTCCCGTTCTGAAATTTCAATGTGAGGTTTTACCCTGCAATGACTTGGTGATGTTTTAAATTAAACATCGCCACAGAAGGCCAGACTTGTGGGCCAGGTGCTGAGTGAGGCAAGTCCCATGTGGGTGGCACCACCTGGGTCAGGTCAGGGAACATTGTGTGGGAGATCCAGAGGTCATGAGAGGGGTTTGACACACACGGGTCAAGTGCTAGACAATGAACAGAAGATGTCCCATCTCTGTCAGCCTTGGACTGGACATTGAGCATGAGGATTGGGGACAGGGATGCCAGGATCCTGTCAAATGCCTGAGGTAAGGTAAAACAAGGCTGAAAGAATATTGAAGCCCCCAGGGAGGTACACAGCTGCACCTGCATGGTCTTCTGACTGGGACCCAATGGGCATTTCCCCCGTCCCTGGGGCCCATGGAACTACAGTTCTCCACCAGCTGCATGTAGGAAAGTATAAGAAGCCTTTAAATAGTCAAATCACCCCAAATCACTTCAGATAAAACATAGGGTGTTAATGTGTAGCCAGGGCTGAGCACCACCATGTGAACAGTGCCTCTCAGTGTGGTCCCAGGCCTGTGGTAGTGGTGCTACTTAACTCTTCCTGTGGACTGAGTGCTAGTTTAGCCTCCTCAGATTGATATGTTAGAGCCACCCCCAAAATGTTGGTGTCAGTAGTCAGTCAGGTCATATGGGCCCTATAGAATGGGACTAGTGTGCCCTCATGAAGTGGACCCCAGGAACTCCACTGCTCTTCCTGCTGTATGAGAGCATAACTACAAGACAAGGAATCTGCCAGTACCCATCCTGCATGTCTCAGCCTCTGCCTCTGTGGGGAGTGTCAAGCGAGGCCCCTAACCCGGGGTATATTTATTACTGCGACTGGAACCAGACTGCGGCTTCCACATCTTGCAACTCTGGAGCTCAGGTGGATACCCTGATGCTCTGTGGGACAGGGGCTTTATTTTTCTCAATCAGTCCACAAATACTCTGAGCACGTGGTGGTATAAAGGAAGAAAGTGGGGGCAGCTGTCTGATCCAAATCTCTCTTCAAGACCCTGTTGCTATCAATCCTGGTCACAGAAGCCTGGTACCCACTTATGTCTGGGACAGGAGTAGGAAGATTGCAGGGACAGGGTCAGCTTGGGCTTCGTAGTGGTGCAACTTGGTTGAGACTCTCAAAATTAAAAAGAAGTCCGGGGATTATGCTCAATAGTAGAATGTTTGCCTAGAATACCCGAGGGCCTAGGTTTAATCCCAAGTACCACAAAAAAGAAAGAAAAGGAAAAAGGACCCTGTTGAATCTTTAAACAAACAAGCAAAACAAGACAGCTCTCACTGCATGAAGCACTATTGCATTAAGAACGCCTACACTCGACCACATCTTTCTCAACCTCTCTGACAGCCTATCAGTGGCTTCTCTTCATCCCAGCTTGCGTTTCCAGTTTCCTTCCCAGACTCCTTTGCTCCTTGCATTATTCAGAATAGGCATTCTGGGAGTAAAGGGGCTCCACAGAACTTCACAATATCCAGGGCCCATCTTGCCCTATGGGGCAGTCTTAACACCCTGTCTTGAAAGGTAAAATTGGTAAAAGATGGTGCTCAAAACATGGGGACCTGGGGAAGATGCCCTCCATTTTCATACATTGAAGGCACCATGAGGCAGAGGAATGAGTGCTAGGAACCCATCTTCTCAAGAAAATCCTACCTGCACTGCATTGTATTACCCAGGGTTCTCCAGAGGAACAGAAAAAAAGTACACATATACACATGCACACATATGCATAAATGTATACAATAAATTATATATGTATATATAATAAGCATATATGTATGATATATACATGCACATTATGTACATACAATATACACAGAACGTACATTAGATATAATATATATGATAATATAGAATATTCTATTATATAATATACATGTATATATTTAATACATATGTATCTAATTTATATTTTGTGTATATAAGCATACATAATAATATATTATTATGTATGCATATACTTTGTAATATTATATGCTATGCATTACATGTATATATTGCCTATATGCACGTGTATATCATAAACATTTTACACAATGTTATATATAATATAACATATATAACATAACAATGCACATTATATAAGAAAATATACATATACATTATGCACACATATGATAGTACATATATAGTATTGTACATTATGTGCATATATTATACATATCTAAACCATATATTATCACATATGATAATATATGTATATTGTATAGTTTATATACATTATTTCCATACATTATACATATGTATATTATAATATGTACTATATGTGTATATAATAATATACATATATGAAGAGAGAGGGAAAGAGATTATAGAAAATTGGCTGGTATAATTAAGTCGGTGAAATCTCAAAATGTGCAGCTGGCAAGCTAGAGGCCCAGGAGAACAGCCAGTAGACCTGCAGTCCAAGTCTGAAGGCTGAGAGCCGATAGCTTACCAGGCTGGTGAGAGCAGGCAGGCTGCAAACCTAGGAACAGACCTCAGTCTCCCAGCTGAGCAAACGGCTGGAGGGGCCCCCATTACTGGGTCTTTTGTTCACATCAGCCAAGGCCGCCCACTGTGGGAGGACAGGGTGCTTTGTCTCATCAATCAATCAAACCTTCATCTCATCCAGAGTCACAGGTACAGACACATCAGAAAATAAGTGTCCAACTTCTAGCTCTGTAGTTCAGTCAAGGGTAGCATCAGCAGCATTTCCTGAGGAGCTGGCCTTCTTAACTTAGGCACAATGGACCATTGGAGCTGGGTGAGTTTTGGGAGAGGGTGGAGGGTCGTGGGGTGGGGTGGGGAGAGGGTCATGGGGTGGGGCCCTGTGCATGGTAGAATATTTAGTAGTGTTTTTGGCCTCCACCCACCAGATGCCAGCAACACACCTAGTCCCACCTCTCACTGGAGACAACAAAAGTGTCATCAGACATAGTCATATGTTTCCTGGCAGGGGGGGGGGGATCCCTCCCCACTTCCGATTTAAATTAGCTAGTGACATAGAGCTCCAAACTGGGAGGCACTTCTGGTTCCAGTCTCATTTGTCAGCTGGCTACTGGCCCTTTGGGTGTCCCTCTAGAGCAGTGGTTCTCAACCTTCCTAATGCCGCGACCCTTTCATACAGATCCTTGTGTTGTGGTGACCCCCAACAATAAGATTATTTCGTTGCTACTTCATAACTGTAATTCTGCTACTGTTTTGAATTGTAATGTAAATATCTGATATGCAGGAGAGCTGATACACTACCACCTGAAGGTGTCTCGACCACAGGTTGAGAACCGCTGCCCTAGAGGAAGGCGGATCTTGCTTAAAGACACCAGCCAAAGATGCTACTAGGAGGTCACAACACAGACCAGAGTTCTGGTTGTCTGAGGAATACAATAACAGCACATTTTGGTGGCCTCCTAGCTTAGTCTCAAGAGCTCCCTGGCCAGAGTATCTACTATACTATTTAAAGACTTCTTATACTATCCTTTCTTATAATGGACCCCAGGCCAATAACAAAAGCTCTTTAGCCATTGGCCCCCAGTGATTGGTCCTAGTCATGATCAGGTGATCTGAACTAAGCCAATTATATCCTTTCTCCAGGACTTCACCCTGAAGCTGCCAAAGGCCCTGGCTGGGGAGGTACAAGTATCCGAGTGCAAATATAACAGGCCGCTTTGCCTCCTGCTGCGTGCAGCAAGCTGTTCTGAAGATGTGGAGAAGAAGTTGTCAAGGAGAGAAAACAAGAGTTTTGGCCCCTCACCTTGCGCTCCTGCCTTGCCGCTCCTGCCTTGCCTGCTGTTTTACTATTTGAGGCATTAACTTCCAGCTTTTCGCTTAGTGAGTTGTCATACTGTGATTTATAACGAGGTGTTTATATATTTAAACACTTGTCCCAGTTTCCTGGCATATAATTCCTAAGAATCTCAGAAGTGACAAGCTGAGAGTCCTGTATGCTAATGAGATGGCTAGTGCGGTCCATGGGCATTCAGAGTGGGAGGACCCCGAGGTGGAGACTTGAGTTAATAGCAGCAGGAGTGTGATTTATGCTGCAGAAAGATGGATGCTGAGAGAAAGCGAAGAGGAATGGGGGAGAGGGCGAGATAGACAGAGAATGCATATGTGTCGTGCATGTATACCACAAAAGGCAGGGAGTCCCATATAGAGGACACTACAATGCACACACATGATCTCTATATTCTACCTGATAAACATTGTTTATAGCCAACCAAGAACGAGATATTATTAACCTCTGGGATTACGGAGACGAAAGTCAGCATCCTGCTCCTCATTGACCTAACAGTGAAGGACCCAGACAAGTTAGACGTTCACCATCAGAGCAATAAATGTTAGTGGTGTGAAGTGCTACGCACTCAAAATTCAGCTAACGTAGGCCAAAAAGCATGCCTACTTGATGGTTGATGGCTGGATCCTGAAGGGTGAGAAGGTTGTGGGCAGACAAGAAGAATTCAGGACAAGTTGAGAGACCAGCAAGGAGGAAGCACTGGGGAGGCAAAGGAATGTAGTGAAATGTGTACACTGATGAGCAGGAGTCGAGGCTAGCCCACATAATCGAATATGGACTTGAAATGTTGTACATTGCAAAGAACAACAGTAGAAATGGCAGTGTGGTGGGGCCACGTGCTTGTCTCAGGAAGCCCCATGCACCAGTTTTGCTTCCAGTATTGGAACGGATAGCTGTTTCCCTGGTTGAGCACGGGATGAAGCACTTGGCTTGCACTGGGCAATTTGTCCTGCATGAAAAGATGCTGCCTTTAATGTAGAATGAAATTCAGGACTCCAGGATGTTGAACCGAGAAGCACCAGAGGAATGATGCTGAGGATGACAGGCGAATGTCACTATCTGTCTCCATTTCCCTGTCCTCAGTGTCCTGGCTGGCTTTGTGTGTCAACTTGACACAAGCTGGAATTATCACAGGGGAAGGAGCCTTCCTTGAGGAAATGCCTCCATGAGACCCAGCTGTAAGGCATTTTCTCAATTAGTGATCAAGAAGGGAGGGCCTATTGTGGATGGTACCATTCCTGGGCTGGTAGTCTTGGGTTCTATAAGAGAGCAAGCTGAGCAAACCAAGGAAGCAAGCATTATATCCCTCCATGGCCTCTGCATCAGCTCCTGCTTCCTGGCCTGCTTGAGTTCCAGTCCTGACTTTGGTGATGAACAGCAATGTGGAAGTGTAAGCTGAATAAACCCTTCCCTCCCCAACTTGCTTCTTGGTCACGATGTTCGGGCAGGAATAGAAACCCTGACTAAGGCACTCAGCTTTGAAAACTGTCATGTGATACAACTCTGTCTGCTGGTTTTAGGGTACAATGCCTCTCTGAGAATTGCTGCAGCCAGCAATTTTGGGTCTAAGTCCAAGTCTCACTTTCTCATCCTGTGCCCCAGGCAAGTTGCTTCTCTTTCCCCGAATCTGTTCAGCTAAAGAATTCGAACGAGTCAGCCTACGAGCCTCGAGTCAGCCTACGTGCCTCGAAGTAACATTAGAATTGTTCTTGGCCATCCTAGAATCGCTTTAGACTCTTTCTGTGGGAAAATAGGAGAAGGCTTGTTTCCTGCCCTGAAAGCCATTGTTGAAAGTTTCATGGGTGCAGGGACAGTGTAGGGTAGTAAGTGGGTGTGGGGTAGAGAGGAGGTGTGAACCCTCAGACTCAGCTCTCATTTGTACCTTGAGGGCCAGGCCTGCAGCTGGGGTCACAACATTCCCATTGGTGGTTGGTGCTAAGCAATTCCTTATACGGTGCCGAGGCCGATGGCCAAGGTACTGCACATGGCTTCATTTGACTGTGACCCTTGGCACAGAACAAAATGCTGAAGGCCTCGTCAACACTCTCCAAAGTCCCTGGTAGGAGACAGGCTTGTTTTTTTTTTTTTTTTTGTTTTTTTGTTTTTTTTATATGATGGCTAAATCCATTTTCAACTTGATTTGACTAAGAAACATTGATGCCTTCGTGAGGTACACCTCCAGGTGTGCGTTGTAATGAAACATACAGAAAGATCTGACTGAAATGGAAAGACCCATGCTCAATATCTGTGTCACTATCCCACAGGCAGCGGGGCTCAGACTGAATAAACAGGGGAGGAGAGGGCCAAGTAAGCACCGGCATTTTCCTTTCTCTGGTTCCTGGTTGGTGGCATAGGCCAAGCAGCCCAACTGCGGTGCTCTCTCTGCTTTGATGGACTCCTCTCCTCTGAACTATAAGCCAAAAATAAACCCTTCTTTCCTTAAGATGTTTTTGTCATGTATTTGGTCACTGGCAAGACAAGCAACTTGCACACTCTCATGTAGATAGAGCCTCTTCCGACGTCCTCCTGACCTTAGCCCCACAACGCTCAGGATCCTTGTTCAGTTAACACAAACTTGGCTGTAACCACGCGTTGATCCTAAGTGTCCTCCAAACGCTCACGAATGGAAGGTTTGTCCCCACTGAGGTTCACAGGTGAGGCTTTGGGGAAGTGATCGAATCACCAAGTCTCTGGATCTATCTATGGATTGATGGGTTTGTAATTTGATGTATTGTTGGGAAGTGATGGGGACTTAAGAGGTGGGACTTAGCTGAAGTAAGTGGGTCCCCGAAGGTGTGCCTTTGGTGGCTGCAGCTTGTCCCTACCCTCTTTTCCCACACACCCCATCTCCCTTTCTACCAGCATTAGGAATAGTCCGCTCCATGTCATGAGTCTATGCCTCTCCACAGGCCCAATGGAGTCAAAGTGACTGCAGGTAGGTACTTCTGACACCACGAACCTAAACGATTGGGGGGTTTCTTCCCTATATGGTGTCTGTCTGAAGTATTCTGAGATGGTGCCTCAAACTCTTCTCCTGTTCCCCACCCCATGGTGATCCCAGGCCGTGCCCTTCCCTTCCCACGCCTGCTCAACCTACAGCTCTGTACTGTCAAGTGGGAAGAGTGTCTCCTCATCACAAGAATTCTTGAATTGTTCACCCCTCAGGCTTGTTTCGCATCCGTGGCCACATGGGGGTCACAGCGAGTGGCATGTGACTACGGTTTGAATTCCCAGTTGCTGATTCAGTGTGACACACAGTGCTAAGTGAAGTTCAGAGAGCAAACTCGTTATGGTTTGGTCGATACTCTGCTTCCCTTGGTACTGTGACGGGAAAGTTTGCTCGCTGCTGATGGATGCTTTCTCTCAAGAACCCATGACAGTTGCCCTCCAAGAGCTCCATGAATGACCTCTAGGAATTCCCAATTTTCTGTGAAATTCAAACCCAGGGAACCTGTGAAGCCCTTGATAGTGGGATGAGGGGCGGGGCTTCTCTTCTTTTACCTCCTATTTGGGCTTTGATGTCTGTGTCCAGTCTTTAATCAACTAGACTCATTCCTGGATCAGTGGGTTTTTGCTTTTGTTTGGTTTGTGTGTACATTGATTTGTTCATTTTTTTTTTTGAGGTACAGTTGCACGTAGACCCAAATGGTATCAAACTGGCTATGGAGCCAAGGCTGGGCTTGGGTTCCTGATTCTCTTGCCTTTACTTCCTGGGTGCTGGGAATACACGTGTGAGCCACTACATCTGGCTTAGCTCAGGGCCTTTGTTTCACCTCCTTGCTTCAATCAATCCTGATTCCTCTAAGCCCTATTTCCCACTCCTGGTGAAGTCTCCACAGAGTTACAAGACCCAAGCCAAAGAAAGGCCTCTGGAGTTTTTGACTTCTCTAAACACAAACCTGCCTTAGACTGCAAGGTCCTGTGCTGTCTGTTAGGTGCGGTGCCTGGCTTCTAGCTGACATAATGGTGTCCAGCCAACAGTGCTGTAGCGGGCAGTGGATCATGAACAGGCATGGGGGCTTTTTAGGGCTTCTTAATCCCCAACTCAGGGGCAGCTCCAGAGTTTCTTAGCACGTCACTGGGAATTAAGGAGGGCATGAGGGAACATGCTAACTAATCTACACTCTGGATAATTTAAGAATCCATCCAAGAATAGTTAATCTTCTCTGGCTTCTAAAGCTTGTAATATAGGACAGCGTGTGGGAGGTTAAGGAGACCCATTCTTGGAAAGGGTACGACTACCTCCTCTCCCCTCAGCTTCCATTACACCAGTGTTCAGTTGGATCCTTATCTCAGGCCCTTGAGGCTTTCTGTAAAGAAGGAAGCTATGGGAAATAAAAAACAGCAAAAATCTGAGAGCTCAGAGGCTGGCCCCTCTCACCACCTCTCGGTATGCAGGGGAGCCTCTGTCTGTGGCCTTGGTGAGACAGACACTGTAGATACTCCGTCAGCCCACAGACTGTTCAGCAGGCTTCATTCCTTGCCCAGGATCATCCCCAAGCATCCCAGCTCATGGGGGTCTGGATTTCTGTGCCTGCAGAACTTTTTCCTAGAGCTCTTGGAGGCAGCTCCTCCCAATGCACCATGTCCTCGTGTCAGGGAATTCATTGCTACGGGAGCGGTCCTCCACTAGAGACTGTCAGGAGTGCCTGTACCAAATGCCCTTAGGCTGGGAGTCACTGTGGCGTGCAGACGGTAAGGTACCTGGGTGGAGTTTCAGTTGCTCACTTCTGTAGTTGGCTCAGAAATGTGCTATGTGTTGACTGCTCTCTCCTGCCAGTCCGTTCCAGTTCTGGAGGTTCCTGGGGTCACGTCCCAAATAAGTCACTTGCATTCCATCACTGTCACACGGCTTCCTCCTAATGGAACTCCAGGATGATGCACAGCAATGCCGATCGTGTACTTAATTTACCCCAGGACACTCTTTGCCCTCAAGCTGGTAGAGCCTTTTCTAAGTCTTTAAGCTCTGACTTTTCAGGTCCTTTGCTTAATCATTTTACCACCTCCTCCTTCTTGACGTGCATCATCTGTGACTCCTCGTGACCCCCACCTGGCTAGGGCTACCTGTCTTTAAGCGTACTTCCATTTTCCCATTTACAGCTGCCTTCCTTACTCTTTGCTAATTTTCTCAGTTCAGATCCACCAGGGAGAAGTCTGATAGTCCAGCTCTTTCATGCACAGGGGTGCAGGCCAACCCCTGGATTGGGTCAGTATATCATGTCCCGATCAATCATTTGTGTTGGGCAAGAAACTGACACAAGATTGCCACAGATCAGTGGCCTTTTGAGACCCTCTTCACTTTTTATGTGGATGAGTGATACGGTTACTTCCTGCTTTCCAATTAAGTCAGAATTAAGTAGACCCCACGACTTCAACCCTGACATTGAAGCCTCCATGGATTTGTGTAAATTGAACCATGGTTGCATGAGAACTGGGCCCCTTAACAGGGCCATGGGTAGTGTCTTCGTAGAGGAAAAGGCTGTGTGTGTGTGTGTGTGTGTATGTGTGTGTGTGTGTGTGTGTGTGTGTGTAGATGTGTGTGTGGATGTGTATGTGCATGTGCATGCATGAATACATGCACGCACATGTCTACTTTTAGAGGGAATATTTTTTTCCCTGCCATAAGAGAATCATTCCACATATGCTGTTTTATGTAACTGCTTTTTTCACCTTTTCTTGGAACATTTTTCCGTGTCATTAAATATTCTCCAATAGCCTCATTTCGATATCAGGCTGGCCTTCAGACACAGGGTTTCCCACTCAACCCTCCATTCCCTGGATGCTCAGCTGTGAAAGGCACCGATTTACACAGGTCAGTCTAATGAGCTTGTCTTGCCTCCTCCACAGAATTCTGGCAAATTCTCTGCCGACAGCTGACATACAGGCCCAAGCTGCCTATCTCTTTCGCTTCCCCAAGGCCCCAGACTCTCGGGGGAAATCACCAGTCAGCGCTTCATGGCTTCCTTATTCCCCACATGCTATCTGCAGCTCAGGACACCGTAAACTCAAATCATCAAAAACTAGCACTGGATGTTCCCTTAGGACACTGCTGCAGATCAGAATTAGGAATGGGGAACCAGAGTAGGACGAGAAGTTGGCTGCCCAGGCTCAAACAAGGATGGGGTGGCAAGGGAAAGACTCAGACTGGGTCCTTGTAGCCCGTTCTTGCCACCACCTTAGTACCTGTTGGGAGTTGGGTTTCTCCCCTTCCACCCTTCAGTCTTACAGGGCGAGGTCTGAGCATGCTCCTGAGGACCCAGAGGAACTAACAGCTGGAAGGCTCTACCCAGGGCTCAGCCTTGGGGATTGTTGATGCCCTGCGCATCTGACCACAGCCTCTTTCTGGACCATATCCCAGTTTCACATCCCAGGGCGTGGTGCGCTTAGAACAGTTGCCTTTCTGGTTCTGCGGGGATGGAGTAGTCTCAACGGCAGGCCTTCCTGTTGCCGGGACCATCAGTGGTCAGCATGCTAGGCTTCACAAGCTGTCTCTAGCCACAAATAAACTCACCCCACCCCCATCCCTCTGAGTTCATGGAACCAACGGGAGGTGGCCGAAGCAGAATGGATACACCTTCATTCTTTTCTGAGTGCTTACTCTCATAGTGAGCCTCCATTTCCCTGCTTAAAGAGGTTACTCGGAGGGAACTCTGACTCTGGAACCAGCCAGAAGTGTGCTTCTGAGGCAGGTCTTCCAGGTGAACACCATTCCTGCTCAGTGCCAAAAGGGAGAAGCTTTTTCCAGTGCCCCTTAGGAGTCTTGAACTCTCAACTTTACAGCAAGAACTTGGTCCCCCTGCAAGAAGGCAGTCCGAAGAGACTGTCGAGGCTGTACTCCTCTTTACATGCACCTGGTTAACTCTGGCCTCAGGGACCCCCAAATCTCAGGCCTGCAGAGTTGGGTGGCCCTCCTTCCTGTGTTTCCTTCCCGAATGCAGCCCTGCCTTAGAAATGGCAGCCACTCTCACATCATCGCCTGGCGGCTGCGCTGGCTTCTGTTTTCTCGTGAAGGTTAGTCTCCAATGCAGATGTGTTATTGCCTTCCGGGCATCCTAAGGTGTGCGCTGCCTCATTTCATTGTGAAGCTACCTCACTTCACCTACAGGTTATCATTCAAAGGGACAAAAACCACTGGCAATCACTGTCTTTGCTAACAACCAAATTGGACTCTTATTTTCTCTTACACTTCTTGGTATTTTTTTTTTCAGAGCTGGGGACCGAACCCAGGGCCTTGTGCTTGCTAGGCAAGCACTCTACCACTGAGCTAAATCCCCAACAGGACTCTTATTTTCTAAGACAAAATCACAATGACTTTCTCAGGGAAGTGGCAGGGGCGACGTCTCCAGTTGGATGCGTGATCCTCAGGAGTCTCAGGCATGCATCCCCTGTCAGGAACACTGTGCCGAGCCCCACCCCTACCAGCTCACCGCCCTCCTAGGCTCAGGAAGCTGGAATCCTCTACAGTCTCTATAGACTTCCAGCCTATGGAAAAGGTGGTATTCATTTTATCATCGAAATTATCAGTCTACAAGAGAAAGATGCTGTTCTACCACCACCAGGGGGAGCTGGAGAGGTGCTCTTAGGAGGTGGTGAGTCCCTTGCCCCAACCAGATCAAACTTTGGTTGCCTGCCTGGGGAAGCTTGTCTCAGTCCATCCAAGATGATGGCTGATGATTGACTGGATCCCTGGGCTGAATGGGATGCTCTTCATTGAGGCTAAAAACAAACACAGGGAGAGACATGTTAGCATTATTCCAAATGGCTAAAGCTATCCATGAACGGCTCGTTACTAAGCATGGACTGCTTATCAGACTCTCCTCCAAGCACCTCACATGTGTCATCTAGCAACAACTATATGAGGTGGGTATCACCATCATCCTCAGTACCATCGTATCCAAGATGGGGAGACGGATGCTCTGCAGGGTAAAACAATGTGACCATGTATTAATGGGAAAGTGACCAATTAGTTAATGGACTTAAAGAATTGGAATACAGGCCTGGAGGCCATGTCTCTAGCCATTTTGTAGGACTTCTCTCCCTAAATTTAGGGGACATCTGGGCACTGGGAAATTTCTAAGGGGATGTCTTCCTGTGGCAAACGGTGTTCTAAAGAGAGGGACTTTGCATCACCAAGGGTTGTGACACTGATCATAAACAGGAGGTCCCTGATGGAAAGGGAGCCAGGGTGGCTAGGGAGTTGAGTAACAATCTTAACAGCTCTCACTGCGTCAGGCAGTGGGGCCTGGACTTTACAAGCACATTTAGAGCACAGGATGTCGGGATCTTGTCCTGTTTTATGAAGGAAAGAAGCCAGAATCAGGAGCCTGGAGGAGGCCTCCTCCAGCATCAGTGAGCAGACTTGACCCAACATCTGTTAGCCTCCAAAGCCACTGCTTTCCAGGGCCCAAAGATCCAGGCTCACCCTCACTGCTCACTGCTGGATGCTGTCAGTGGAACGGTCCACAGGAAAACTACACTGCATTGGCCTGTGTGGCCTCACCGCCCCCACCTCTGTCCTGTCCTAAATTTTGACTGTGAGCTTGGAGACTGCAGGGTTTGTGGAATCTGCTCCACCTTGAGTCACCCCTCAGGCATGCTGGACTTAATTCTGCCCAGGAAGTTATGATTTTTTTCCCCTTCATGTGTTACAATCTGGGCTTCGGTTATAGATCACATTTCTGACTCCGTCTGCATTTAGCTGGACAGCTTCATAAATGTAGGTATGATGTCCAGGCAGACAGGTGAAATCTCACTTTGTCTACACCAGGAAGCCTATGGGACACCACGTACCTCAGGCTGAACTTCCAAATGTGCCTCCCACCCCCACTCCCCAACCCCGAGGAAGTTGCAGGATCGAAGCCACAGAATGAAGAGGCATTCATTTACGGTTCAGCTCCAGACTCCTTCAGTTTTCTCTCTCTTCTCTCAAACCAGCTCAGGGGCTGTTCTCTGAACCATAGGCAGGTCTAGAAAGATCTGAGAATTTCAGAGACTTCATGTCATCTGAAGTGTCGTGACAGAATGTCAGTCATACTGATCTCTGTCCAGAGGACACCCAGCTCTTCAGAAAGCTAATTCGTGTCCCTTACATTTGTATCTTAGAGCCACTGAAACTGAGTTTCACAGCTGGGTAGGCCAGGGTGTCAGAAACACGTGTCTCACTCTCCTAGTGAAGCCAAGCTATTCAGAACATGGCATTCTTTCTGAGGCTTTATGGAGGAAGCTGCTCGCTCCTCCTCCTCCCCCTCCTTCTCCTCCTCTACCCTCCTCTTCCTCTCCCTCCTCTTCCTCCTCCTCTTCCTCTACCTCTTCCTTCTCCTCTTCTTCCTCCTCCTCTTCCTCCTCCTCTTCCTCTTCCTCCACCTCTTCCTCCTCCTCCTCCTCCTCTCTCCACTTCTGGAGTTGCAAGACTGACTGACTCCTCCTCACGGATCCTCAGCTTATGGCTGTACCACTGTGACCTCTGCCTCTGGCCTCTTATTGCGATTCTTTTCTTGTTAAGGATAGCAGTACGTCTGATGGATGTGTGCCTCATCTTAATATGATTTTACTTGCCAAGATCTGATTTCCAAATAAGGTCACATTTATGGGAACCTCAAGCTCCTATTTCAGGATACCTTTTTTTAGGGGACATAGACCAATATGCCATATCCCCATGGGTTCAGTCACTAAATGCTCGGAGTGACAGAGAATGTAGTATGTTGGCAGGGACATGGCTTCTCCTTTATGTGGCCACTGCTAACTTCCAAGTCATCTTGAACCCACGAGTGGAGTCTGGGACTCTCTTCATTTCATAAACGAGGAGACAGGTGGCACAGAGGAAGAGAGAGCTTAAAGTGTTTATGTAAAGTCACTCACAACTACTGACCAGAGACCTGAGGTTTGCACAGAAGTAAATGTCAAGGCTCTCGGGGCTTCACCAGGACTCCATGTATGTGTGGAGGGCAGATGGAAAAGGAATTCTAAAATCCTGTGTCATTGATAGCTTTGGGTCTACTGAGACCAGAGCATGGTGACACAGCTCAGGGGCTTCACCCTGGAAGACTCTGGGTTCCAAGCGAGATGTCTCAGCTTGAGACCTTCCCTTTGACGAATGTTTCTCTGAGCCATACATCTCATCATATGCAAGACCATGGAAACTTCCTTATCTCTTCCAAAGGGTATCTGTGAAGATTGATGATACCAAGGCTGGTTCTGGCCCTTGGAAGCTGAGCATGTGTGTATCCACTAACCCCAAAGGCCGCCTCTTGGGAAGTGGCCCTGGCTGCTAAGTCGGCGCCACCCATTCTATTGTCCCTTTCATGACTGCTTTGGTTTAAATGCCCTTCCAGAACTCACGCTGAAGTTTACCTAGCACTGTAGTAGCACTGAACAGATCCTTGAAGTGGTGATCAGGCTACGAGGGCTCTGCAGTTGTGAACAGATTCACTTCATGCTCCAGAGAGGGGGCTAGGTACTGTGGGAGTGGGCGGGCTCCTGGCGAAAGGATGGGTCTGGACCCATTTCCTCTCTGTGTCTCTTAGATGCTCAATTGTGCTTCTCCAGTACCACAGCAGTACCTGACACACTGCAGGCTCTTCAGAATGGTGACTTCTTAGTGGCATGTCTGCAGCGGAGGTAGACTGTTCAAAATAAAATCAGCTCCCTCCCGACAATAGGAAACCGGGGTCATTTGGTGCTTCGCTATCTTCCCAGTGCCTGACACAAAGCAAAGTAAACACTGATGTCTATCTACTCAGTGAATGGAAGAGGAAATGGATGCAGGAGACAATCCCCAGAGAGGTCAAGAAGGCTGCAGTTAAACCCCAGCTAGAGGACGTTATAAACCTGGGGAAGGAAGAGGAGCCTTGTGGCCCAGGAGGCTGTGTGAGCTGCTGGGGTGAGAAGAGAGAAGCAGAGGACATGAACCAGGCTCACTTGGGAAGCCAGGGACCAGGATGATGAACAAGTCTAGAGTCAGGAGGGCGGAGGTAGCAGACAGATCACCTCCGCCTGTGAATTAGTCAGTTGCCAGGTGAAAGGGGCATGTTTTCTCCCAGGCATCAGAGATTTTACTAATGAATGATCTGCAAGTGTGGCGTGGTGAGAGCTATCGAATTTAACTTGTTTCCCTCTGAACCCTCCAGCATCACCAATGAACCCAGGCTCCACAAAGGCCAAGGGGAGCCTTGAAATAACTTCTTCTCAGGCAATTAAACCACATCCGATTTTGTAGGTTGAAGTATTTCAGGGGATCCTATTACTACCATCTTTGGGCCCGGAGGCCAACATTTTCTCATAAAAGCTAACTGTCTTGTAAGAGAAGCCGCCATCTGGGTGATAAAGCAGATGTGTTCTCTACCTGTTCTGGACTCTTTGCGCTCGTTGGTTGCTAAGTAGCTTCAGCCTGTCTCTTGGGGAGGGGTGGGGGGGGGAGATTTCAGGGATCCTTGCAGAAGCTCTGTGCCCCAGGCATCACACCCCACCCCCACCTCTGCAGCAGGAGCCAATGGTTCCTTTATCCAGGTCAGCACCTTTTATTCCATTTCAAAAGTCTAAGTCTGAAAAATCAAAACACCTCAGGAGATGTTAGGCAAACTGGTTTAGATTAATACATAAGTACAAATAACTGAGTGCAGACCTTTTGTCCCTGCAAGGCAAATTTTAAAACGCAAGGAGAGGGGGGTTGGTGTGGGGAAACAGAAAAAGATGTTCAGCTCGGCCCCAGCTCTTTCCTCAGTACCGGGTGGATCTTGGAACAAGTTCATTAGTAACCGGTGAAAGCAAGGTGCAGTGGCCAGCTCTGGCTGGTCACAGCTTCCTGGGTGGCCTTGTCTCACCCCTAATTAATGTACCCTTTCCTTCTCACTTCATGGTCCCTTTTGTGCCTGATTCCTAGTCTTTCAATTTCCGTGGGCATCTTTGGTGTGTGTGGAGGGGAGGGGGCGGATGTCCGACTCCCCATCCACATAGTACTATGGTATGGATATTATATATCTCCAAAAGGCTCCTCCTATGCTAGAAGCCTGGTTCCCAGGGTGTTGATGTGTGAATGCTTTGAGATCTAGTAGAAGGTCACAGTTAGACCTTGGGGGTTCCAGCTCTGCCAGGTTTTGAAGACACCAAGGAGTCTTTGCTGACCTTATCCTTGCTAAGCTGTGTGGAGCCTCCAGCCACCATGATTAGGAAGCAAATAAACCCTTTTATTTTTTAAGTTGCCAGCCTCAGGCTTTATGTTAAAGCAATACAAAGTGGACGATGACACGGGGTAAAAAGCAATCATTTGCCTGTGAAGTCACTCTCCCTTCTCTTCCCTACCTCTGAAGACCCCAGAGAGAGAACATAGAGGGCAGGGACCAATCCTGTGTTCCTGCAGGTCCCGGTGAGGGAATCAGCAAATTTCTCTTGACTTATTTCTACTTAAGACACTTGGAAATAAACAAGAGTAGGACTGAGTGCTGTGCTGTCCTTCCTAATGGACGCATGGTGGCTGGGCATCCTTACCTGGGTCCGAAGGGGGATTTCCTACAAGTTTACTGAATGTCCTTTCAATGTCTCTAAGAGAATTTACCTGGACTCAGCTTCCTCACTCATGGTCAAAGAAAGCCAGATATTATTGCATGTTAGTGCACAGATTTTCATCCTGTACAAACGCCAAGGGCCAGATTCCCCACTAGAAGGTAAAATCTATGATTGTGTCGGCACGGTGTGTGACACACTGTGAACCAGTTTTGTGCCGAAGCCAGCAATCTAATTTTAACATTTCTTTCCTTTCTTTTTCTTTTTTTTATAAATACCTAAAATATTATTTAAATAAGCTTAGCTTCAAACTAGTTTCCTTGTTATTCTCAATGAGACCAATGCACTTCGACATGTATTTGCTTTTGTACTTTGTAAAAGCCGTGTCTTTTAGCTCCTTGAAAACTGTGTTTTGATGTCTCATGGGAATTGTGAGCTGCCGAAACATAACAGCTCCCGCTGTGTTTTCTTAAGGCCTGGATGCCATGCTGGTGTCGTCTATGTCATCTCTCCAGTCCCCACTGGGACGTGTGAAGGAGGTCTTTATTTCATTAGAGAGCTCTGAGGCTCAGAAAAGCCCAGCAGCATGGCCAGGCTGGGCATAGAACTTTACCCTCTGTCCTCGGGGCCGGTCCACAGCACAGGAATCACGATCCTCTTTCAGTAGAAAATCGAGGCTTATTTACCTGGTAAATGGCTCAGTCAGGACTGGGACCCCAACACTCATACAGTCCTATTTCATCAGCCAGGTGACTTCTGAGAATGTCTGCAGTGTCTGATGCCCAGTACAGACAACACTGTTGGGAAGTGATGAGGACGTAGGCTGAGACCCTTAGCGCCATGGTAACATGTACATTCCCTCCTTGATCCACAAAATATGGAGATGACTGCCTAAGAAAGTAGCTGCTGGTCCCTTCATTTCAGGGACCAGAAATGGGTTATGAGCCAGAAATGAATTGAGGATGGACAATGACCGTTGCTGTGGTGTGTTATGGTTGTGGGAAAAGGGAGTCTATTGGAGACAGTGGGGGGGGGGGGAGTTTGTTGTTGTTGTTTTGAGGCAGGGTCTCATGGAGCCCAGGTTGATCTTAAATTAGCAAAGATGGCTTTGAACTAATTTTCATGAACACCCCCACACCCTGCCCCTCATTTCCCTGGTTCTGGAATTACAGATGTGAAACACCACAGCTGGCTTCAAAAATGCCTTTTTCAAAGACAAGGGGGAAAAAGAAAAGGAAAGGAAAAGGTAGGCTGGAGAGATGGCTCAGTGGTTAAGAGCACCGACTGCTCTCCCAGAGGTCCTGAGTTCAATTCCCAGCAACCACATGGTGTCTCATAACCAACTATAATGCAATCAGACTTCCTCTTCTGGTATGTGTGAAGACAGAGACAGTGTACTCATATACATAAAATAAATAAAAAGGAAAAAAAGAAAATAAAAAGATTGCATCATGGCATCTGAACAGAACTGAGGAGCAAGTCTGGTCCAGTGCAGCGCCCTCTACAGGCCCCTCTGGGTAGCAGGCCCCTTCCAGGGATGAGCAGAGCATCCTGGTGTATCTGACTACACCAGTAGTCAGTAGTGCTTCAGTCCATCACAAAGGGCCACAGACAGGTGCTTAAACAATGGAAACTGGTTTTCTCACAGTGCTCAAAGTGAAAATGCAAGGTCTTGGCAGGACGCACTGCTTCTGAGGTGTCTCCTTGGCTTGTAGATGACCACGTTCCTCAAGTCTTCTCAGGGTCTTCCACCTGTGTGTGGTGTCCTAATTTCTTCTCACAAGCCCAGCAGACATGCTGGAGTGCGGCCCACCCAGATGACCTCATTTTGCCTGACCTCTCAGAAGGCCCCATCTCTAGCTGCTGTGTAGGAATGTCTCAAGTGGCTGAAGGGCGTTCGTATGAACTTTCGGTTGATGCCCCTCTGCTTACAAGAGGCCAGGAGCTACTGTTTCCTGGTTTTCATTAAAGGAAACCGGGGGACAGAAAGATTGGTAACTTATCCCAATACCTGATGCTATAGTCTGAGCACAGAGCTCCTGCCTGCACCCCCATACACACAGACGTAGATAGCCATTTTTGGTTCTAGAGTGCAGAAATCAAGGCTTAGGTGGTGCCTCTTGGCTAAGGCCACTTAACATGACAGATGGCAGGACAGGAGTTCCAGCCTGGGCATCCTGTCTCCAAGTCCAGTCCCACTAGGCTCCCTTAACAGACTCCTTCTATAGCAGATGGAGTTAGCTAATTTCTAGGGAAGAGGGGAAGAGTTTGGGAACAGCGTAATTGATCCTCTGTCTCCTAGTGTCCTTACGAGGGAATTCATGAGAAAATGGTTTCCTCACTCCCTTGACGTAAGTTTTTCAGGAACGGTCATGAAGCTAGACCATATCCAGGCAATGTGGATGGAGAAGATGGGAGTTCAACCTCTGAGATTCCCACTCGCTTGAGGGCTTGCCTTTCCCAAGCTCTTGTCCCAAACAACACAACCCCTCTCAATACTAACAGCACTCATTAGTGATGAGTCTACCCCCATCCCAAGTACCTTTATGTGCAACTCTCTCCAACCTTCTCAACAGCCCCACAAGTCAAGGGCAGCTCTGTGACCTCTCTGTTTACATATGAAGAAGTCATGGGCAGCTCTTTCCCCCGGGTCACTTAGGCTATGGTTGAGGCGACCTGCACAGCCTAAACTCTAGCCCTTTCATCATGGACAACTCTCAGAGAGCCAGTGCATTCCCCCCACCGTCTTCATGGATCATTTGGTCATTTTCCAGAAAGAACTCAGCACGCCTGCTTGACGACACATTCTCCCCTGAAACCTCTAATCAGGAAGGGCAGAGAGACCACAGAGAGACATCATGGGCCCTCTGTTGGGACTAGGTCCAAGATGCTTTAGGGCAGAGGAAATACTCAATCTAGAAAAGTCAAGGGACACCTGGTAAGGGAAGTGATACCTACCTGGCTCTGACAAGAGATTCACCAGGCAGACAGAGGGATGTTGGCACAAAGGATTGTTACTGCTGATAAGTATGGAGTAGGGAAGTGCATGGAAAGGCGGTCAGCCCGGAGTCAAAGCCTGACTGTGCCAAGGGAGCAGCTTTATTTCTGTGACTGTTCCAACAAGTCTTGAAATGACGTGGTCTTCAAACTCAGCAGAAGCTTTTCCTGACACTGCAACCTAGAGTCCCCACAGTGGCCTGAGAGTCTTACAAGCCATGTCACCTAGCCCAGGCTACTACCTCTTTAGCCTCAACTCCCAGCCTCTGGTCTTCATGGCCGACCCTCCAGCTCTGCCTCCCTTCCTGTTCTGAGAAAAGCCAAGCACCTGGCTTAGGCCTTGACCTTGTCACCGTGCAGGCTGCCTTCTCTTCCCCTTTAGCATAGCTCACAAGCTAGTTATGGTCATCAGCACTTTAGCACAGCTCTCAAGGAAGGTTTATTAAATAACGAATGAGGTCCACTTTTTTAAAAATTCCAATTCTTTGAATGTAAGTGCACGGAGAGCTGTAAGCCCTGCAATTGCCCTGAATAATTAACCGGGACGCACTGTCCCCTTTCGGCATTCCTGATCACTCTGTTATGCCTGAATTGCCTGCAGGTCATCAACAGAACCCCTAGTAAGGGTCTGGGCAGCAGTCAAAGTGAGGCTGCTTAGCAATTTAGCTCTTGTGCTCAAGGCTCCGTCTAACAACCGTGCTCCCACAAACGCGCCTCAGCACCAGAAAAGAAGCCGTGAAATTGCCTGAATTGAGAAGCTGACAGGGGAGCAAAAGGGCCCTGTCAAAACCCAACTTAGCTAAAAGACAAAAAGGCAATTCTGTCTAGCTACAGCAGCAAGTTCCTAAGGCAGGGAAGGGGAAAAGGATGGGTTTCCTCCCTCCCCCTCTCCCTTCCCCTGCCCTTCCTCCAAGCCTTCTTTGGCCTTCATTGTCTTCCGGCATCCTTTAATAGAGGAGAGGGTGAAATCACCTGTTTTCAGGAGAAGGAATTCCTGACAAATTAGGGGTGGTCAAAATAGCATTAACGTCTCCAAAAAGTGCAAACACCCTAATCTCTCTTCGGAAGTGGAAAGTCAAGATGAGCTGTTTTGATATTTATGAATTCTCTCACATGTCTCCTCAAGGTGCTGGCCTCTTGTCTTTGTTCCTTCATTAATTCAGAACAACAGCAACACCTCCTACAGAAAGTTCCTGCATTCTGTGGCTCTATTCAGGACTTGGATTTATTCCTCACGTTCTGTATTCCTCACGTTCTTAGTCCGTCAGGGTCAATGATAACACTGGCTGATTATGAAGAAGTCAAGACTCTCTTTTTAACCCCCGCAGCTAGGCATTGCTTTGTTTCCGGATAGGGTCTGATTGTGGGGTGACTTAACAAACACAGGGGTGGAGCAGCTTAAGTCATTTATGGCCAGAATCCTGATGAAGAAATTAGGGCTTACCGATGGCAAAAACAGCCAGTCTCTTCGAAGACGAAAACAGCCAGTCTCTTCTCCATTATGAGGAAAAAAGAAAGCATGACTCTAAATTTTAAAGCCAACCAACAACTGGTTTTGAAATTGTTATTTAGATACAGTGACGGTGGAGACCCGGGGAAGCAGATGTCTCACACTTCATGAGAGAGACGTTTCAACCCTTAGGAAAGACTCAGGTAGCCCTGAGAAATTCTAAGGATGAAATTTGCACGCTGAGTTTCCTAAGATTCGGTGCGTGCGGGTGGTGGGTTTTAAATAGCTGGAGCGTCCAATTTGTAGAGCCCCTTGGGGGTTAGGTAATTGCCTGGCAGCTTGTGCGAGTTCTGCTGGCAGTGGGCTCAGGAGATTTACTCCTTAAAGAATGCGAGGCGTAGTGATTTCCCAATATCTGCAAATTGGCAAGCTGTGACGTTTCTAAAAAAGCAGATGGGGTTTAGGTCTCCCAGAGCAGTGGCCAGAAAGCTCTGCACGGAGGACGCTGTCGGAGTCAATTCTCCACGCGAGCAGTAGATGGCGCTAGCTGCCTTCCCTGGCAGAGCGCAGACTCCTTCCCCAGGTTCAGGGCATGACCCTGGCGAGTTGACCTAAGAAAAGCTAGGAAGCAGGATTCCGGGAGTGTGAAAGGGGATCTGTGGTGTGTTCACGACTTAATGACAGCACGTAGGCTGGTCAAAGGTTAATGCCCGGTGGTGCGCTGTCTTATACTGTTGTTTCCCAGTCGCTTCTTGTGAGGGAGGGGTGGTCCTAGCACGGAAAGATCTCAGCAGACAAGAGCACACGCCCCAGAAATGTGAATTTCACCTTGGGCAAATAGCTGGGAGCCTCAGAACAACCAAGGGGTCCTAGGATGGGATCTATCAGTACAGGATGGAAAAGTTCTGAAAGTCTGTGTCGGAAGCTCAGCAGGGCACTCACCACCTCACCCCTGTGTGCTGTGAATGCTGTTTCAGGAGCCAGGCGTCTTCCTCCAGATCTGAGCAGTGCCTCTGTAAGCAAAGGGACGTAAAGAATTGCACCTATGAAATCTTAGGTTCAGATGGTGTGGCGATGTTCCTTCTCATTCCTGATCCATCTCAGGACTTCGTCTATGCACACACTTTCTGAAAACGCCTCTATATGACAGGCAACCTTGAAGTATAAGAGGAAGGTGATAAGTTATGTGTGTGTTTTAGTAAGAATGTACTATGTCTACACTATTTTAAATATATTTATTTTATGTATATGAGTACACTGCAGCTGTTTTCAGACACATCAGAAGAGAACATTGGATCCCATTACAGATGGTTGTGAGCCACCGTGTGGTTGCTGGGAATTAAACTCAGCACCTCTAGGAAGAGCAGTCAGTGCGCTGAGCCATTTCTCCAACCCCATATCTACACTATTAATTGGCAAGGGAGTGACTATAAGATTAGTTTACCTGTGAGTGAGGGGAGGATATGGCCTTTACCCTAGGTTTTGACTTCAGATAATTCTCCTACCACCAGCATGAATACTGTGTATATTTATAATTTATACATATAATATTATTCACTTAGTAAGGGTCTAGCAAGAAAACTAGAAACGAATGTAGGTTTTTGTCCTTTCTTTCTTTGACAGGGTCTCTATACAACCGAGGCTGTCCTGCACATGACCACACTGATCTTGAACTCACAGAGATCCTCCTGCCTCTACCTCCTGAGGATAGATGTGTGTACCACCATGCCTGGCCACTGTAGGTCTTTCAAATACAGGGAATTTAATAGAGGGAGCTGGTTATACACAGGAGGGTGAGCTGAGAAGCTAAAGGAAGGGAGATGAAAGCACCCAGAAATATCAACCATAGGGAACCACGGCTGTCCCTAAGACTGGGGAGCAACAGAAAGACTGGTGCTCCATACAACGAAGACACCTGCTCCTCAATGTTCATAGAGGCCTTATTTATAATAGCCAGAAGCTAGGAAGAACCCAGATGTCCCTCAACAGAGGAATGAATACAGAAAATGTGGTGCATCTACACAATGGAGTACTACTCAGCTATCAAAAACAATGACTTCATGAAATTCATAGGCAAATGGAGTGAACTAGAAAATATCATCCTGAGTGAGGTAACTCAATCACAGAAAAACACACATGGTATGCACTCATTGATAAGTAGATATTAGCCCAAAAGTTCAGATTACCCAAGATGCAATACACAGACCACAGGAAGCTCAAGAAGGATGATCAAATTGCAAATGCTTCAGTCCTTCTTAGAAGGGGGAACAAAAATATTCATAGGAAGAGATATGGAGACAAAGTTTGGAGCAGAGACTGAAGGAAAGGCCATTCAGAGACTGCCCCACCTGGGAATCCAGCCCATACACACATACAGCCACCAAACCCAGACAATATTGCTGATGCCAAGAAGTGCGTGCTGACAGAAGCCTGATATAGTTGTCTCCTGAGAGGCTCTGCCAGAGCCTGAAAAATTCAGAGCACATGCTTGTAGCCAACTACTGAACTGAGAACAGTTCAATGGAGGAGTTAGAGAAAGGACTGAAGGAGCTGAAGGGGTTTGCAACCCCATAAGAACAACAATCCAACCAACCAGAGTTCCCAGGGACTAAACCACCACCCAAAGAGTTCACACGGACAGAGATCCATGGCTCCAACTGCATATGTAGCAGAGGATGGCCTTGTTGGGCACCAATGGGAAGAGAAGCCCTTGGTCCTGCCATTGCTGGACCTCCCCTTCCCCCAGTGTAGGGTACTGTCAGGGCAGGGAGGCAGGAAGGTATAGGTGGTTGGGTAGGGGAACACCCTCATAGAAGAAAGGGGAGGGGGGATAGGATAGAAGGTATGGATGGGAAACTGGGAAATGAGATAACATTTGAAATGTAAATTTAAAAAACCAATTAAAAAAAAAGACCGATGCACTAAGGCTGACCAGGCGAGGCAGTGGTTCTCAGCCTTCCTACTGCCATGACTCTTTAATATAGTTCCTCATGTTGTAGTGACCCCTGACCATAAAGTTATTTTTATTGCTATATCATAACTGTATTTTGCTACTGTTATCAATAGATCGTAATGTTGAGAACTGCTGAGGTGAGGTTTATGGCTGGGCTGTAAGGTAAGAACTTCCCACATGATCTACAGTCATGGTAGGGTTTTGATGGCCTGGGAGAGGTGCAGAGACTGAGGGAGCATCCTGTTGTTCATTTCCTCCTACCCTTCGGTCTTCTACCATACTGTCCCATTGCCGAAACCCACCAAGAAGCCAGAGGTATGAAGATCTCGAATGGAGTTCCTTGAGATACAGAGACAGGCAGGGGAAGGGCAGAGATGGGCAGAGTAGACCAACAGTAGACAGGAAGACTCATGGTAAGCTAAAGATCTTGCTTTTATCAAGAAATTAAGATGTCTGTGGTTCTCTCTCTCTCTCTCTCTCTCTCTCTCTCTCTCTCTGTGTGTGTGTGTGTGCGTGTGCGTGTGTGTGTGTACATGTGCACTTATTATAATGCTGAGGTGAAGAATGTGAACCAGTTGTGTAACACGGGCAGGCAACTGGACTTCTTTTTCTCTGTATATTGGGGTTAACAATGAATACTTTAAGGATTTGTGAGGGATGAATGAGGTAAAGTGTATCAAGAACTTGGGGTCATGTCTAGTACAAAGTGGCCAGAACTCTGGATTATGTTCTTTAAATCTGTCCAGGCTGTCTTGTATGTGGGTCTAGTTTGTTTTCTAACTGCCTCCAGGTTCCTGCCCTGCTAGTTCCTGCCTTGACTTCCTTCAGTGATGAGCTACGATGGGGAAGTGTATGCCAGATAAACCCTTTCCTTTCCAATTTGATTTTGGCCATTGTGTTTCACCATAGCAATGGTAACTCTCAGTGAAATTCACTTTGTTTGGGATGGCTGAGTGGCAGCATATGTTGGGTTTGGGTGACAGTTGACAGTGTATGAAATGGAGGACATTTAGGAGGTTTTCAGTGTCTTCAGTTTTCTGTGCTCGACTGTGTCTGTGTGTGTGCACGAATGCATGTGCACGTGTGTTATGCATGCTGCATATGTACATGCTCCAAGGCCAGGGGGAGGGTGTCATGTGCCTACTATCAGTCTCTGCCTTATTTCTTTAGAGACAAGGTCTCTCACTGAACCTGGAGCTAAACTGGTAGCCAGCAAGACTCAGAAGCCCTTCCTAGGGTTACTAGTGTGCACAGGACCATGCCTAGCTTGGTACCCAAGTGCTGGGATTCAAACTCTGATCCTCGTGCTTGTGAAGCAAATAAACATTTTTAATCAGTGAGCATTTCTCCATGCCCCAAACTTGACACTAGCCCTTTGCAGATGAAGGTGGTTGGCTCTACACAGAAGTTTCAGAACAGAGTTCACACCTCATGATAGTACTGCTTCCCTGATCTCCACACTGCCCTGTGAGCTCGGTGTTTCCATCAGCTTAGAAAGCAGGGGGATTGAAAACATCCCAGTGGCTGAGCTAAGATTGAACCCAGGCCTGTGCTTGCTCCTCCTGCCATCTGGGCCCCAAAAGTGTGGAGAGGAAATTTGCTTTTCACTGTGGCGGGGTGTGCGGGTTGAATGTGGTATGAAATGTGAGTAAGAAGAATCTGTCACAGATGGCCAAATGGCCACAGTGTGACCCCAGAGGGTCAGAGCCAAGAGTGTGTCAAGTGATTGCAGATCTTGCGTTTTCCAGGAGATGCTGGCTATGGTTACCAATGGGCACAGCTAGCCGGTGGGAGAGGCACTCACAGAGGACTCTGGTCTTGGTGGGAGAACATGGCTCAATTCCACTGATTATGCCCAACCCCATTGTGTCCCTGTGAAGGATCGCACTTTGTAATCAGAAGCTCAGCCAGTATAGAGTGGGCTCATTTGGACAATTGCTATGTATTTGCAAAGATGAATGTGGCCCATTTGTCTATGCCTTGTTGTCTCAGCAGGTCTGGAGTCAATGCTAACGAGAACAGATCCATTTTCCCCCAGCATCATTTTGAGCACATTGCACCTGGGTTAAAAAACCTCTGTGACAGTCATTACCTACAGGGACGAGGCCAAGTGCCATGCTGGAATGGCACCGTGTCTCCAGAGCTGGATTCAGCCTGCCTTCCCTCTGATTCCCACACATGCTGTGCTCCATCTCCTGTGTGCCGGTGCCAGTTGCCTACCCTCAACCTGCCTCCAACTCTCTCAACTCAGTACCTTCTCACCCTCCTCCATACAGAGGAAACAATGGTGTGTTTAGTCCAGGGAGACTTCTGCAGCCTTCTCTGCTATCCCACTGAGGAAATAAATAGAATTAAGCCTTCTGTCGGGCACTTACCTGTAAATGCATTGACTTGTTTAATTTTTATTTGAGTGCCTACTATATACATTGGGTACTGGTATGCGTGGCTTAGGCAGTGGGTTTGAAATAGATGTGTTGTATATATAGTGTGCCAGCTTCCTGAAGCATCACAGTGGCCTACAATAGGTCCTTTCAAAGGACCTGTGAACTATGAAATCGAGGCATAAGCAGGGATGCTTCCTTGGAAGCTCTGAGGAGTTCTCTTCTGGGTCTTCCACTGACATCCGATGGCTGACTACCACCTGGGCATTCTCCAGCTTGTGGATACACCACTCCAATTTCCACTCTCTTTCTCACACCACATTTCCTCTGTGCTTTTCTGTTCCTCTTTTCTCTTAAGGACACTTGTTCTTAGATTTAGGGTCCTTCCTACATCCTGATGATCTCATCTCAAGATCCTAGGCTTTAATTACATCTGCAAAGACCCTTTATCAAAGTCAACATGATTCAAGGTTAGTAGTGGAGGGTCATATATACTTCAGGAGGGCACCACTCACAGTGTTTTAAGTAAGAGATTTATTCTCCCTTGAGGAAAAGCCTGAAGGCTAGTAGCTACCAGCCTTAGTTTATTCCCTAACCTCTTCCCCGTTCCGTTATTCTTCCCCTCATCGTGGCATATGGTTACCTCAGCTCACTACATCTGCAGTGAGGGGTATGTATGTGGCAGCATTGGTCAGTCACACTGAACCCTGTTGTCAACAGAGCACAAGCTTTCTTAGCTCCTGCAATGCACACATCTCTTCAGAGACAAAGGCTTGAGTTTCTCTACCTCTGAGGTGAGTGACACAGCATTTTATCAAGGCTAGAAGATACACTGTGACTAACACAGGGCCCCTCTCCTCAGAGAGCTGAGAATTATGGCCCCAGGATGACCTTGACCTTAGATTTATTTGGCTGTAGGAAACAGATTCAGAGATGGTGAGCCTCGTGTGCATTGTTCCCTTGAATGAAGGACTCTTGCCCTGGTTGCTGGGGTCACCTCCCACATTCTACCTTCAGTCACTGGACCCTGTAGCTCAGCTGCACAGTTATCTTGCCCGAGGACACACTTCCCAGGGAGTATCAGATATATCCTTGCATGCCCCATCACTTTTGCCTAACCGGAGCAATTTTGGAGGCTCACCAAAGCACACAGCTCTCTGAGTCCCAGCCTTCAATACTCCTCTGTGGCTTCCCAACAGCTTCCCCATGGCCTCAGTTGGCAACGAGTGGAGGCAGAGACCAGGTCCAGGAAGACATCCATGCTAGATGGAGTTAAGTGTGTGTATTCCATAGTTCAGCAGGACAGACCTACTGGGATTGATCACCCACATCTCACACTGGGAGGAAGGGAAGAGGCAAGAATAGGCAGGGGGTGGAGACCAAGGGTCAGAAGAATATTAGGACCACGTGAGAACATGGAGGGAAGCAGAGAGGACTGTAGCTCGGGTCTTCCAGTTGGCTTCCCTTGTAGTAAAACTGTCATTATAAGTGCCTTTCATAGCCACCCCACCTGAGACTTCCTGGTCCTCAGGGGTAGACCTCGATCCATTACACTGCTGTCCTGTCTTCAAAGCCACCTCTGCTTGACTTGTTGGAACACTTACTTTATGAGGTGAACCGAAAATAAAGTCATTTAAGATCTTTAAGCCGCAAGACGCTAAAGCACAAGCTATTTCCAAGTTGTCGTAATGGAGTAGCCTATGACAGATTGGAACTTGAAAGGGAACAGGAGCCCATGGAAAGGTTTCAAGGGAAAGTGATGCTCTTGTCAGTACCATCCCATCTTTCAAAGGAAGAATGGCTCTTTTCCCACCGACCTCGGGTGTCCATAATCACTGGTCTAGAGGCCACACTTCTGTGTAGCTGACACTGTGTACTATGATGTGTGAAGGTGGGTTTCATTTCTGTTTTTAGAGTGAGGACTTCTTGATTGCCCTGACATCAAGCTCAGTGCAGCAGGACACGCTGCTGGCCAACCTATAGGACTTGGCTTTTGCCTAGCTTTTCTTTTCTCTGCAACAGCCAGAAGCCCCTGCCTACCTTATTCTGTCAACATGTGCCCTCTTTTGTTTAGGAATCCATCCTCTTCCATAACATGTGGGTCTTTGTGGGAGTCACTGGCCACAAAACTTATTCATATTTGCAGGTACCTGGGCTGTAGAAAGAGGCTCGTGGGTTGGGAAAGCAACTCTGAGTTATCAACCAGGTTTCTGGTCGAGAAGTTTACTCTTTACCAGCAGTGGGTGACATGAACTAGACCTTATCTGGGATCCTCCTCATACCTTCCTCTCCATCATTGTTTCTAACATCTCAAGCAAAGCATGGCAGAGGGCTGATCTAGAGAGACTCAGAGAGAGGCTGTCCAAGCCTCAGCGTCTGTTCATGCCTTAGGTCAACCCATGCTAGGAGCTCCCAGTTTCTAGACTTTGTAAACAATGTTTTTGCTTAAGTTGGCTACGCCTGGGTTTGTGTTGCTGACAACCAGAAGAGTTCTACCCAAGAGACGCTTCGTCCAGACACTTTAGCATCTGTTGCTTGCCTTGTCGTTGCTCTTACTGTTTTCCTTCCTCAAAATTGTAAAAAAAAAAGTTGGCAATAAATTAATGGTGTTTGTAAAAATATAACAATGACTATACTGGCCATGGAAGTCACTAACAAATAATATCTAATATGGGAAAACACATAGCACATATAATACCTGGTATCTAGGGACATGAACATAATGCTCACAGAGAACTACATAGTGTTCTCATGCATTATGTGGGAGCCAGTCCCTTGACAGTGTCCCACATAAACCCAAGGCCAGGCTTGCTTGAAGTTTCAGCTCTGGCTTTACCCTTGAGACACTCCTCTATGGGAGGTTCTCTGGGGGAGGACTGCTTCCCTGTCTGAAGCTGTCCTTTGGGTGGGCTGCTAGAACTCTAAGGGTCAGAACTCAACTGTGTCTCCTCCTCCCCAAAAGAGGCAGAGAGGGAAGTCGCCCCTACATGGACTGTTACATCATGTTTCCCTCTCAGTTCAAGCTTCTCCATGGCCTGTCTTCTGCTAATTGACCCCAGGATCCAGGTCTGGCAGCCAGAGCTTGCTCCCTCTGACGCAAAAGACTGACCAAAAGGGAGTGTGGTAATTTCAACCCCTAAATACGGTACCCTGTTATGTTGACAACTTTACATTAAAGTCTCTTATAGACCAGCAGATGCTGGGGGAGGCTCTATATTCCCTGATCTCTTGGAAGACTAGACAGATGTGCCAATGAAGAAAATAACTGACTTCCATCCTCTCCCTGGGGTTTCATGAGCTCAACTCTGATGACAGGAAGAGAGAATGAAGAGTGTACCTGCCCCGGAAAGACTTTTATCAAGTCATTGTTCATCTCCAGGGTCCATTCATTCTTCCAAAGAAAATCATTTACCAACTATTCTGTCCTCTTGGTCCATCTATATCCCCTAATAATCATTGACTAGCCTCCAAAAAGAATTGCTACATTCCTCCACTCCCTTCCTCTACTCTGAAGACAGATCAATGAATATCGAAATCTCTCTGGCTAAGTGTGTAATCACACTCTGGTGACTTCTCCCCCATACACATTAAATACCTCTGTATGCAGTTTTCTCCTATTAATCTGTCTGTTGTCAGCTTATCCCTGCAAAGTTTCAGAGAATGAAGACATCTTCCCTTTTTCTCACAATGATGAATTAGGGGCTTTCAGGGAGATTGATGCCTGAGACCTTCGGAGAAAGATGTTGTGTTTTGCAGTTTTGTTTCCAAGTTGGAGGTCATGGGCTAAACCTGTAAGAGGAAAATCAAGAAGCCACTGAATGGCTTCTTGGTTCAACCATGTGGGACGCACATGGGGAAGCAAATGGCTCCAGTCATTTCTCTGGGGCATGTTCTTATACAACAGGGGATACCCTGAAGTCTACACAATCCCTCCCAATCTCCACAGAAATTCACCTTTGTCCACCTTTGCCTTTTGTGACTTAGAGTCCTTTCTGATTCATGAGCTTCTTGCGTTGTTTGTCAGACATCTCTGACAAAGCCACTCAACGCTCCTTAGATACATAAAGCAACTGCCCCTTAGTAAACCCACTCATCCAGCTAAATCCCGAGACATCAGCTTCAAACTAGCACCAACCATTAATCAAAGCAAAGAGCAATTCCTACAGCATCCTAGAACTTGTACCTTCCATCTGAAGACTAAATATAATGAATACCCGTGATCGAGGTTATCAGACAAAGGACACGGAATAACCACTATTCTGATGGTATTGTGACACTATTTAGCTAAATACTCAGAGCTATAGGTGAAAGGAGACTTCTTCAAATACTTAACTGCCCTGAGGAAAGGGGCTTAGGTAGGCCCATCCCTTAAGCTCCCTCCTGGTTTGTCTGGTCCTTGTGTCATCAGTATCCTCAGGCAGAAGAGAAGGCAGGCTACCCTTTCATAGGTAGTCTGAGCTCTAAGGCTTCTCCAGGACAAGCATAAATGAAGGCAACTTTGAATGAGGACACATAGGATGTAAGTCAGCCTGGGGTGGAGAGAGCAAGGAGGAGTGACAAAGCCAGGACTCTGCCAGGCAGCCACTCCTGGAGTCCAGGGATGCAGCAGCTAGGGGCCACCTCAGTGATCCAAAGAGCCAGGGGTAGCAAGATGGTGCCATAAAAGTGCCTTGGGCAGCACACTGCTCCAAGACCAGAGTGCTGCTGCCTACACCTTTCTAAGGAACACTTTGAGGGGGAGGGGTTGTTTTTCCCAATCTCTCTATTGATCCTAGGTATGCGACTCTCATGTTTTGTTCTGTAATTCTGAGGTTCCTAAGGTCTAGATCTTTTGGGAGGTGGAACTCACTGACCTCTGACCTTTGCTTCCTATTGTTCTTCTAGAACAAACACTGTGGGTTAGTTTCATTTAGGCCTCCTTTGTTCTATAATCTTGCTGGAACTCTAATTCAGCTTGGGGTTTGCCTGTTGACAAATTCCCCAGGTTATGTGTGATCGGAAGATCTGAGAAATGCCTTGCCTTGGATAAACACGAGCCTTGGAGTCTCTGTGGGAGTCCTCATGCTTATCAGCTTTTGGACCAGAGACTAGGAAGGACTTGAGATAAGGACTCACTCTTACCTTGCTCATCTCCTGCCAACAGCCTTTGCAACCCTGCCGCTCTGGATGTCAATATGGGACCCAACCAATGGGCTTTTCCTGTCCTGTTGGGCCTCCCAGCCCTGCAGATTGGAGCATCATGGTTTAGTTTCCTCCTCAGCAAGTTCCCAGTGGCTCTCCTGAGCACTAGTTCCCGGATTTCCCACCATCCTTTACAAACTGCCTCCCTTTAGACCTGAGATATGACCTCACTCCCCACTTCTCGGATCACAAAGCTCTCAGAGGAGACATCTTTCTTTCTGCTGCTCTCAAGTCCTCTCCTGAGCACCATCTGAGGTACTACAGGTCCTTCTCTCATTTCTCACAGGAATCAATGGTTTTTCATGAGACTCCCTCCTAGGCCCAAAGTATTCTCTAGGGGTCTCTAGAGAAACAGAACCAATAAGAAAGAAAGAGAGAGGGCGGTGGAAGGGAAAAGGAGAAATGCTTTTATGGAAGGTTCTGCATATCCGGAAGGGTATGTCACAGGCTACATAGATGTGTTGATGTTGGAGTACGGAGGTGTGGAAACAGAATTCCCACTGGCTTAGGGGATGATAGATAGCCTTTGACTCTTAGGGCTCTCACCAGCTAAGAGAGACCCACTCACACTACAGATTGTCCATTTTTCTTAAGGTCTGCTATTTCCAATATTAATCCCATCTCACAAATCCCTTCAAAGCGGCATCCCAACTGGTGTTAGACTGGATATCTGAATATGGTGGCCAAGCCACCTTGGCACACGAAGTTCACTATCACACCAGCTGGGACAGCAGTCATCAGTTGTTACTGTGTGCATTCCGTGTGCCACCTAGGTCCAGAAGCCACCACATTCAGGAGCTTATTTAATCTGGGTGCCTACAAGAGGGAGATGCTATCGCCTCCATTGCAAGATGGTAACGTTGGGTTCCATGGTGCGGACAGAGCTTGGGTTGAAGCCTCATCTAACTACTCAGATCAGGTTCTGATTCACACTGTACCACTCCCTGGTGCTTTCCCTCTCCTAGCTTTTTATTCTCTGATTAAAATATGTCCTGGCTACTTTAATTCAAACAAAATGAACTTCCCATTATCATCTTCCTCCTTCCCAGTGACGTGCCTTTGAAACAGAGTTGCATGCCTTTGGTGACCCCAACTTCTCCTTCCCTCTCAGCAAACAGCATCCTGATTTGGGCTCTCCCAGACAAGGAAACAGTGTTGACCAAGGCCGCAAATGATGTCATTGTTCCCAAAGCTTGCAGATATGACCCTGATATCTATGCATTTATTGTAAGAATTATAATTATTGTAGCAATTATTTGTTGTTTAAAAAATTACAAATATACTTCTTACTGGACAAGGAGGTATTGGTATAAATCAGTATGTGGCACCCATTCTGCTATAAAGATAATCAGAGCTAAAACTTGAGTGTATGTGTGTATGCATAGTGTGATAGAGACAGAGAGAAAGGAAGAGAGAATATTCTGATGTGTGTGTGTGTGTGTGTGTGTGTGTGTGTGTGTGTGTGTGTGTCGCTGTGCACATGTGGAGGTCAAAGGATAACTTGTAGGAGTTAATTCTCTCCTTTTACTATGTGACCCCACCATGGTCACATGGTCAGAGTTACATTGTCAGGCTCGGGGGCAAACACCCACTTCACCACCTCATCAGCCCAATGAGGTCTATACTCCTCAGAGAGTGCAGATGAAAAACTTGTGGATGTTGGTATGGGCATCCAGGTCCAAGTAAATAAATACAAATAGAATGAACATGTTGTCAACCCTCAGAACAAGAGCTTCACCAAACACACTCATGTAATTAATGAGCAAAAACAAAGGATATTTTAAAGAAGTGGGGTTTGGAAATTTCAGGTTGTCTGAGTTTGTTATAAGAGTTTTAGGAGGGAAACCATATCTGGGAATCCCAGCAGACAAAGCTGGGCCACCCATCCCAGCACACCTATGTCTGAAGTGATTAATGGCAGAAACAGAAAGGGAGATTTAATCCATCTGGCCATGGGAAGAACAGATAGGGTTACAAATTACCCTGAATCCATCTTTGGGCAACTGCTTTAGGTTCAGAGGAAGAATTTGAGCTGAGGGCAGGAGGTGTATACAAAGAAGCCAGTCTGGTTAAGGTTTGTCTGGTTAGTGGAGATGGGGTTTAAATGGGAAATGTCCCCATGGGCTCACGAGTTAAAACACATGGTCCTTAGCTGGTAGTGCTGTGTGTAAGGGCTGTGGAGGGAGAGCTTTGCTGGAGGAAGTGGTTACTGAAGGCAGGGCCTCAGGGCTTCACAAGCCAGCTTCTCTTCTGGTCTACTTGCTGCTTCCTCAGTATGGCTGAACGAGACTAGCCAGCTCCTTCTCCTGCCACCATGATGGATTGTATCCACAATAACTGTAAGCCAAAGTAAACCTTACCCCGCCCTTTCTTTTTTGGTCTGAGTATTTTATTACAGTAACAGGAAAATGAGATTCTTGACTGCCTTACTTCTCAATGAAGAACAGAAGTGAGATTCCTTTAGGAAAGACCTACTCTTTGTCAGGAGACTCAATAGTAGGTACTGGGACAGAAGCTGTCAGAGGACATAAAGACACCTTCCTGGGCAGGTGGTGGCTGATGGGCAGAATGGACAGCTGGCACATACATGAGGGAAGCTGTGAATGGCTTTGAAGGGCAGCAGCATCCTTGGGCACTTCTTTCATGATCCTGAGAGCGAGCACTGCTTCCCAGTACCTAGTAAGGATGACATCTGAAAACAGAACTTCTGACTTTTAACACTTTCCTCCTTCATCCTGAAGGACCATGTCCTTGATTTTCCTGTGGCCGTACCATGTCTTCTCTTCACTCACTTGACCCATGCAGAAATGCTAAGGTTCTTATGGCCCCAAGGCCTGACCAAGGCTGCTCCCAGCCAAGCAGGTGGCCTGTGTGAGGGAGGGATGGACTGCACCTGGGGTGATGGGCCTGCACCTGGAGGGATGGGCTTGCACCTGGCCCAGCTGTTGAGAGAATGGAAAGGGCAGAGCTTGGTCTTTCATCCTCAGCTGACAAGTCACAGCAACCCCCCTGAGGATTCAGAGGCAAAGAGACCATCAAAAGGGAGGGGATATTAGCAGCCAGGATGATCAGCAAGCATGAGGAACCATAGCTGAGACCTGGCAGAGCCCAAAGGATCTGCTGCCACATAAATGCTTGTATACCACAAATGAAGAGAGGACACAGTGGCTGAAGTGGGGCCATTAGACCCCAGTCTTTCTGTCTATGCCAATATCCATGATTTTAGATGCTCTGTGAAAGAGTCTGGGGCATAGAGGTAGGTCAGACACTGTATTTTTGACCTCACATCCCTTGACCTCCAGGAGTTATGGGTGCAGATCTCTTGACCTTGACCTTGAGGTCATAAAGGTGGAGATGCCATGATGAGATTGATGTCCCCATAAGAGGGAGAAGAGACCAGGACCTTCCATACCCCAACATTCAGGGACATAGTAAAAGGTGGCCATCTGCAAGCTTGAAGTGAATCCTTACTAGGAACAAAAACCAGCCAGCATCTTGACTTTGGGTTTTGTAGCAATCGAAACAACAGCAAACATGCAGTTGGTGATTTCCTCTCGTAGCAGTGAAAGCCAGATGAATACTGGGAGTATCCAGCCTTTTCCTGGAAAGTGATGGTCAAATCTGGGCAACTACCTACCATTCCCTAAACCAGCACCACCACCACCACCACTCCCCCGATCCCAGACAGCTCTGGTAAACATGGAGATCTGTGTGTGCATTCAAGACCTTGTACCAGTATCCCTATCTCTGGCCTAGGTGGATGTAATTTCTTTCTCTCCTCTCCCATGCTACTCCTGGTATTGAGACTACAATCATGACGTTAGTCAGGGTGAGATACAATTCTGCAGCCATGCACCCATCATTCAGCTGTCCCCAAGGGCAGGACATAATCATACAGTGGTGCACACACATGCATGTTGATTGACTTAATCCTGCTATGATTCCTACCCTGCCTGCCTCAGGAACTTCCCCTCTCCTTCCCATGCCCATGGGGGACATCCTAGCCCAACAGTCTCATTTCCCTATCCCCCAGTGCTCCTGTGTATGGAAGCTTAAGACATTATCAAGTTTCGTGGCTCCTTGGGATTACTGGGGAAGTTTGAAAAGACTGAGTCTAGTCCTTGAGAATTCCGATTTACTTGGTTTGGAGAGTGACTAAAGCATTAAGATTTACAAAAACAAACAAACAAACAAACAACGCCTGCGAATGTTAACTCACAGCTGAATTTGAAAGCCCCTGGGAGTCATGAAGTGAAGGCAGTACCATGACTATGGGCTTTGCCAGTGTCACCATCTTGCTGTTCTATTTGTGCCCTCTGGTGCCAACACACAAGCCTTGGCCTTCAATCTAAGTTTCTTCAGATAAAGAGATGACTCTAGTCAGGCACTGGTGGGAGGCGGGCAAGAAATAGAACCAGGATTAAGTCCTGACCATGCCATTTAAGCAGATGATTGATGTGAGGATGTGAGCTGCTCAGTCTTTCCCGGGCTTCATTTCATAAACAATAAAATAGAAAAACACATATGCCAAATCTGGTAGTTCTTTCTCACAGTTCTGCAGGATGGCTGGACCATATGGCTTAAACTGGTTTGGCTTGGCTTGAAATAGCCTCTCAGCTGTCTGGTATGTGGTTCTTCATTAAGCAGGGGTCAGAGGAAAAGGATGGTTTAGGGGTTTGTACTCTATTATTCCACAGGGGACCCAGGTTTGTTCACCTGAGGGATGGTCAGTGAGTGGGTCTCAATTAGCCTTGTCCCTAAATTTCCACTGGCCAATGCTCATCATGACCAGGACTTGGAGAAATCACCAAAGAGCATGCTCGGCTTCCTGTCATTATGTATACGTCTATGTAAAATAAAATGAGTTTCCATTTGCCTTCTGGCATCAAGGACCGTCTCAGTCTTCTTCTGCACAATTATATGGCTGTTGATAACGATGAAGGCAGTGAGAGTTGTCAAAACAAAATGAACTCACTTGTGTCAATTTTGAACAAAAATAGAGCCAGAAGGCTATACAGGAAGCAATCTCGAGCATGTTTTATCAGTAACAAGAAACGTAGCAAGAGCTATGCCAGCACTGCAACTCTACAGGAAGCTACAGCAAACTTACACCAAAATATTCTAACTACTGTTGGGGATTGGTTCTAATGCTTTGTCTTAATTTGGCTCCCAAAGAAGCCTGCCTTCAGTTTTCTCTGTTTGGGAAATAAAGTTGCCAACAACCAATGGCTGGGCAGAAAGATGGAGGTGGGACTTTTACACTGCACAGGCAGGGAACAGAGAGAGAGGGGAGGAAGAAGAGAATGATGGGGATGAGGAAGCAGAGGGATTAGTTATAAGAGCCACAGGAAAGAAACCAATCAGGACAGTGGCTGTAGGGACCACTCCCCTGATTGGGTCTGGAGTAGCAGAGATGAAATATAGATTTTAAAAGATATTGACTCAGGAAAGTTGGAGGGGAGGATGTATGCTAGCCTTGGGGAGGTTTAGAAGTACCCAGCCATTGAGCTACTCAAGGCATATCAAAATTAGCTGACACACTACGTGTGTGTGTGTGTGTGTGTGTGTGTGTGTGTGTGTGTGTGTGTGTGTGTGTGTGCTGTCTTTCATTCGAATTCAGAAAGCTCTTGAAGAGCATGCATCGTGACCCACTGGGAGCCAAAATGGATTAACAAATTCACCGCTACAATCTACCCCTGAGTCTTGGACCAAAGCCATCATTACTGATGCTTACAATCAAAAATAATTGTTTCAGAACAACTCAGACAGCCTTCTTCAATTTACCTTCAAGAAGTCTTGTCAGCTGGGGAGATCTCTCAGTCAACAAAGTGCTTAGCACACTGTTGACTGTGTTTTGTTCCTAGAACCCACATAAAAATGAAGGCCATGGTGGTGCACACTTGTAATCATAGTGCAGGCAGGTGGAGGCAGACTCATTGGCCAGCCTGGCTTAATCAGCAAACCTGGGGACAGTGAGAGACCCTGTCTTAATGAAGTGCATGGTCCCTGAAGTAGGGGACCTACTGTCCCCCAATATGCATATGCACCTACATATGCACCTACACGCATATGTGTACTTGCACACATGTACACACATGTACACACACACACACATGCATGGGCACTCATTCAACTTTTAAAGAAAAGTCCCCCCCCCCTTTGTCTCTCCTAATACCCTCATCTACCGACTCAGAGATTCTGACATGCAGTGTCTATTCCTGATCAAACTTTCTTTGGAGAAAAATCTCTCTGTGGACAGTTACATTGATTATGGTCACAACATATAACACAATACCTAAGACCAGGCAAACTATGAAGAGCAGGGACTTGTTTGGTTCATGGTTCCAGAGGCTGGGAAGTCCAAGAACATGATGCTGGAAAGAGCCTTCCTGGCATCACCCAGACGACAAAAGACAGAAGGGCAAGGCAAGAGGACATGCAATGAGAAGGCCAGGAATTAGTTTTAGCAATTTACTCTTGTCACAACGAATCCACTCTCTTGTGATGACATCGGCCGCCTCGTGAAGGCAAAGTCCTCCTGACTTAAGCACCTCTTATCAGAATCCACCTCCCAACCCTGTCGTGTTGGCGATGGGTTCCCAGCTTGTGAACTTTCTGGGACGCACTCACACTCTAGCAGTAGGTCCTCATCTGAAGCACCTGTCCAACATTGTTCTGGATTCCTCCTCAGGTACTCACTTCTCCTTCCTTTCCTTCCCAAATGCTTTCCTCTCCTCCCCACCATGCAAAACATCACAACTCTCTTCTGAATGAAATACTTCATCTCCTGTTTGCAAAGTTGAACCACTTAGAGGTGAGGGTGGGAAGAGTCCTCTGTACCTGGGCTGTGCACTTGGAGTTCCCACCCATTCCCAACCTATCCAAAGATGCTCATCAAGTTACCTAATCTGATGCTTTGCCCAAGCAGATGTGTATGAGCCAAGGGTCTTCTCTGTCTTCTTAAACATACACCATTTGCAGGTTCCCCGGGATTTATGGGGCAAGGGCAATCAAGATCAATGGAGGCTGGCCAAACTCCGGGACCTGTGTCTGGTATAGGCTCCAGACAGAGCATATGTTACTGTTCCATTGTGTACATCCATTGTAAGGTGATTGAAATAAGAGACTAAAACAAACAAAAAGAAAACATTCTGGAATCTATTTATACCATCTGTTTTTGTTACCTTCTGTCCCAGCAAACAATCTATAGAGACTTCTTATCTGGAAAATTATAGTGTTTTTCTCTTATGGAGGTAAAGGTAGTTATAGGTGCTTTGAATATGACATACTGGTAGGCTGGGTAGTGGTGGCACATACCTTTAATCCCAGCACTCAGCTCGAGGCCAACCTGGTCTACAGAGTGAGTATCAGGACAGCCAAGGCTACACAGAGAAAAACCAAAACCAAACCAAACCAGAAAACAAAAATAAAATACACTGGTAAGTTACACATGTCATAATATAGACTATCTCCATATGTAGGTAAAATATTAAACTTGTCTAGACAAACACCTTTTTTTTTTTTTTGGTTCTTTTTTTTTTTTCCGGAGCTGGGGACCGAACCCAGGGCCTTGCGCTTCCTAGGCAAGCGCTCTACCACTGAGCTAAATCCCCAACCCCGACAAACACCCTTTAAAGACTAAAAGAAAGCCAATCAGTGAGCAACAAAAAATCCCACAAAACCCATACAATCACCTCTAAAGGCAAGCACACGGGATCTTGTGCAAGAGACAGGAGGAGTGAGTCTCTCCGGTGGGAGCAGGCAGAGGGGTGCTTGACCCAAGCTTTGACAGAATTTTCTTTGAGAAGACAAGTTTTACTTTTTAAAAAGCTAAAGATGTGCAAAGTCATTCACCCTCTCCTCTCAGTTACTGTACCTCCTTCACCCTGTCCTGGATGAGTAGTCCAACATGTGGTTCTGGGTTCTGCCTCAGTGATGGGGGGTCAGAACACCGCCTGGGGAGGTGAGACACCTTTCTCCTTTGGGTGCTGGGCTTGTGGGATGCAGACATGTCAGTCAAGGAGACTAAATGCAGCCTAAGGTAGGGGCCCAGCCCATGTTTCTCTGTGTGAGAAACAGCATGGGCCAGGATGGAGGCTGAGCCCTCTGATGCTGGGAACCTTGAGGAGTTGAGAATGAGTTGTCGGGGGATGGAAGGCGGCTCTGGGGGCCTGAGGTGAGCCAGGGGCGGGGATGTGGTGCGTGGGGGCATGGTGCTCTGGGTGAGTGTTTGGAGTTTGGTGGAGCCTTCTGTCGGAGACTTGGGTGTGGCTCAGTATGATGGCTTCCCCCCCCCCAACAGCAGTCCTTGAGAGAGAAAGACAGCCCATGCTTGTCCAAACTGTTTCACTGCAGAAAAGGACGCATATGACTTACTTAAGACGGAGCAGAGGTTAGATACCGTTTGCAGGAAGGAATGTCTGGGAAGGGAAGCTTATTGGCTAAACCCTCCTGGCCCATCTAGATAGGTCAGTAACATGAACTCTAGGCTCTATGCTATGCCAACAGTTGTCATCATCCTCGTAGTGTGGTGTCATGGCCACATGCTCCAGGACAGGAATCTGGTCGGGAGCTAGTGAACTGTTGTTCTCAGTTAAGAGTGCGGGGTTCTGAACTTTTGCTACTACCTTGCCAATTCTTCTGTCAGGCATGGTCCAGTTCCTCTAGGGCACTATCCGGTGCCCCACAGGCCCCTGCAAACCAGAGGGAGACAGACCTTTCAGCTCCTTAGACTTGCCTGGGCCACGAAACTGCCTTTGTCCAGACACATCAGCTGACTAGAGACTTTGGAGACAAGCAGATGCCCTGCACCGACTCAGATGAGTCCGTGTAATGCTCTTTTCTAGCGTGCCATCGGGAACAGGACCAACAGGACAAGTCTCTGCTGGCTCACGACACACAGGACATGAGAAGAAAAAATAAACGACCCTGCCGATTGGATTGTCCCTCTCAATGCCTGTGACATTTGTGACTTTGGTTTTGCTTGGCTGGGACATGCTCTTGCTTCCCACAAGCTTTGGATCTAGCCCGGGCTCAACACTCTGATCATTACTTCTCTAGCCTCAGAAAACAGGACGCCTGGACTGGGTCCTCAGGACAAGCTGCGGAGTGCAAAGACATTCTTTTCCGTGATTGGTTCTTTGTATCGACAGTGAGTTCCCTGAGAGACTTCTTTTTTTAGGAAACAGGATTTACCCCACAAGATTCAGGACTACATCGATTGTTTCTCAGAATTCCGTACAACTGAAATGAAAACAGAGCCGACATTCAAATTCACTGAGGGGAAAAAATTCTTTTGAGGAGATCCTTCCTCAGAAGCTGAAAAAAAAAAAAAAAACAAAAAAGCATCCTTCCCCGAATAAGGCACAAAATGTAAGCATGCCTGGACTTCTGAAGTCTGGGCAGGGGTGTGTATTAGACAGAATTCTAGGATTCAGAAGCTCAAATAAAGTAGCTGAGGAAGGATGAGAGCTTTGTACTGTGGCAAAGTCCAGGCTGGCTCCATTGTTGGCCGTTGCTAGATCCAGGCACTTGGAGGGTGCTGGCTGAGCTCTGTCTTTCCCTCATCCCATTCTGCTTTTCCTCATGCTACACAGGCTCTCCCCATGTGGTGTCAGCATGACCTCCAGCAGCTCCAGGCTTGCACTCTGCCAGCAACATGACCCTCTAAGAATGTGCGCTGCTTTCCCAATAGTCCCACATGCCTCCAGCTCGTCTCTCCTATGAGAGTACTAACCAGCCCCAGTCCTGCTCAGCTTCTGAGGTCAAATGAGATCTGGTACATTCAGGATAGCATGGCTGAAGCCTCAAGCTTCCCCACCTCAGCCTAAGTTGGATTTAGCATCTGTAGAGACACTATCCTGGCAAGTCTGGTTGACGAAGTTTGTTCACCCACACTAGAAACAGGGAAGATGAGACAGACGCAGCAAACTAAATGGACTGAAGCAGCAGAGAGAGGGTTGATGCTTCAAAGGAAAACTAGGTGATCTTATCAGAAAGAAAAAACGGAAAGAGAAACCTTGTGCTGGCGGATTGCACAAAGAATAATCTCCCAAAATCCCAAGCCCATCTGTAGAGCTTTTCGTGTGTCCACCAACTGCGGATGGCCATAGATGTCACTGTCCGCAGGTTGGCCGTGGGCAGTCTGCTATATAGGTAGTTGTCCATCAAGGCAGAGGAGACCAGGACTTGGCTCCTTGGGTGCCCTGTGAAGCAGAGAGGGAAGAAAGAGTGAGCTTGGCAATTTGTTTTTTCATATTTCAGCTTGTTCTGGACGCCACGCGAGCTGTGTGCGCTGGCTCCCGACTAATGAAAACAGAGGAGAGACAGGCTGGAAACCTGGCTGTGTTTCTGCGCACAATTAGGTTTGTTTGTTTAGGTCTCTTTTTATTTGTTTTCAGATGACTCAGATAGGAATAGTGCAGGCCTTTCAAAGCGAAGAGCTCATAAGTGGATTCAGGGGCCAGGGCTTTGCCAAGGGCAGAGAGACTTGGCTCCTAGGGGCGTTTTCCCATCCAGTGGGGTTGGAAGAATGCCGTTCCAAGCCAGATTATTTTTCTTAGCAGACCCCCATCCAGGGTCGTAGCTGGGCCAGGGGTTGCAAACATCCTAAACACATAAAAGTCCCCCAGCAGCACACAGGGCACCTATTGTGCAGATCTGGGCCAGCCTCATCTTGATGGCTTTACCGTCTGCAACCTTCATTCTTTCTGGAAAAGTTTTCATGGGCCTTCCTCCTCCTTACCAGACAAATGCACTCCCTTCCTCATGCTCTGAAATGTGTCTCGAAACCACTTTCAAGATCCTCCAATTCCATTGCCAAGGCACAGTGTCTACAGCCTCCTGGAGAATGTCGGGCTAAGTACACCGGGAGAAGGAGCACACACCTCCCTGAGCTTGTCCACACAGGGGCAGTGAGTCCTGAGGAATGCCGTGCAGCTGTCCAGTTGATCTGGCATTTGGAAACTCAGAAGATGTGGACAGAAGCCTTAGTTCTCCTGGAAGAACAAAACGCAAGCCAGGTGTCAGGAAGAACACAACAGTCTTCTCTTTCAGAGCTGGAGTGGTCTGTCCAGAGCCCTTCCCCAACATGATGAGTCAACAGCGGCATGGGCCTGGCTGTTTTCAGTTTTCAGATACTAGGAATTTTTGTCCAAATGCGAGTAGTTTTTTTTTTTTTCTACTTGGGGAAGCTGGTGCCTCGACCTAGCTGGGGCCATCTCCTCTGCCCCACTACTCCCAAGAAGTAAAGGGCAACAGGCTAATGTGCTGGCCAGGGAAACACACGCATTAGTCCCAACCAAGACAAGTTCACCAACCTGCCATTTTAAAACGTTTACCTTCTGAGAATCTGTCCATAAACTCATCAGCATTGAAGACTCTCCATCTGTAGTATTACAAGTTGTAGTCAAAAGTATCCAAAATCTTCTAGAAGACTTAATTTTATTCAAATTCACTTCCTTGAAGATTAAAAAAAAAAAAAACCCACTGTCTTCCAGACTTTATCACAGGATCAAGTGGCACCTGACTGAGTCCCTGCACGTTGTTGGGTGTTGGGTGATGGACAGTGAGGCAGCAGTGGCCCACATCTCAGCAGACCCTAGCATGAGGAAATGGGTTCAGTTTGCTGGGGATGTGAGCTCAGTGTGGAATGAAAATGTTTTAACATGAGGCAAAGCTGTGAACTCTAAAAGCCTGGCCCTCAGGAATGCGCTTCCCCTCCAACCTTCTCAAGCAGTGGCACCAATTGGGTACCAAGTGTTCAGATACCCAAGCCTTGGAGGGCCTTCTCACTCAAACCACCATGCCTAACCAAAGAGGAATGGCTTATTTAACCTTAGAGTTCAACAGGAGCTACAGCCCCCACATCGTCTCTCTCTCCTTTCTTTCTGAGTGCACATGTCTGCCCACGTGTGTGAAGGGGCCCGAGGACACCAGAAGACAGTGTCAGATCCTAAGAGCTACAGATATAGGTGCCTGATGTATTAATGGAACTGAACTTCCCAAGAACAGCAAGTGCCCTCAACCACTGAGCCATCTCTCCAGTCTGGTCTTACTGTCTCTTGAATCCACATCTCCCTTCTGGGACTAACGTCTTTCTTTGTAAAGCTCTTTTAGCAGCTTTCTTCTGGGCGTCTGTAAGTTCTCTGCTCTTGGTCGAGGACAGACTCATCTTCCTTGAGGTCTGACATTGATGTAACTTAGGGTCTTCTTTAAGAATAACCATTCAACTTGGAGTACAAAAGTAAGGATGTAAGCTAATAATGGACAGGGAGAAAGAAACCCCAACCGAACCATTTTAGAAAGCTGAGAAATGGAATACCACAAAGTCTAGAAAAATATTAATTTTAGTAGTTAACTATACCACTTTCCAACTTCCACTTATGTTGGTAACATTGGAATGACACAGGCCTTGAAGAAGTGACTTGTAGAGAGATGAGTTAGCCTATATGCACGTTCGGTTTTAGGGGCTGGATTTGGAGGTTTGTAGTAATACATGTATAGTGACATTTACACTACATGTATGCATGTTGGCCTGACTTACAGTCTCCTCTTATCCACATGACTTAATGGGGAAACAGAGTTAGGTTGGATGGATATGAACACAGATGGCCTGTATTTTAGCCCAAGGGTATCTTCCTTTCTTTCCTTCAAGCTCAACTGTCTACTTCCATTTACAGATGTAGATGTGGGCTTTCCAACCATTGTGGGCCTCCACACTGATCCATTGGGTTTCTGCAGGAGAATGGGGAAGAGCCTGGAGATCTTGATGAAATTGGTGCTTCAAAAGCTCATGCTGGCTGTAATGTGAAGAATGGATTTAAATTCCTGGAATTGTGGATAATGTTGTGTTTATGAAAAGATTAAAGGGGGGTATGTTCTATGGAGGTGTGGTGAGGTATGGAAAAGGGGGTGCCCTGAGGGAGCAGCCACACAAAGGTATAGTACAGAATAGAGTTTATTCAGAGCATGGGGAGGGGAGTTAAGAGGGTAGTAGGGCAGAGAAAGAGAGAGAGAGTAGAGTAGAATAGAGGAGAGGAGAGGAGAGGAGAGGAGAGGAGAGGAGAGGAGAGGAGAGGAGAGGAGAGGAGAGGAGGAGAGGAGGAGAGGAGGAGCGTAGAGTAGAGTAGAGGCCGGCCATGAGCACATGGAGAGAAGGGGGGGAAGGGAATGGGGAGAGAGAGGACAAAGTGGGAAGAGGGTAAGAACAAGAGAGCAAGAGAGGACAGGAGAGAGCAAGAGAGAGAGGAGGGGGCAAGCAGTCCCTTTTATAGTGTCAGGCATACCTGGCTGTTGCCAAGTAACTGTGGGGGTGGAGCTTAGACAGAACGCTAAAAGAATTCACTTGCCAAGGTAAAATATGGCAATCCAAATGAAAGTATATGGGAGGTTTTATCTATACCTTATTCATTAGGGACTTCATACATGTGTAAAATATAGTTTGATCATACCCACCACTCACTTCCCCACCTCCACCTCCCCCAATCCCCTTCCTTCCCAACTTTATGTCTCCTCCTCCTCCTCTCTTCTTCTTTTGAAATAACCCACCGAATCCATTCACTGGACCCTGGGCAACCTACCAGTGACTACACCTCCAAGGAAAAATGTCCCTAGTTGCTTTCAATTGCCATCAGTTCCTTGGTTAACCACTTCCTGATGAGAGATTCCTGAGGGGTGAGAGAACAGAACTTGCTGTGGTGGAAGAGTGAGAGGGACAGTTCTAAGGGGGGGCGGGGAGGAGCCAGGGTGGGCAATCCTGCCATTTCCTGAGGTAGAAGAGAGAGGTGGTAGAAAAGGTGTAGGAGAAGGAGGGGGGGGAGAAGAAGGGGTGGGGGAGGAGGAGGAGGAAGGGGAGGGGAGGGAGAGAAGGGGGAGGGGAGGGGGAGAAGGAGAGGAAGGGGAGGGGGAAGGGAAGGGGGAGGGAAGGAGAGAGAAAGGGAGAGGGGAGGGAGGAGGAGGAGGGGAAGAGGAGGAGAAGGGGGAGGGAAGGGGGAGGAGAAGGAGGAGGGGAGGGGGAGAAGAAGGGAAGGGGAGAAGGGGGAGGGGGAGGGAGGTGGGAGGGGAAGGAGAAGGGGGAGGGGAGGAGGAGGGGAAGGGAGAGGGAGGGAGGAGGAAAGATCCCTTAGGGAAGCTGGAGAGCTAGTGTTAGCCTTGCTGACGTTTAGATGCCCAAGCAGTTTCATTCAATGTACGTATTATGCTGTAGGTCAGACATGGGGCAGTGGGCCTCCCGTGGATTTGGGACTTCAGTGGTTGTTAACTCTGTGGAATGTTTAAAGTGAACTCCGGGGAAGGTCATAGCAGGATAGACCAGGGTCACAAAGACAAGTGTGCAGGCTCTTCCCAGTCTCCTGCAGAGACCTAGTGGATCGATGGGCTGCACTGAGGAAGAGAGGAGGCCAAGGCTGTTAGCCTGCTGCAGGAGTGGACATAGGAGAGTGGGGTGGGGGTGGGGGGCGGCTACCAGAGGACTGACACTGGAACAGAGATCCAAATAATAATTAGAAGGAGCTGGGCAGTGAGGAGAAGAACATTGCAGCCGGAGGGAAGAATGTGCACGCAGGCCTGCAGAGAAAGGTTCACATTAGTTAGAGGAGAAGCCCAGGGCAGCTGCCTTGAGAAAGAACACTTTCCTCTCAGAGAACAAATGAACAGCTTCCAAGCTCTCAGGTCTTTTGAGCTCTAAATACCACAGTTTTCTTATCCTTTTGATTTCTTGCCTTTTGGGAAAGGGGAAGAACCATCCAGTTAATTATAAGAAGAGAATAAACCTTTCTTAGGGGCTACTCTACTGACAAAAAATGTCGTTTGTTTTTTTTCTATCATCCCTTTTTCTACCTACCTGTCAATCAACACATCATATACGAATGTTTAACATCTGCATCCAAATTTGGTATAACTTTATTTCTATTAATGGACCACGTTAGAGCTGTTAGAGTTACCACAACCTTCACCTTTAACTACTTCATTACATGTCTCATTTGATCACAGAGAAAGATCAAATACATGACTGGGTCTGGAATCCAGAGTTCTGGAACCTCTGGAGATGCATTTGATAGCAAACCCATGCCAAGCATCCTTGAAAGCCAGGTCCAGTCTCCTGCACTGTGGACTCTGGCTGACAGGGAAGGCAAATCAGTGAGTAAATTCTAACCCCAAGGAGGTCAGAGCAGTGACTGCAGCAAAGGATGCTGGGAAAGGCAACGTGGGCAGAGTCGTCTCACGTTGACGCTCATCTGTTCTCTTCATTCACACTAACTGTATCTCTCTATCACTCAAGATTTCAATGCACATAACCGAAAACCCTCTTGAGACAACAGAGAGATACAGGAAAGAAGCCTTGGACTGGAAATTCTGGAGATGGTTAAGAAAGCAACCAAGCCCCAGACTATGAAGAAAAAGAAAAGCAACCAAGCACCACACGCCTTCGTTCTTGTCTTTCCTTTTTGCTGTCAGGAATGTCATTGTGGAATCCCCCTGCAGCAGCCAACTTGCAGCTGTGAGATGACCTTAAAGATAAGAGGCAAAGTTCAGGATGCTGAAAACAGTGTGACACTTTTCCTGGAGAGATGTGACTAAATGTCCTCTCATCCCGGATTCAGAAATGACAACAGACCAAGATAACAATTACAGCAAAGTCCAACTTTGTGAACCAACGACATTTTTGGGGCTGCTTACAGGGTGTGGGTGAGGGATACTTACAGGAACACGACCAACTCAGGTCACTGCTCCACCAAAGCCTCACTCTAACGTGGTGGTTGACAGTTGCCAAAGCTGGAACCCTGAAGCTCTCTGCCTGGCTGGCTGGCAGATGAGCAGGTGGGAGCGGCATCCTCCTCAGCCCTTAACACATCTATAACCATGGGGACTGGTGGGGGGGGGTCTTATGAATCTGCTAAGTTTCAGAGATTTCCAGAGACTTCTAAGTCACTGAACTCGTGAATCTTAATGAGCCTCCCTTTAGAACTTTGGAAGTCCTAATAACACCCACCCCACACACCTCAAGAAGGAAAGTTTCCATTCAAAAGAAAATGCCACACAACAGACAGAAAGACCCAAGCCCTAACTCTAAACTCTGTGAGAAGAGGAATTAGCTGTTTCACTTTAAGCCACCATTCATTAGGGTTTGTCATGATGCTGCCTCTGGTCCTGCCTGAGAGATTACCTGGCCAGAATGTGAACTAAAGGCTCCATTGGTTTTTATCTTCAGAACATCAGAGCTGATCCTCCAGTCGAATTTTAAGAAGCCTAAGTAGGGGCTGGGGATGTAGTTAAGCGGGTAGAGTACTTGCAGACAGGGGGAGTAAGGAGGGGGGGGGGGGAGGGTGTGGTGACCTGCAGCTGTAATCCTACACAGTAGGAGGTGGAGACAGGATAATCAGACAGCAAGGTCACTCAGCCTCTTAGCCAGTTTGAGACCAGCCCAGAATACCCGAGATCCGACTCCAAAAAACAAAGCATCCCCACAAAGCCAAAACAAACCCCTCCCATACAAATCCCACAAACAGATACCCCAAATGATCCAACAAGAAGATCTTAAAAAGAAGCACTAGTGGGGGTCACTCTTCTGACAACTGAAGGAGTAATCTGTAGGCAGGAAATCTAGTTAAAGAGCAAGCAAGAAGCTTAGTTAGGAGAGGCGAGAAGCTTAGTTAGGAGAGGCGAGATCCTGACAGGCAGCAGTGGAGCAGTGGAGCTGCCCGCAGGACCTGGGCCCCACTGGGCTTTGGTGTCTACACAGGTCGTGCAAACTCTGCCTCTCTTTTATTTTTCTGTTTCAATTGGATTGATTTGTTAATTTGTTCTCTGTCTCTTTTTGTTTCTGTTTGTCTCTCTGTGTCTATGTCTGTGCTTCCCCCCGCCCCGTGTGTGTGTGTGTGTGTGTGTGTGTGTGTGTGTGTGTGTGTGTGTGTGTGTGAGCATGCATGTGTAAAGTATTTTAAGTACCACTTTCCTTCCACGATGTGGATTCAAGGGACCAGAGTCTGAGCAAGAGACTGACATCTGCTAGAGAAGTGGGGTGAGCACAGGAAATGGCTCACAACAGTGTGGCAAACCCTGATATCCAGCAGGGACAAGCTACACACAGCTAATAGTGGTCCAAAACCATGAAGAAATAAACCATGGTTGGTTTTATATCCATGTCTCCTAGAGCATGAATTGCCCTTGAGGCAGCGTTTACCCTTCCTGTTAGCTGCACCATTTTCAGATTGATAGGCACAGGGTCATAGTGCCAAGGTTCCAGCAACTGTCACTTTACTTGATCTCAGCCTCAGAGAACGAGAGCAGATTGTGGTGTGTTGGGCCGTGCCAAGGAGAAGCCACACAGGGTTTTCTCTAAGTAGAGAGACACTAGCCCATGCTCACAAAATGTTTATCAGAACATGCAACAATTGTCTTAGTTTGTTATGAGTTAACTTGTTAATTCTTTTTGGGAATAACTTAATAATAATAACTATTGTTATTATATTGATATATTATTATCATTATTATTTTGTTTCCAGTCAAGGTTTCAGGTACCTCAGGCTGGCCTCAAACTGTGCAGCAGGGGAAAATGACCTTGGGCTTCTGATCCTGCTGCCTCTGTCTCCTGAGTGGTTACAAGCATGTGTTGATACACTCGGTCTTATGCTAGGGATGAGCCCAGGGCTAGATGGAGTCTACCAACTGAGCTAGTCTCGGCTACCTCAGCCTTCTTTATAAGCCAAAGCTTATTCATACCAAGAAAGAGCACTGCCAGACCTTAGGGCCCAGCAGATCTGCAGGTGCTCTCAGGCAAAGGGCACCACGACACCAGCCGATAGTCCCTGCCTTCCGGAGCCCACAGAGACACCCCGTGTGCCAAACTCCACTCTTGGCAAGTGCAAGTTGGTGGCAAAAGACAGATTACATGAAGACACGAAGAATGTGAACTAAAAGAAAGGAGACACGTTTAATAGATTCCACTCCCCTCCTCACTGCCTCCCAACTCCCCCTCCCCAAATACTGGGGATTGCCTTGATCAAGTTTGCAAGGGCAATATCCTTTTTCTGATTTTTATTTTTACTCTCAGGAGATAGAGTCTCACTAAATTGTTAAGACTGTTCTCGACTTCCAAATCCTCCTGCCTAGGCTGGGCTTACAGGCCTGCTCCACGGCCACCAGCCTGCGCTGACCCGGGTAATTTTAATGGGAATGTTCACAGTGGGAGAGTTCACCCCATTGTGAGTGCAGACAGCTGGTTTGGAACCGGCTGAGCGTCTCAGGAGTGAGGAGCAGCTGCCGGCATCTCCCAGGAGGGGGCAGCAACGCCACGTGCAAACAGGACCACTACTTCTCTAGGCAGGAGGGTCCCAGAAGAGGATGGGGTTGGGGAAGTCCTGTCTGTGGCCTCAGCACCTCTCACTCGATCTGCTAGCACCCTTCTTCCTGAAACTGCTATCTTCCATGAAGGCCTCCCGGCCTGGGCATCACCTCAGCAGTCTTCTTTCTGCATCTCTCCTATCCCCACTCCTGCTCAGAACTAGCCTCTGTGGCCCACCCACCCCTGCTCCACCTCTTCTCCACGTGGCTCCTCGTTCTGTCTGGTCTGCGTCGTTGCCAGGAAGCCCAGCTGCACGTAAATCTGATCCTTTCTCACAGGCGGGAGTGTATCCCCCTGGACTACAGGAATCCAGCTTATCTCTGTCCGGGCGGTCCCCAGAGCTCCAGGGAAGCTAGGCTGGGCAGATAGAGACACAAAGGATCCATGGGAGTCTTTTGCTTAGTTAACCTGGCCTCTTCAGAGCAGTTAAATGCTGAGGTGGTGTTTGGTTAAACCTTGGTTGTTTGGGAAACTCTCCCAACAAAGGGACCTTCCACCCTTGTAGCACCCCCCCCCGCCCCCCGCAGTGCGTTATTTGATTCCAGGATAGGTGTTAACTGAGTTGGGCGGGGGAGGGGGGCACAGGACACCTATGTTAAAGAGTTAAAGGTTAGGATTTAATGATTATGGAGAGTTGGAATGATGTAGTTCCGGGCTCCTCTTGGTTATCTTTAGTGCCATTAGCAGTCACTTATCTCATCTATCTCCCCTAACATCCTTCCTCCTATCTGGTGAATCCTCCTGGAATGCAGGAACCAGAGCTTAACCTTCACCAACCCTCAAACTAAGAATGCTATCTCATAGTACCTGAGAGTCTAATCCTGTCCCTTGCTTTGTAACTATAAAGTTCTCAAAACTGTTTCCACATCGGAACATGATATTTCAGGACAAGGGGAACCTGTGTTCCCGGTCTATAGTCACTCATATCATGTAAGAATCAATTATCTTATTTCCTTTGAAGTGGGAGGGACACTTTGTATAGACAGGAAGATGTCTGCGTTTTGCTCAGGTTACAAATCTCCTCTTGGCATCGAAGTCTTCAAGTCAGGGAGATGTTTTGTGAGCCAGCTATCCTCTCTTGGTGACTCAGCTTTCACTGGGCCGTAGCTCTAAAAACTCTTCTATGTATGTGCACTGGCTATGCTGGCTGAGAAGTTCACCTTTTAAGTCAGTCCAGAGATTGCCTGGCCTCACAATAGCAAGCCTGCGGTGGGCCTAGGGTCTCAGTTACCTGGGGAAGCTACCCTCCAGCGGCTCACTTCCAGGCTGACCCCTGGCTCCTGGTCTGTGGGTTACAGCTTCCTGCATTCTCCTGGAGCAATTTGTGAAAGACTTTTGCTCAGTTTCCAGAAGTCAGAAAAATACAGATTCCTAAGCCAGCAGCGATCAGGCTATACACTTCTCTTTTTTTCTTTGAGATTTCCAGACACACAGGCAGGACAGACTTCTTGACTTCCTTTGTGACTGCCCATTACTGCCCCTGGCCTCTGGCATCCTCTTGGATGGCTTTGCCTGCCTGCCGTATGTAAGGAACACAGGTGAAAAGAGGAGGAAGAATTCGGAAAAATCCCGTCTCAAGTTCCCCTGAGGTTGGGGGGGGGGTGTGGTTTCTGAATAACCCTATTTCAGATTTATTATTGCATGTGTGTGTGATTGGGTGGGTAAGTGCCGTGGTGTGGGTGTGGAGGTCAGAGGGCAGTTTGCAGGAGTCGGTTTTCTCCCTCCTCCATTCCTGTGGATCCTGAGACTAGAACTCAGCTATCAGGGTTGAGCCAACTTGTCAGCCCCACATAATCCCACTTAGAAACACAGGGGTGAGCATTATCCAGGACTCTCCCTTGAAATTCTCCCTGCAACCAATCAGAGAGCATGCGCACACGGATGGGATGCCCTCATCCCCCCCGCCCCCCAATCATTCTTCCCTACAGGCAGACAAGTATCTAGAAGTCCTGGGTTTGGGGTCTGGAAGAGAAAAACCCATCCTGCTTTCAAAGCCGGATTCCCCTTCCTTCACTTGCAGCTAAGAGCTCACTTCAGCTTTTGTCTCTTACTGCTCCGGTGGGCACCAGCTCTTAGTCCCATTCGCTCGTTTCCCAAAAGGGATATATCAACAGCTTTGTTCCTTAAAAATGCCAGCTGATGACTTGGGCGTCAGCCGCACAACACATGCAGGTCTATCCTACAGTCTCACATCCTTTTCCCAACCTTCAGGCAAACCCCCGCCACCAGCCCTGGCTCATGTGTACCACACCACCCCATGCTCTGTCACCTGCCCTTGCCCAGGCTCACAGCAGCCTCTTCTGAAGCCTTTCCAAAATCTACCAAGTTGTATGGGGACATCTCCCTGACTTGTCCCATTTTGGGTCCCTCAAGCCCTGCCTTGTATTTAGAGATAGATAAATACAATCTTCTCCCTCAACTGGGAACACTCACTCAGCTGTGTGTATGTAAAGGCTCCGTGGGGCCCTGGGCTAAGTTAAACGAATGTGATTATTGATGGGGAGAGATACAGTTAGAATTTAAAGGAAGCCTGAAGCATTGTCAGTTCCCACAAATGATTAGATTGCTTTGGCTTGAGTGCTCTCCTCTGTTAAACAATGAACCATGATATCTGTAGGGGATTTGCATCCATGGTATTCAGAGAATAACGAGGTTCTTACTGTGGAGTGAGTGAGTGTGTGTGTGTGTGTGTGTGTGTGTGTGTGTGTGTGGTGTTTGTGTGTGGTTATGTGTTTTGGTATGGAGTGTGTGGTATGTGTGATGTATGGTATGTACATGTAGTGGGGTGTGTGTGTGTGTGTGGTGTGTTGTGTGTGTTTGTGTTGTGTGGTATGTGTGGTGTGTGTGCCTGTGGTGTGTGTTATATGTGTATAGTGTGTTATGATGTATGTATGTGTTATGTGGTATGCGTGATGTGTGTGCCTGTGGTGTATGTATGTGTGTTGTATGTGTATAGTGTGTTGTGATGTATGTATGTGTTATGTGGTATGTGTGATGTGTGTGCCTGTGATGTATGTATGTGTGTTGTATGTGTATAGTGTGTTGTGATGTATGTATGTGTTATGTGGTATGTGTGATGTGTGTGCCTGTGGTGTGTGTGTGTATGTATGTTGTACGTGTATAGTGTGTTGTGATGTATGTATGTATTATGTGGTATGTGTGATGTGTGTGCCTGTGGTGTGTGTATGTGTGTTGTATGTGTATAGTGTGTTGTGATGTATGTATGTGTTATGTGGTATGTGTGATTATGTGCCTGTGGTGTGTGTGTGTATATGTGCATTGTATGTGTATAGTGTGTTGTGATATATGTATGTGTTATGTGGTATGTGTGATATATGTGCATGTGGTGTGTGTATGTGTGTTGTATGTGTATAGTGTGTTGTGATGTATGTATGTGTTATGTGGTATGCATGATGTGTGTGCCTGTGGTGTGTGTATGTGTGTTATATGTGTATAGTGTGTTGTGATGTATGTATGTGTTATGTGGTATGTGTGATGTATGTGCCTGTGGTGTGTGTATGTGTGTTGTATGTGTATAGTGTGTTGTGATGTATGTGTGGTATTGTGTGGTGTATACATGTGGTGTTTGTGTCTGTGTCTGTATCTGTGTGTGTATGTGCATGGTATGTGCCTATGGTGTGTGGGGGTGTGGGGTGTGAGTGTATGGCGTGTGCCTGGGGGTATGTGGTGTGTACCAGTGGCATGTGGGGTGTCTATGTGTCTGGTATGGGATGTGTGTGTATGGTGTGTGCCTGTACAGTGTGTGTGTGTGTGTTGTTGTGTAGTGTGAACATGTGGTACAGTGTATGAGGTGTGTATGATGTGTGTGCCTGTGGTGTGTGTGGGGGGGTGGGGGTGGTGAGTGCCTGTGGCATGTGGTGTGTGTAGGTGTGTGTCTGGTATATGATGCGTGTGTGCATGGTGTATGTCTGTGATGTTTGTGATGTGTGTGTGGGGGTGGAGGGGGTGAGTGCCCGGGCATGTGGTGTGTGTAGGTGTGTGTCTGGTATATGATGCGTGTGTGCATGGTGTATGCCTGTGATGTTTGTGGCATGTGGGGGGGCACACACGCACATATGCACGTGTATGTGTGTTGGATAGGGTGACGACTACAGAGGAAGATGGAGTAGAGAACGGGCACCCTAGGTGAGAAGAAGCTGAAGGCCTATGAGGGGATCTTAAACACGCTCTTAGTTGAAGCGCACAGTAAGGAGTTTGTTGGTCCACCCTGTGAGCATTACTTAAGGCCTACTGTGCCATGCACGTGATTGTGTTTTCCTCCCTGTAAGAGGCCAAATGTCCCTTAGAAGGAGACAATCAATTGTCCCGATGTGGAAAGCATGGGTAGGAGAATGTACAGGCCACTGAGGGCCCCGAAGAGGGAGAGGGGTGGTAAGGACAGATCTTGCTGGTGTGGGATGAGGAAAGCCTTCCTGAGACGGGAGAGCAGGAGGGAGGATGGCTGGCATTTCTGAGCAAGAGGAGCAGCCTGGCGTGCCAAGCCTGGAAGCAGCACGGTAGCAGCTTTCATGAACTTTTTTGACTCACCTATGTGCCAACCCAGAGAGGTGGCCACAATTGATCGATAGCTCTGACCCGATCCATTATCTGGTTGATTTCCTTCCTCACCTCAGGTCCTTTTCCTGTCATAATCCCATCAACCTCCAGAGCCAGAGGCAGCTTCTTAAGTTATCTCTAGCAGGATAACCTTTGTCTCCAGCTAGTCCATTTCTAAGGAAGAATCATGCTTGAGGAGACACTCATCCCCTCAAGGAGTCACCTTGCCTGAAGGCCCCTGCACTCTGACCTGGCAGGGTCACAGGAGCTCTGCCTGGGGACAGTCAGAGAAACAGCTTTCACTGACTACAATGCTCAAGGCTGACTCAAGACAAGCACCTTTTCCCTGGCAGTGTGGGAAAGTTTCCAGGCTTGATCTGCTGTGGAAAGGGAGGCTGAGTGAGCGAGCTCACTGGTTTTTCATAGCACTCTGTCAGCTAGCCATGCACTTTTAGAGTGTTACACAGGCTTACACTCAGTCTTCCTCACACTGTTGGGACGAGTGTGGAGGGGACGCCACAGGGTCAAGGACATCAGAGGAGTCTTCACTTAAGCAGGTTAGGAGTTCAGCTGCTCCGGAGAAACAAGACCGGTCTTTTTGGCTGGGGGTGAGGGTGTAGAAATGAAGGGGTATAGCGGGCAAGAGGGCGAGAGGCCTCCACTTTCTGTAATGTCTTTAAGGTCCTTGGGAGTGAGTCGCTGACCAACTAAGCAGTTGTTTTCCTTTTCTGTGAAGAAGAGGTGGCAACTGCGGCTGAATCAAGAAGCCGGAGGCCTGGTGCCATTCTAAAATAGCAGGCTTGCTCAGTTTTCCAGATGAGGAGTTCTCCTTGGTGAGCCAAAGAGTTTTGGAACATTATTTGAAAGCAAAACCACCCTCTTCCTGATTTTTCTCTTTTCTTTCTTTTTTTAAAGGCGACGTCTCACTTGATGAAGTCAGGGTTAACTCTTGAGGAGAAGCTGGTCAGGGGCAGCTGTTGGTTCTGTGCTGATGGGACCAGGGTTCTGAGGGTGAGTGGGTTTCTCTTTGGCAAAAAGCCAGTTGGGGGTTTAGAAAGGGTAAAGGATGCTGTTTTCTAGGAGGCTTGGTGGACACAGGAAAGTGCTGGTCGTTGGTAGAGAAAAAAAAGAATTAGAAAGAGTAATCTGAGAACCAGTTTTTGCTGCCTAGCAAGTGAACTCAAAGCTCTAGTCAAGGGACTAGAAAAATGGCTCAGTAGTTAAGAGCGCTGGCTGCTCTTCCAGAGGACCTAGGTTCAAGTTTTTGCACCCATATTGACGCTTACAAGTATGTGCAACTCTAGGGAACTAAAACAGTCTCTTGGTTTCCATGGACACTGCATAGACGCGGCATATAAACATATATGTAGGCAAAACACCCATGCATACAAAACTAAAATAAGATGAACTTTAAAAAGTCCTGGCTGAAAACAACTCCCATTTTCTTCAGTTCTTCTGCAACCACGCGGTCTGGGCTCAGCTGGGTGGTTCTTTCTCTGACCGCTTTTATGAAGCTGCTCAAATGGGATGAGGTAGGTTAAGATGATCTTCTAGCGAGGGATGCTGGCTGTTAGCAGGGTTACACATCTCCAGAGACCTCTCTTGGCTTCTTGTGTGGTGGCTGGGATCCAAACCCAGCAAGAACGAGGGGAAGACTCAATGCCGGATGTTTTCTCAAGTCTCTGCTTGGGTTCTACGTGCTGTCCCACTAGCAAAGCCAGTTGTGCCTACAAGCAATGAATCTGTGTGGGTGGGGACTACCATGAGGCAGTGTGTCGGGGATACGGGCTAACTCCACTGGGAGCCATTGCTGTGACTGTCTTCCCACAAGAAGGAAGAAAATCTGAAAGGAAATTGAGTGCTCTAACCTCAGCAAGATGCAAACCATGCGAGTCAGAATTCTTACATGCTCAAGCTGAGGGAAGAAAGACCAGAGAATCATCTTGTTGGGGTTTTGGGACAAACTGTTTCCTGAGTTAGAGAGACATTGGATTCGTAAGACTGGGAGAACTCAAGTGGGAATCCTCTTCAGCTTTTCATAAAACCTGGGGTAGCATTGTTTTCTCCATGTGAACAAAGCTAGATAGATTGTATAAATAGCTGGATAGAGCATAGGTTAGTTGATTCAATCTCAGATTTCTCTGGCTTTCCCAGTCTATAGAAAGACACTGGTGGCCGTTCTCCTGTACAGGAGGCAGCCATGGCGCCCAGCCGGAATGGCATGATCCTGAAGCCCCACTTCCACAAGGACTGGCAGCCAGTGGACACTTGGTTCAACCAGCCGGCCCGCAAGATCCGTAGACGCAAGGCCCGGCAGGCGAAAGCGCGCCGCATCGCCCCTCGCCCCGCGTCCGGTCCCATCAGGCCCATCGTGAGGTGCCCTACAGTTAGATACCACACCAAGGTCCGGGCTGGCAGGGGCTTCAGCCTGGAGGAGCTCAGGGTGGCTGGTATCCACAAGAAAATGGCACGCACCATCGGCATCTCCGTGGACCCAAGGAGGCGAAACAAATCCACGGAGTCACTGCAGGCCAATGTGCAGCGCCTGAAGGAGTACCGCTCCAAGCTCATACTTTTCCCCAGGAAGCCTTCTGCTCCGAAGAAGGGAGACAGTTCTGCTGAAGAACTTAAATTGGCCACGCAGCTAACAGGACCTGTGATGCCCATCCGGAATGTGTACAAAAAGGAGAAGGCCAGAGCCATCACGGAAGAGGAGAAGAACTTTAAGGCTTTCGCCAGCCTTCGCATGGCCCGAGCCAATGCCCGGCTCTTCGGCATCCGAGCAAAGAGGGCGAAAGAAGCCGCAGAGCAAGACGTTGAGAAGAAGAAGTAATGCGTGGCTGGAGAGTTGTAATAAATTTTCTATAAAGCAAAAAAAAAAAAAAAAAAAAAAGAAAGACACTGGTATAGTTAGAGTCTAAACAGGAAAACAGAATTATATCATGTTTTACAACAGAGAGACCTGGTTTTACTGGTGATGGTTGGGGGTGAGGGAGGGGAGTACCACAACTCCATGACAAAGAGGCAGAGACCATACCAACTCATAGAGCCCAGGGGCCTGGATGATAACAAACCAGAACCACCAGGGCGCCGCCCAGAGGCATGGAGAAGACAGAGCCATTTCTAGAGAATTCAAGGCAGAGGAAAGAAGATGAGTCCTCCCCTTCTTCAGCCCCACCCGCCAGTGAGGCAGAATCTGCCTAGAAACTCTCTAGGAACTTCAGAAATGAAGCCAACAGGGTAGCCCCCAGAATCCAGAGCAGGAATGATCTGTGAGCAAAGGTGCCCCAAGCCAGAACAGAAACTTTCTCTGTAGTAATCTGGACAGCTCTCTGCTTGACCTGCTGAGACACCCCCCCTCCGCCCCTGATGCCCCACAAAGTCTCACTGGCAACCTCTGTATTCCAGGGGCCATCTCAGTGAGCTCAAGAAAGGCTCCCTAACCCCTCCTCACCAAGGTCCAAACCTGTCTAACAAGGGACGTCTTCCTCCTTGTGATGCTCTGTCCCTGGTGGCCATCTGCCACACAAAGGCAGTCCCTGTGGCACCGAACACTCCCAAGGCCTTACAGAAGCAGAGCCCCACTGGCTGGCACAGAAGTACAGCACAGCTGTTACACTCTGCAGTGTTCTCTCCACATGACCCTCCACACGCAGCTCAGTGAGCTTCTCCACCCAATCGTCCACACGCAGCTCAGTGAGCTTCTCCACACGACCCTCCACACGCAGCTCAGTGAGCTTCTCCTGCACTTGCCCGAAGGCCTCCAGCTCTGGAGCTGGGTCAGGGAGAGGGAGCCAAGGCTGATTTCCCTTTTCCCATCTCAGAGCACCTGTCCAAACTTCCATGCATCCTTCCAAAACGCTCGCATTACCCTGCAAATTCACTCCTGAGAGCTCCCCCTCACCCTTTTCCAGACACAGTGATGGACAGGGGAAAATTCAGAAATCTCAGATGGGTTGAAGCTTGACCCACAACTTGAAAACACACACACACACACACACACACACACTCACACACACACTCACACACACACACTCACACTCACACACACAAATAAGTGAATACATGCACACACACACTCACACACACACACTCACACACACACTCACACACACACAAATAAGTGAATACATGCACACACACACACAAGCACACATGTACACATGTACTCATGGGATTCTCTATATTGAAAAAGTAGAGGATGATTGATTGACACACAGGTCACACCGTTGGTACTTTACTCCTTTATTCGCATGACAGTCCTGCATCAGGTCCCAGTCTTGACTGTGGCTGAGAAGGTAAAGTGTTCAGACACTTCAGGACTGGGGATGATTGACTTTGGTTGTCGACCTGACCGGGTTGAGGGATGCTCAGATTATTAAAGCTGAACGTGTCCACTGGGAGCATCTGGATGCTGAGGACGCTCCGGCATCATGCTTTACCCACTCACTTCATATTAAAAATTACTCATAATCTGAAATTCCGAATTTCAGCAGACTGTCAGGGGGTGGCGTGTGGGAAGCCAAGGCTAAGCTGAGGAAAGTGGCTACACGATCCGGGGGGCTTCCTCCTGCCCCGGCCCCTCCCGGTTCTGCCTTCCCCCCTCCCCACCCCGCCATGCTTCCTCTCCATGTATGTGAGTAGCATTTTTTTTCCTATGTTGGCATCATTTCTTACTTTCCTAGAAAAGCATAAGCAAATGTTATTTCTAGACTCTTGTATCATTGAGTGTGAAAGAGTTCCATTTCCTAGCAAGCGGCCCCTAGATTGAGCTTAGGAACTACCCAAAATGAGCTGTGACCTGTGCGTAATAGCTGCACATTCTCGTGTCGTTCTCCGAGCACACTGGCTGCCTGCGCCATTTCAAAGGAGAGTGCTCAAGGGTCGTCCCTGGAGATGCTATTGCCAGGGGATCTGGAGGCAATTTAGTATCAGTATTGAGAACGCAAACTCTGGCACTGGGCAGAGACTTGGAAGAGGAATTTTCCATGCGCACACAAAACTGCTTTGTATCTGGGGAGGACGGGAGATGCCAGCACACAATTCACGAGAGGCTTGAGCCAGTCCTAGACTCTCGGCCGCAGCACGGATTTGGAGCGAGAACTATCGTTACATTGCACACGCTGGCAGAAGTAATGGGCGATGATGACTCTAGCTCAGAGCAAGGCTTCCTAGCTGTGTAGCACAGGTGCGGGAGAGTGGCTATTGCAGAAGAGGAGCCATGTTCCCAGAGGGACAATGCTTTCCCAGAGAGTGATTCCTCAGGTCCAGTGAGGGGCTTTCAGTGAGGTCTGAGCCCACTGCTCAGGGCTGAAACCCTACCTTCTTTATTTGCTACTTGCCCTAGGGTTTCAGTTGCTGTGATAAACATCACAACCAAAAGCAACTTGGAAAGGAAAGGGTTTATCTCACCTTCCAGTTCACAGTCTGTCTCTTGAATCTTTTCCATACAGGCTTTGATCCCTACCAGGCCACAGGTTGCCCTTTCAAAGCCTCCAGCGGCCTTGGTGATGGTAAATGCAGTGGTCAGTTTTCAGACCTCACCTTCTTGTTGATTTACTGGTAGGACTTTTCTTCGTTAAAGAGGGTGTGTGTGTGTGTGTGTGTGTGTGTGTGTGTGTGTGTGTGTGTGTATGTTGTATACATTTATGATCTTACCTGACCATGTATGGGACTGTGGAGGTCAGAGGTTGACATTAGTTGTTTTTTTTTTTTTTTTCTCTATTGACCTCAACCTTATTTTTTGAAGCAAGGTCTCTCATTGAAACGAGAGCTCACCATGTAAGCTAAACTGGTTAGCCACTGAGACCTGGGATCCAGTTGGCTCCACCTACACAAAGGTGCAGTTACAGGTGTATGCTGCCATGCCTTGCTTCTATTGGGGTGCTGAGTGAGGATCTCATGAGTCTCTGGCCTCATTATTAGCAGGACTTAACATTGCACTCGACCCTCCTTTTCTTTTTCTTTTTTTTTTTTTTGAAAAAAGATTTATTCATTTATTACATATAAGTACACTGTAACTGTCTTCAGATACACCAGACGAGGGCATCAGATCTCTTTACAGATGGTTGTGAGCCACCATGTGGTTGCTGGGAATTGAACTCAGGACCTCTGGAAGAGCAGTCGGGGCTCTTAACCACTGAGCCATCTCTTCAGCCCTTGACCCTCCTTTTCAAAGTCCTCTCTGCTCTTGACTTTAAGGCAACTCTTGGCTTCCTGTCATTCCTTGCCTGCCCCTTCTCTGCCCTTGGACTCTGGCATGCTCTAGCTGTCCACTCACACAGCTCACCTCTCCTCTGTCCACACTGGAGAGGTCTTCCATGCTTCTGCTGTGTGCCTCCGATACTCCCCACTCCCCCTCCATAGCTCAGACCTTCCTTCTCAGCTTCAGACTCTCTACCAACTGCCTGCTCAGCCTGACCCCAGAAGTACTGACAGGTGTCATGACCTTAATGCCTCTCTCACTGAGACTCCCAACATTTCTCCTCCATCCTTATTCACAGCTTCCTCCACCTCCGTACCCAGCTCCATCTCCCCAGATGCCTGACTTTGATCCTCACAACTCACATAACAATGGCACAAAATTGTAATTCCAGAGCTAGGTGGATCCCTGGGGCTTGCTGGCCAGCCACCATAGCCTAATCAGTGAATCCTCTGTCTCAATGAGAGTTCTTGTCTCAAAACCCAAAGTGGAGAGTCCTGGAGGAAGGACAATGGAAGATGAACTCTGACCACCATGCATGTGCATATTTGCACACATGCATGTGTGTTCTGTCATCATGTATACTCATACATACAAACATGCACAGACATTGACAGACAGGTGGATGCACACACACACACACACACACACACACACCTGTAAGAGCCAACCATTCCTCATCCTTCCCACTGGTCCATTTTACTCTGGGCATCCCAACCTCACCCAGCTTCATCCCCTGGAACTCCCCATGTATCAGCAGAGTGTCCCCCTAGTCACCCATGCCATTTCTCTGATCAACACATATAGTTCCAACAGCATATAGTCCCACAGAGATTCAATGCTGTCTCTACCATACCCAGCAAAGCCCTTCACTTCCAAAACCCTACATAACACCTGTCTGCTGGCCTCCTCACAGATGATGCAACTGTGCTGAGATTGGCTCCTCAAACATCATCATTTCAACACAGGACCTTGGGACTTGCTGACACCTTTGTCTGGAATGTTCTTTCCGTGATATTCTCTCCATTAGTACCTTTTAGTTATTTATATAGTTTTATTTGCAGTTGGGAATTCTTCCTTGAATACTCTGATAAAAACCACGACTAGTCCCACCATGGCTCTCCTTCCCCTGGCTGCCTTAGGCTTCTCCACATGATCTGTTCATAATTTCCTTACCTGTTTCTGTGTTGTGAGCCTATCTTCTCTCGGGACTATAAACCTTCCAAGAGCAGAGTTTTATAATTTCTTTCCAGTGCTTTGTAGCCAGTGCCTAGAGTTCTCACCGCCTGGTGTATAATGCTCGTTGAATGAGTGGTCTGGATCTGGAATTGACAGTAGAAAGGTCTTGTCTATTAGACAGTAGTGAGCAGAGTATGATGACAGAGGAACCGGGCTGTCTGTCCACAGGTATCGACTGCTGTCTTCTGCCCTAAGGACACACCTATCAGCTCCTTAAAGATGAAGACTACGTCTAGCACCCTCAAACTGTCTCCACCGAGCATCAGGGCTACCTAATAATGGCTTCATTAAAAAGTAAAACAAGGACAGCTTCAGAGTGAATTAAGATCATACTTACCCTTAATTTTTGCTATCCAACCATTTTTCCTGATCTTTTTCTCTAACCCCATACATTCCAGACTGTTCAATGGATTTGTAATAAACTGTGGAAACAAACAAACAAAAAAAAAGTAAAACAAGGTGCTGGAGAGATGGCTCAGCAGTTAAGAGCACTGACTGCTCTTCTAGAGGTCCTGAGTTCAATTCCCAGCAAACACACGGTGGCTCACAATCTTCTGTAATGAGATTCGATGCCCTATTCTGGTGTGTCTGAAGAGATTGACGTGCACACACATACACACACACACAAACAGACAGACAGACAGACAGACAGACAGACACACACACACACTATAAAATGGGGTTGGGGGAGCTCCTGAAGATGGTCTGGTCTGGTCTGGTCTGGTCTGGTCTGGAAGCACTCAAAAACAACCAGTTTAATCTCCCTCCCACTTTGCTTGGGGCCAGCTGCATACTAAATTTATTCACTTACTTATTCAGCCAGCCAATTAAATGCAGCTTTGAAATCCTGCAATTGTTATTATTATAAACAGTTTTCTCGAAAAGAAAATAAAAAGTACTTGTTTCCCCCTACTGCTTTCCCTAAATGCATATTTGTTCTAAATAGAAACATCACTGCCCCCATCCCTTCTGTACAAATACCAAATGTACTGTCTGGCCAGACCCAGGACATTTTTAGCTCACCATCTCCTTGGCAGAATTTTGGAGAACATTTCCCTAAGAAGGCTTTCTCTCCCTCATCCCTTAAGGGCTCACTAGCCACAGATGTGTGCCATACACTTCAGATGGTACAGGCCATGCAGTGGACAGATGGTGGCAAACAAGTGCCCCCTGCCACAGCCATTTGTAGAAGCTGAACTCACTCCTTCCTCCCTTCCTAGGCCTTCCCAGCTGTGCTGACCATCCTCTGAGGTCATACTCCTTGTTTCCCCAACCAGAGAGAGGTAGCTGAAAAGCTCAGCCTGTCTGGGAATGAGTGGCCTTGGCCTTTCTGATGGTGTCTTAGTCAGGGTTCTCTAGAGTCACAGAACTTACGGAATGTCTCTATATATTAAGGGAAACTATTGGAATGGTTTATAGTCTGCAGTCCAACTAACCCAACAGTGGGCAGCTGTGAATGGAAAGTCCAAGAATCTAGTAGTTGCTTCATCCCATGAGGCTAGGTGTTTCAGCTGGTCTGTATACGCTGGAATTCTGGAGAAGTAGGTTGCACGGATGTGCTGGCAAGAAAATGCAAACGAGCAAAGAAGAAAGCTTTCCTTCTTCCATTGCCTTTATATAGGACTCCAGCAGAAGGTATGGCCCAGATAAAAAGTATGTACCACCCAGCCTGGATTTGGAACTTGCTCTGTCTCAGGCTGGCCTTGAACTCAGAGCTCTGCTTGCCTTTGTCTTCTGGGAGTAAAGACATGTGTCATCCCTTGTCAAGATCCAGGCCAGAAGCTGGTACGTGTCTTCTACCCTCAAGATCTGGAGCACAGGTGTGCCCTCCATTTTGGGATTATAGTTCATTCTAGATGTAGCCAAGTTGACAATGAGGTGTAGCCATCATTGATGGTGATGTTCCCAGTGGCATCTGAATGTCTACTGACAGGACACTCTGTGGTCCACACTTCCTATGCAGATTGGCAGTGACTGACTCCATGCTTCAAGTGTCTCTCTTGAAGGGTTTATCTCAGAGGAAAACAAACGTGCTGGCTCGAACATCCTTTGGTATTTAGAGCTTTCTCTGAATTGTCATCCTCCACAGACACAATGTGTGGTTTCAGTAACTGCACTGAGTAAAAGTCATGGAAGTACTGCTAAGGCCTTCACTATGGTTCTCCTGCAGTGACAAATTATTTATGTGCTTGGGGGAGAGGGCAGGGAGGATACATGTGCCCCGGCACATGAGTATGAAAGTTTGTGGGTGTTGGTCCTGTCCTTCCACCATATGGATATCTGAAATCAAACTCAGACCATTAGGCTTGGTAGCCAGCCCTTTTCCTGCCGAGCCATACTGACTTGTGTGCTTGCTAGTTTTATGTCAACTTGACACAAGCTAAATCACCTGAGTAGGGAGACTCAAAAAAGTGGCTGCGTAAGCTCAGACTGAACCCAAGCCTTGGAGGCATTTTCTTAATTAGTGATTGATCAGGGAGGGTCCAGTTCATTGTGGGCGGGGCCATCCCTGGGCTGGTGGTCCTGGGTTCTATAAGAAAACAGGCCGAGACAGCCATGCGGAACAAGACAGTAAGCAGCATCCCTCCACGGTCTCTGCATCCGCTTTTGCTTCCAGTTTCCCACCATGTTTGAGTTCTTGTCCTGACCTCCATTGATGATGAGCAGTAATATGAAGGTTAAGATGAAGTAAGCCCTCTCCTTCCCAAGCTGCTTCACTCATGGTGTTTCATCACAGCAATAGAAACCCTGAGACGACATTCCTCCTCCCATTTTTTTTAATATTATATTTCCTTTTGGATAGACAGTTAGCCAGAGGCATCTTCTATTCCTCCTGAAAAGCTACATCAAGATTCATGCAAAAAGTCCATTTCCTGACTGACCTCAAGAGAGGCAGCCATGCCCTCCTCTGCCCTCTTCCTGTTTTCTCCTATTTCTTTTTTCCTTGAGTCATTACTACTTTATTGTTTTCTCTTCTTATTAGGATAGGCTTTAGTGAGAAAAGACCCTACCTTGCAGAGAAAATATCTTACATGAATGTGGAGCCTGTCAATAATAACATTTGATGTCCAATAGCTTAGGCAGGAAATAGGAGGATGGACATCCTGTATGCAGAAAGGATTCTGGGAAAGTGCCAGGAGCAGGAGATTCAACGGGGAAGATGTGGTGAGACAGATGCGTGGGACCCGAGCACAGGTAACTAGTCATGTGGCAGAACATAGATTAGAATAAATAGGCTATTTTAAGTTATATCTAGTCAGAGAAGAGCCTAGCTACACGGTCTAGGTGTGTGTAAATATATTTTGAGTCTGAGTCTTATTTCTGGGAGCATAGGGATGGGAGGAAGAACCAGACCTAAACTCAACACTCCTTGGCTCATGTTTCCCCTCCAAGTGCATGTCTGTCCACCCAGCACTCCATAAATAACCGAGGACAAATACTTCATGGATTTCCTCTGGGTTCTTCAGGCCCAACCTCTATAGTGACCCGGAATATTCCCTATCATGGCTGACTTTTATTTTCTACTGACAAGCCTCTCTTAGAAGCATGTTTTGGCTGCTAAAAGATCCTTTTTTCCTTTGGGTCACTGAGGAGGTGACTCACCATGTCTAAACACTCAGAAACACTGTCCCCCATCAACAAATCTATTTACATAGCCCCGGTGGACGCCCTAGCTGACCTTTTATTTAATACCTACAACTAGGCAGACTCAGACCTTCCTACTATGCCTAAAGCTAAGGAAGCTGGGAGCTGAATGGATCAGTTAGCAGACGATGCTCTACTTCAGACTCCAAAGCCTGTTCTCTTAGCTCCTTTGCTGCGGGCAATGCCTGTTCTCATTGTTGGGAGGCTCTCTGATAACCGGCACTTAACAGACTAAAGATCAGTCTTAGCTCTTTCCACTCTCCTTTTCCCATTTTCTGTACTCTGCTCCTTCTTTACTGTACTGTTAGGTCTCAAACTGGGGACAAATGGCTGAGGTGCCCATTTAATGTATCAAAGCTGATGCTGGCCACTAGGTTCTCCCAGCATCCCTCAGTCCCTATCTGTTACAGGTATGACTGGCATATCTCGCCTCCTACCCCAAACTTCTTCCTTTCCCCCAGCTGCCCTTCCCTGTATAAGCCAACCATTTTGGTTACCTGTCCTCTTTTGGTCTACCTCTTTCCTATCCCCTCACCTCACATGGCCCAGCTCAGGATCATGTTCACTCTGAACTCTCCCAGATGTCTCTATGTGGTGGTTTGAATATGCTTGGCCCAGGGAGTGGCACTATTAGGAAGTGTGGCCTTGTTGGAGGAAGTGTGTTACTGTGCGGTGGGCAATGAGACCCTCCTAACCACATGGGAAGCAGTCTTCTCCTAGCAGCCTTCAGATGAAGAGGAAGAACTCTCAGGTCTCATTCCACCGTGCCTGCCTAGATGCTGCCATGCTCCTGCCTTGATGATAATGGACTGAACCTCTGAACCTGTAAGCCAGCCCCAATTAAATGTCCTTATATGAGTTGCCTTGGTCATGGTGTCTGTTCAAACCCCAACTAAGACACCCTGCCTCTCGCTATGCCTTTTATTTACAATAAACCTTACTTAAAAGCAGTCATGTCCTGTCCTTTTTCTTTCTTTCCCTTTTTCCCCTTTTGTCTGTCAAATCTATCTTTCCCTTGAAAACAGCATAGTGCATGTCCTTGATGTTTCCCTTGCCTATGATCCTGACTCTTAGGAAGGAGAAACCATCCCACACCTGCTCACAGGACCCACAATGCACAGCATCCCTCTCTTTATCCATTTGTTTATGGCTTTAGCCTCTTATTCTCCCCACTAGAGGAATCCAGGTTCCTGCTCACATCTGAAGGGAGAGAGCTCTCTCCCTGGACCAGAGAAGCACATGTACACTGTGCTTCAGCGGCTCCCAGGAGGGCTCAGTGCCATGGACCGTGGTGCCAAGAAGCTCTGAGTGGATTCCCTGGAAGCCTGACTCATCCCATCTCATAATAACCTCTAAAGTGCTGGGGTTAACCTAGAGCGTCTGTCCGCCAGTACAGAGCACCCCAGCAGCTCCTCCTTACATCTGTCAGCCATAAGCAAGCCAAGCATCCTTAGGGCCAAACTCCCTTTAATCAAAATGTGAGCATACTATGTCAGAAACATAGACATATATGTATTTATATCTTCCACGGTGTCAGAATACATCCAGTAACAATAAATTCACAGGCTAAGTCAGGGTTGTTGGCTACAATTTGCTAAGCAGTCAAATTTCCCTTGATAGTTGACCACTGGCAAACAGGGATTCATTTTTAAATCATATTTATTTTTACTTATTCTTTGATAATTTCCTGCCTCTCCTGCTTTCTTGGATTCTCCCCTCAACTGCATTCCCCTCACAACTTCATTTCAGTTTTTTTTTTCTCCATAACCTACTGAGTTTGGTTAGTGCTGTAGGCAGAGGTGTTAGGGCTGTACACTGGTGCCTGATCAACCTATCAGGAACCACACCCTTAAAGCAAACTGATCCTCCCTTCCTGAGCAGTCATCTACTGTCAATCATGCGTCAGCAAGGGTTGGGGAGCTCAGTAGTCCCTCCCCCATCCACACTGGGAGGTTGACTGGCTTGCTCGCACACAGATTTTGAGGAGGCAGCCATAGCTGCTGTGAGTTCATGGTTCAAGCACAGGCTTTTGTTTAATTTTTAATTTCTTTGGACTTGCTTTATGTGTATGAGTGTTTTGCCTGCATGTATATACACATGTCATACGCATGCATGGCACCTACAGAGGTCAGAAGAGGGTGTCAAATCAGCTGGAGCTATGGATAGTGGGGAGGCAGTGTGTTGGTTCTAGTAATTGGACCTGGGTTCTCTGCGAGAGGCACAAGTGCTCTTAACTGCTGAATCGTCTCTCCAGCTCCAAGCCCAGGTTCTTTTATTCTAATCTTAACCACTGCTAGCTTTAAGATCACCTGTAATACATTGCACAGGAATTATTTCTCTCTCTCTCTCTCTCTCTCTCTCTCTCTCTCTCTATATATATATATATATATATATATATATATATATATATTTTACAAAATTAGCAATGAGAACCTAAGTCAGCAGAAGTACCTGAAACAGGAACTTTCTGCTCATCAGTTCTAGACATACACAGCAATGGTCGGATGACAGGTCACATGTTAATTATCCTCCTCTTTATGGGGTCCAGAAAAGAGTGATGCACTGACTACACATGGACAGACCCATGGCTCCAGCTGCATATGTAGCAGAGGCTGGCCTTGTTGGGCACCAAAGGAAGGAGAAGTCCTCTGTCCTGCCAAGGTTGGACCCCCAGTGTAAGGGAATGTCAGCGTGGGAAGGGGGGATAGATGGGGAGGGGAACACTCTTATAGAAGAATGGGAGGGGGAGGGGATAGGGGGATTATGTCCGGTAACTGGGAAAGTGAATAACATTTGAAATGTAAATAATAAAAAAAAAATCCAATAAAAAAAGAAAGAGTGTTGTACCCTTCCTTAGTCTGGTGTTTTGGGATCTGTTTTTTTTGTTTTGTTTTGTTGTTTTAAAGATTTATTTATTTGTTTTTTTATTTAGGAGTACACTGTAGCTGTCTTCAGGCACATCAGAAGAGGGCATCAGATCCCATTACAGATGGTTGTGAGCCACCATGTGGTTGTTGGGAATTAAACTCGGGACCTCTGGAAGAGCAGCCAGTGCTCTTAACCTCTGAACCACTTCGCTAGCCTTTGGGATCTGGTTTTACTGATACAGTTTTAATACTCCCATGTGCTCGTATGTTCCCACTCTACTCCAACAGGGTGACACTCTTCTTACTTTTATGAACATGTTATGGACAAGCAGTGGCAGAATCAGTCTGCCTCTGCATTTTCCAAAATGAAGCCAAATGGAGTTACCAGGCAAGGCACAGCCTGGAAAGCCACAGTTTGGTAACCTCCAGGCACAGCATCTCAGCAATGTCCTCGAAGTGACCTTTTATTGTCCCCAGCTCAAAACTTAGGACAAAAGTTAGTATGTCCAAAGGTGGCCCTGTCTGCCATCTGTAGGACACAAATTGAGCAAGCCCACTGGCATTGCCATCTGCCATCTTGACTTTTGAACAATTGCTCCATGACCCAGAGTTAAGCTTGTCCCAAAATGAATCTTCTTTCTTTAGTTAGGACCTTAAGCTGAGCATGCTCAGTAATGGACTTGTAGACTGAGCACATTTTGGGGCACCACCCCGAAATGCTTCCCATCTTAGGCTCTTAGGAAATAAGAGCCTTCCTTACCTACTGCAAGTAATTTACGTTGTTGTTGGGGTTTTATTTGTTTGTTTGTTTTGGATCGCTGCACGGTTTTTTACTTATCAAGATACAAACCTGTTGCATTTTGCCTTGAGTCCTTCATTTCCTCCTTTGCCACTCACAGAGCTTTTACTCTTTTCTTCCTGTCCCTTATCCTCTCAGCCCATCTACCTGTCAAGATCTATGTCACAACCACATGGAGGCTGGAAGGGACTTGAATCATTGCACACCAAGGCAGAGGAATCAAACATTGAGATGGAAATTTGTTCTGAGACTGGACTGTTTGGATAAAAAAGCATTTGAGGGACGTTCTCAGGGTTAGTGGTAAACCTGAGGACATGCATTTTCTGCCCATGAGAAGCATCAAACCACTGGAGGAGCATAAAGAGCTTCTTACTCCCTAAGACTCGGGGGCTGGGGGGGAGGCAGGAGGAGAGGAGAAACCTGTCTTCTCACAAAGAAGATGCAGTGAGGGAGATGTCCTGAGCCCAGGGTTTGTTTAGAAAACAGCTGCGGGGATGTAGGGCCCTACATTGAGGCTGTGGCTGGATGATTGAGTCTCCGGGGGTTTTGGGGAAAGATAATGAGCCGTTCGTACATTTGGGTTGGCACCCTGCTTCCACCTGGGTGAGCACCTCTTTTTTTTCTGGGTCTGTCTTCCACACGCATGGTGTCCTGAGTTTTCTTGAGGGCAAAATTGGCCAGATCTAATAAGGGTTTGGTAACCAAGGGTCCTTGTGCACATGGCTCCTGTTCGTCCTCTAGTCTCTCTGTGAGAGTAAGCCACACAAGGGCCGGAAGTAGCTTTGTGTTGATTTTGATTTCTTTTTAAAGTGTGGTTCAGAGTTGCTTCTAGAAAGAGAGTGGGAAAGAGTGGGAAAATGAAGAAGAATGAATGGGGGGAAGAAGCAGAAGAGGTGGAAATAACAGGAGACTCTAGCAGATATTTTGAGCTATGCCAGTCAAGCTGTTGACTGAGAAGACAAGAATACACGGAAGCCAATGAATGTGCAAGGCACAGGAGGGCATGGAGACCATGAGTCGTTTAGTGCTGCACGAGTAAGCGACCAGTAGAAGCTGAGCTGGTGTTCTTTAAGGCCTTGGCAGGGAGCCACGGCTGGCCATAGGCAGTCTTCTCTGGAGATGTCATGGAGGACAAAAAAGAGGGCTCTTAAAGAGTCCCACAGGAATGGAGGAATAAGTCAAACAACACCAATGGAACCATGGGACATTCTATAAGACAACTAGAATGATTTTAAACACTAGCATTAGCGAAGGAGAAACAGGTGGATCCCAAGAGCTTGCTGGCCAGAAAAGGTAAACTTCTGGTTCAGACAGAGATCCTGTTTCAAGGACAAAAGGTGGTGGAGAGTGATAGAGAAGGACACTTGATGTCCATGTCTGGCATTGGCAAGTGTTTACATGGGGCCCACATTCACACACTCATGGGCATGCACTACTCACATATATAATATGTATGCATGTGCTCCCTCACACACAGATACACACACACACACACACACACACACACACACACACACACGAGTCAATTTTTTTACATAAAAATAAGTTAAAAGATTAAATGGCAAAATTGGTCTTGATTGGATCCATGGAAACATTGTATTGATTGAACTGTATCTGGGCAGCCATTAGGGAAACAAACTCATGAAGAGAGGCAAGAACAGAAAGTCCGCAAAGAAGGACCCTGCCTGGACTTTTGAAGGTGTAGTAAGGCAGCCAGTATGGCTGGGCTGGAGGAGATCAAAAGAACTGCGGGAAGGTAGAAAGCTTAGGATCTTGGGAGCCCCTCTAGGACTTTGGACGTGAGCATTTCTAACACGGTAAGTTTGGAATAGCTATTTGATGGGTGTGGAGGTGCTGAGGAGGAAGCAGCTCTGTAAGCCTGCAATTCAGGGGACGAGCTAGGAAAAGTCATAAAAACTTTAAAGTTTCACCACATTAGATGATCTCAAAGCCATTAGACTGGGTGAGATCATCAAGGGAATGAGCAGAAAGAAAAGGCCCAAGGGGTGAAAGCCAGGCCACTCGGCGGCAAGAGGTCAGGGGAAGAGGGAACAGCCAAGGTGGTTCTGGAGGGCTGGCTAGGATGAAGGAGAGGGATGTCCATCTCCCACTGGAAGTGTGTGTATCTCGTTCTTGTCTTCCTTTGACAAATAGGTGTCCTCCGAGACCGGGGCATTGATGAGGCTCCAGACCAGCAAGTATCCACGGGTAGAAATGACTGCTCTTGACCTTGGTGGTGACTGAACTAGATTGGAGGGAGTGAGTGAGAGAGATTCAGAAGGGACTGACTGAGTACAGTGAGAACAGACGACTAGACAGGAGCAGAGATCTGGGGTCACCACCGTTAGGGAACTGGGATAAGGAGAAGCTCTGACTTTTTCAATTTATTTAGTTTTCTGCTTTGATACTAGAGCTAAGACAGCCAATGTAATTGGAGATGGGCTCAACTGAGGGAAGGAATGGCCGAACGAGTGAGTTAATGAGTATAGATTCAGGGTCAAGCAGGGGCTCTCTTTCCCATGGGGGAGATCTGAGGTTTATATACCAAAAGAAAAGATCAGGAGATGATAACACCCTGGGGAAAGGATAGAAATACCTCAAAGGGCCCTCTCCGTCCTACTGTCCCGTTGACACCAGTATCTGGCTCTCTCATCAGCCATTTAGCCTGGAGCCCAATTAGGGCAAAGACACAAATCCTTCCCAACACGGCCCCATGAAGTCTGGCCTCAGGGCTGCAGCCCATTTGGAAACCGGTCTTCGGTTCATTTGAGTGTTTTTTCAATTTGATTATTAAGTGCCGCTTAACACGGGCAAGGGGAAAGCCTGTTTTCATTCCTCAGTTCTCCTTCCTCTCTGGCCTGCATGCCTCCCTGGTGAGTAATGGGGAGGTTGCTTTTCTGGAACACAGGGGGAAACTTCCAGCAAATTGCAAAAGCATGTCTCTTCCTTGAAAAATCCTTTCACACTTGCTTAGCACTGGGTTTGTAAAGTTCAGGAAAAACCTCCATAAACACACTTTGAATAGCCCTGATTTTCTTTTTTCTCTTGGAGGACTTTCCTTTTTTCTCCTAAGGGGGTCTCTGGCCTAAAGGGATGGATGGTAATGGAAGCAGAAAGGGTAGAGAGAAGTGGTATGCCCGGGAGGATAAACACCCTTTAGAGCTGTCAGGACAGCAGGCTGGAGGAGCCCGGGAGAGGCCCCATGCTCAACATCTCTCTGTTCCCACACACCTGGGACAGCAAGGAAGACAGAAAGCTAATAAGATCCAGGAAGTGCTTGCAAGGCAAGGGGAAGAAATGGAAGACCAGGAAAATAATGTCAGGATTGCCTACACAGGGTTCTACCTAAAAGTCAGAGGCGGCTGTCCTCTGGCTTTCTCTGCGTCTCTCTGACTCCTCTGGCCAGAGAAATGCAGAGTTCTGAGAGAGGACAGTGAGGAGCTCCACTCCTGCAGAGACACACTGACTCTTCTTTGGACTGTTGACAGACGAGGTGGCTTCCTGACAGGTAGGCAGGCAAGGATAGAGGGCGGGGCTCCTGGTACCCGGTGCAGCCTGTTGGTATTACTCCCAGAGCAAACCAGGAGAGGCGCTGTAGAGCCCTGTGAACAGGGCTATGGTACCAGGTCTTCCTGTCACAGTTACTGATCTTATCTCTTCCTGTCACCAACCTGTCCCAGTCCTTGAAGGGCTGCCTGTGCAGTGCATCTGTCACTGGCCCTCTTGGTCAACCACTGACATAGCAGGAAAAGTGGCCCTGCCCTCCCAATTCCCATTTCTCTATCCGTAGAGCCTGCCTTCTTTTTGAAGTCGATGCATTTTCTTTCTCATACAAACAAACAAAAATGCTCAAGAAGAAATTGTGCATGGTGGTACATGCCAGGAATCCAGCACTTGGGTGGTGGAGGTAAAAGGGTCAGAATTCAAAACCAACCTCGGGGTAGCAAGTTCAAGGTCATGAAACCCACAATCAAATCAATAACAGAAAGAAGAACTAAGAAAAGGCCTGAAATGGGCCAATAACTGCTTGGCTGGGAGATTGAAGATGGAAGGGCGTCAGGAAAGGGACACTAGAGTGTCTCCTCCAGCCCCGGGAATTCTCTGAAGTCCTATGTGCCTTCTTCATCCAACATAGCACTTAGGAAAGACAGTCACCAGATCTGGGTCCGGCCATGTCCCCATGTTGTCCAATAATCTAACAAAATCTATAGGCATGACAGGAGAGCAAGGCCCTTTAATCTGCCAGAACCCAGGGTTTCTTGACGGCCATAGGAGAACCAGCTGTCTCCTTTTCCCTCATCAGAAACTGGGCTGCCTCAAAGCGCCCTTTCCTCTTGCCGAGGAAGCCCAGGATCCCCTTGCCCTGCAGTCTGCTGCCTCCTTTTCCTCTCCTAGTTAGCCCAGCCTCTCCTCTCTGTTCTGTCTTCTCCTCACCCCATCTCTTTTTCTCTTCCTCTTTCCATGCCTCTGATCTTCCAATGCCCCCATCCTTCCTGTTCCCTTGGCAGAGGGCAACAGTGTCATCAGGGGTTGGCCTGGGCAGCCTCCAGCTCAGTGCTGGCTTCATGCTAAGTCTCTGTGTACAGTCCCAGTGAAGACAGCTTCTCGAAATAGCTGTGCATCTGTCTTTTTTTTTTTTTAAAGATTTATTTGTTTTAGGGAACACTCTCAATGTCCTCAGACACACCAGAAGAGGGCATCGGATCCCATTACAGATGGTTGTGAGCCACCATGTGGTTGCTGGGAACTGAACTCAGGACCTCAGAAGAGTAGTCAGTGCTCTTAACTACTGAGCCATCTCTCCAGCCCTGTGCATCTATCTTTAAGTCCATTTTGCAAATGGAGAAACGTATGCTGAGAGATGACACTACCTCCTTTCAAGGTCTTCGGCTGATGTAATTTTGCCCAAGGAATCATTTACTGAACTTATCCGATCCTCTCTTCTTGGAAAGTTCCAGTCTGCATGGTGGCACCAGGGCTATTAACTGAAGTTCTACCTTCTGACCCCCTAAGACATCCAACCCCATCATGATCTTACTGCCCCTCCCACCCCCGATTTAGCATAAGTCTGGTGCAGGAAAGCTTTGGGTCTTCCTCTATCCCAGGGCCCTTATTCCAGCATCCAGGGGGAATGAGCGATACTGGTTCCTTTTCATAACATCAGGGTCTTAAACTCTCCCTGCATAATATATTTGCAGGAGCTTGCAGTAAAATGGTTTTTCTGTCTGACCTGGACTGTCAACTACTCTCTACTGACATTCCCTCCCCACAACTTCTCTGTTTGTCTTGGAATTTTTGTTAATTCAAAGGGGATTGTGAATTTCGAACACCCTTGGGGAGAAGGTGAAGCTTCTCTGCTAATTATTATGAACCAACTAGAAAGGTTTGCAGGGGAGGGGGTAGGGAGGTGGAGGGGTGGGGGGGTGTGAGGAGTGAGGTTTGCCGGGGAGTGAGGTTTGCGGGGTAGGGGTGGCGGTGGGGAGTGAGGTTTGCTGGAGCGAGGTTTGACTTGCCACGGAGAAGCAGAGTTTGTACAGGTAGCTGGGGAAGTAGACCTTGGCTCCTGAAAGTTTCTTTTCAGGGCGCACAGGTTTTTACATGCACAGATGGCTGCTTTGTATCTGGGCTCAGGGGCTTGACTGAGAGATTGCCACACAGTCGGCACGCGCTGCACAATACTGTCAGGAGAGAGTGTTTATGAGCCTCCCAGCTAATGATTCCCATTTATGGAACATGTGTGCGGCAGCCGAATGAGGCTGGCTAAGATGGGACAACAGCAAGGCCTCAGCCTCACAGTGGCTGTATGCACAGGCTCAGCAAGGCAGCTGCTGGGGCTGTAATAAGCTGGGGGGGGGGGATCTGAGGCTCCCCAGAAATCTGGCCTTTCAGTTCTATCAACGTCTTAGCGAAGAAGGTCCTTTGAGAGAGGCTGGGGCCAGACTGACTGAAGCAGGGCAGTAATAAAAACGGCTGCTCTTCTGAGGGGGAAAGCTAATATTTCCAGGGTGCTCACTCCACGTGGGGCTTGTTGAAAGCTTGTGCATGTTTTCCCTTTTATTTAATCCTTGCAACATGCCTGTACAGTCCAGATAGAAATTGTGTCTGCTCAGTTAAGCTTCATGACCTGAAAGAAGAAACACTCAGAAAGATCTAGTGTTCCTGTCCAAGGCCATAGACTTGTAAAGTGAAAACATTCTCATATGTATTAATATTTATGTATACATGTACATATATATTCATTGTTTGAAATATAGGTTTTCACTATGACATCTTCATGCATGCATATCATGTATTTTGCTCATATTTACCCCCACTCCCACCCCCTTATCTCCTCCTGCTGCCTCTGGCTGACTTCCACAGAGCTGAAATTAAACCCCAGTGTAACTGTAGAGCTAGTCTGGGAGGTGTGGAAAAGTGAGTTCTAGAAGTTCATGCACATCCTTTTATTTTTATCACAGTTGACATGACGGCTAAAAAGATACATTCGAGGACTTAGAACAACCTAGATTAAGTACCAGCTTTGCTTCTCAGGCCTGGGAGATGGCTCAGTGGATCAGAGTGCTTGCTATCAAAGCCAAAAGACCCAAGTTCAATTCCCCAGCACCCACTCAAAAGTTGAGCTTGACTAGGCATGCCTGTAAGGGTACTGGGTGGAGACAGGAGGATGCTGAGAGTTCCCCAGCCAGCTGGACTCAACTAAGAAGATGGAGAGTCATAGAGGGTAGTTTCCACATGCTCCTCTGACCTCTGCATTCATCACATGTCTGTATGTTACACAGACATGCATACCCTCAATTACACATGCCACCATGCTTCCTGTCCACAAGTCACCTTGATTTTATTACTAAAAGTGAGGAGACTATCAACCTTCAAGACTATAGCTGTGTGAGGCCATATGTGGTTCAGAGCCCAGTGCAGACTCAATTCCTAGTAATTATTCCACAATTTAACCACACCCAGGTCAGTGGAATACACCCAGCTCGGTGTGGACACCCCAGACAGAAGCTCATGCTGGAGCTCTGTCTCTACCACCTCCTCAAACACCCCAGCCATTCATCAGTTGAATAGGACAACGGGACAATAGTGATGGCTGTATCAGGGACCACTCAAGGCAGCGTGAGGAGCAAGGAAACAATGTATATGCAAAGCACATTCTGCGTCTCTGAAGGACTGTGGAAAGACACTTTGTTGCCTCTGAAAACCCCTTAGGGTCCTCTCCCTTTTGAGCATAGCCTTGCACACTGCATGTTGTCATTAGACGCAGAGAAAGAAATAGCAGAGACCCAACCTTCAAAGGTCTTCGGTGCTCTAGGGGGAAGATGGGACCAACGAGAATAAAGCATTCATTAAAAACAAAAATGACATGTCATATACACACATACTGTAGATAATCACTAACAGCCGTGTGGAGACGTGAGCAGGGCCTGTGGGATTGTGCCAGAGTGCCTGGGATGACATCTGAGAAGTTTCTGGAAGGAAGGGAAATTTTGGAAGGATGGAGGTTGGTCCCTCTAGCAGGAAGCTCAGTTTCACTCTCCTCCAATTTTAACTGTTCTTTCCCCTAGTACACAGTAGGTGCCTCATGTTGGCTCCCTGAATGAGAACAGGAAGTGGATGAGGGAGCTCCAGGGAGGGTGTGGACAAACAGTGGGCTGGTGACTCAGATGGGGGCTGAGCGCTCCATGGAGTTTATTTTCCTTTAGTATTCTCTGCCAGAGGCTGGCCCATGATAGACCCAGAGGGCCAGTTTTCCTTTGGAGAGAAGGAGAATTCTATTTATGTAGTCTGGTTACATCTCGCTTTTGTATATTTCTTAAGTACACAAATCCTTCCTAATACCAGAATCTCAAAATGAAGAAAAAGAAAAACATTTCCCCCGTGGACAGAGACAGTTCTGCGTGCCTGTCTAGGGGCAGTTGCGTCGCACGTCATGACGCATCTTCTTGGTTGAGCTGAAGGTGGCGCTTCAGGGTCTCCTCCCTGGGTGTTTGCAGTACAGGCAGGGAAGTAGAGCTAGGAGAGACCTCTGTCTGAGGCTGGGGGACAAGCCTGGCCAGTAGGTTTCCATGGCTGCTCCAGAGCAGTGGCCAGCCTTGTGCATTCACTTTGCCTGGGTTCACTTTCACTGTCCGCAAGGTCTTGCATGTAGATCTCATAACAAAGAACATCAGCGTGTGAGGAATGGGGGCACTGACTTGGGTTCCTGTCCATCCTCACAGTCTCCAAGTTGTCTTTACTCTCTCCTGTTTTACGTCTGTCTTTTCTTCCTGACTTCCCGGCCCCTTGACCTTCATGATGCTTTGATAGCCCTTTAGAGATGTTTAACTAGCTATTGGGTGCAGAGCCAGTTTCTATTGAAATTACTGAATCACACTCATATTCAGAACCCTCGAAAGATGATTATTAAACCTCTGAAAGGCCCCTGACTGGTACCAGTGTCCTGTCTCCAGTCTGAGAATGAATTCTAGTGGTGTGTGTCAAAGAGAGCGTTCTCAGTCCACTCAAAGGTGATTGATTTGGGACAGGTTTGTGACCCAGAACACAGTGGCAGCTCCAGGGAAATCTTTCCCTGATTGGAAACACGGATGCAGAGACAGGTGGCCATCAACTGGGTGTGATGGTCCACGCCTAGAATCTTAGTCTGAGTCAGAAGATGAGGCAGGAGAAGCAGAAATTTAAGTCCATCTTGCATTACACTAGGACATCTTTTAAAAAGAAAAAAATATGAGAGGTATGAGGGGAGGCAGAGGGTATATTACTAAATCTGGAGATTGGCATCATGTCTGGACACCTTGCGTGGAACTAAGACAGCCTGGTTTGAACACGCTGAGCCCAAGCGACTGGCACTACTAGGAGATGCGGCCTTGCTGGACGAAGCGTGTCACTTTGGGGTGAACTTTGAGACTCTCCTACTTGGAAGCCTTCTCTTGGCTGCCTTTGGAACTCTCAGCTTCTTCCCAGCATCGTGTCTGCCTGAAGGCTGCCCGGCTTCCCACTGCGATGATAAAGGACTGAACCTCTGAACCTGTGAGGCAGCCCCGATTAAATGTCCTTTATAGAGTTGCCTAGGTCATGGTGTCTCCTCACAGCAGCAGTGGGAACCCTAACTAAGACACAAGACAAGGGGCAGGATAGATGGGAGAGATGAGAAGAACGTGAGAATGTGAAACAAATATGGCTAACCTTTCTAGAATTTGCTACTCTGGCGTTCCACTTAAGGGAGGAGATACATTTTCCCATTGTTTAAGCTTAAGATGGCTTCCTCCTCATCTTCTCATTTAAAAAGTTAACTTTTAAAATCTGTGCACATGTGTGTAGCTGTCACAAATGTGCAGGTTTTCAGAGGCCAGAGGAGAGCATTAGATCCCCTGGAGCTGGAGTTACAGGTTATTCTGAGCTGCCCAGTAGGGTGCTGGGGTCTGTCTGACTTGAGGCCTATGAAGAATTTCAAGCACTTTAACTACTGAGCCCTCTTCTCCCTAGCCCCTTCTTCTTTTTAATCCTCTCTCTCTCTCTCTCTCTCTCTCTCTCTCTCTCTCTCTCTCTTTCCCTCTCTCTCTCTCTCTCCCTCTCTCTCTCCTCTTCCCCCCCTCTCTATGTGTATGTAAAATGTGACAGTCCCATGGCCACCGGAGGACACTTTGTGGAGGTGAATCTCCTCTTCCACCTTGCCTGGGTTGTGGGATAGAAATCAGCTCACAGACTTTTGCAGGAAGCACCTTTAACCACAGAACCATCTCTCCAACCCTGGCTTTTTTCATGAAGCTAGAAACATCTCCATCAAATTCTTTTAATCCCAGTATTCAGGAGGTAGAGGCAAGTAAATTCTCTGAGAGAGCAAGGTTCTGCCACAGTTTTTCCTTCAGGTTCTTGCTTGAATTTCTGTCCTGATTTCCCTCAATGATGGACTGAAACTAAATGAATCCCTTCCTCTTCTAAGTTGTGTTAGGTCAGAGCATTTTATCACAGCCACAGAAAGTAAGCTAGGACAGTTGTTGTACAGAAAGCATAGTACTCTAGCTTCCTGTCTTGCCATCTGGTCTGTTCGCACGCACTTAGACGGCAGTGTCATCAATCATGATCTGAGGCAGCTACCAGGGGTCTTCCCAGAATTAAAGCTATGCTGTCTCACATTTCAGCCCTCATCCCCAATAACATACGATAACCTCCTTTAAAAAATGCACACTGCCTTGTATATATTTGTTTTAATAACAGCAAGCAACCTCTTTCACTAATTCCTGTATTTCAAAATATGTCAGTTTCTCTTCCCTTAACCAGGCTCCAAGATAGTAAATTTGTTGAGTCATTTGATCCAAAGATGCAGGTCAAGGAAATTCTTCTCGTACACTTTGTTCCAGAGGGCTTAACTACGACTGGGACGCCACTCTACTACCTGACATTTTCTCAGCACTGATGTCTCATGACTGAATCATTTTCAGGATGACTGCATTCCAAGGAGCAAAAATGGCTGTAGCAATGCTATTTTCCTCATTCAATGTCTCTGTCCCACATTTCCAAATGAGTATCACTTGGCTTATACTAACTTCCGCCATCTGAGCCAGTCACCGTGACTAAGGCATGTTGATGGGTCCTGTCCTGCAAACAAGATGTGGCCAACCTCATGAACCCCTGGATCCACAAAGGGAGTCATGGCTAGATGCCGGAGTCCTCCTCCCCTTTAACATAAAGGATCTTGCTATTCTTGCTATGTAGTCCTAAAAAGCCTGGTACTTACTAGTCCAGGATGACCTTGAACTCATAGAGATCCTCCTGCGCCTACCGCCTGAGTTCTGGTATGTGCCCTGCTGAAGCCATTTTCATGCCCGTACTTCCTCTCAAGTTGTCCAGGGCACCTTCAACTTTGTGCTGCTGCTGCTGCTGCTGCTGAGATTTTTATTCAGTACATTTTTTTTTTTTACGGCTGGTTCCTTTGTTTTAAAACATAACCAGAGGTAATGTGGTTTTTACGTGTTCTGGTCGGGTTCTGTGTGAGTGTGTGGTGTGTGTCAAGTTGACACAAGCTGGAGTTATTCAGGAAGAGGACCTTCAAGTGAGAAAATACTTCATCCAAGTGGCTTGTAGGCAAGTGTACGGGACGCTTCCTTATAGTGCTTGATGTGAGAGGGAGCGGCCCCCGGGAGTGAAGGATACAAATCCTGCACAGGTGGGCCTAAGTTGTATAAGGAAGTAGGCTGAGCAAGCCATGAGAAGAAAGCCAGTCAACAGCCCTCTCCCATGGTTCCTGCCTGGAGTTCCTGTTCAGACTTCCTTTAACAATGGATTGGGATGTGGAAGGATGAAATGAACTCTTTCCTTCCCAAGTTGCTTTTAATCGTGGTATTTTATCACAGCAGTAGATACTGCCACTAAGACACTATTCCTTTTCAATACCTTCTAAAGTGAGAAAACTCGTCGCTCAACCTTGTGTCCCAAATTAGGTTGCAAGGTGTGTTCTTCTTCAGCCCTGTGGTTCCCAGGCTGGCTTCCAAACATGGATAGATCCTGTCCTTTTCTTTGTGGTCAGAGAAATGATAAGGAGACACCAGATAGCTATGAAGTCTAGGAAATGCCTCCCCATTTTCCTTCACACCTTTCCCCCTCCCCCTTTCTCTCCCCCCCTCCCCTCTTCTCCTCCCCTCTTCCCCTCCCTCCTCCCTCTCCCTCTCTGTCCCTCTGTCTCTGTCTCTCTGTCTCTATGTCTCTGTCTCTGTCTGTCTCTCTGTCTCTGTCTCTGTCTCTGTTTCTCTCTCTCTCTCTCTCTCTCTCTCTCTCTCTCTCTCTCTCTCTCTGTCTCACTCTCAGACAGGGTCTTAGATAGCCTCAGCTCATTGCATAGCCAAGGATAATTGAGTCTTGATCCTGCTGCCTTCATTTACCCAGAGCTGAATTACAGATGTGTGCCAGGTCTCCTGGCAATGCTCTTCTGGCAATGCTCTTCGGTTCTTAGCTGAACTGGTTTCTGTTCATTGGAAGCACTTCTGTCTGGGCAGGCAGCAAGCTCACCTCAGACATGGACAGTCTTAAAGAGTGGAGATAAAGCCACTGCTACCTCGAGGCAGCTGAGCAATCACGGATGTCTTCAGGCTCCGGGGAAATTAAGTTACTGTGTATGTTTTTGACATCTGTATATGTAGTTTTTCATGTGTGGGTACACCTGTGTATGTACAGATGGGTGGTAGTCAGAGATCTTTAGGTGTCTTCCCTTGGTAACTGTCTACCTTGATCTATGAGACAAGCTCTTGCGTTGGCCTGGAACTCTCTGATTGGGCAAAGGCAGGCTGCCAGCGTGCCCAGGAGTCCTTTTGTATCTGCTCCCCAAAATTAGGATCACAAATGAATACCACCATGCCAGGATTTTCACATGGATTAAGCACAGGTCCCCTTGCCTTCTTAGCAAACACTCTACAAAATAAGCTATCTCCCAAAACATCTCTAGGTTTTAAGACATGTTCTTACCATGTATCCCAGGTCAAGGTTGAACTCCCTATGCAGCCCAAGCTGCCCTTACCTCAAAGTTCTCCTGGTTCATCATTCAGAGTACTCCATCTCTTTCTTTTAAGCTCTAGTCTAAGGGAATTAGCTTGTCCTGAGTTTCATAGATAGGAGGGCTCAGAATGTAGCTTAGTGGTAGCGCATTTGCGTATGATATGTGAGATGCTAGTTTTGACACCCAGAATAAGTGAGTGAGTGAATGAATGAATGAATGAATGAATGAATGAATACTGCAGCTCTAGTTGTCCTGTATCCTGGATGAACTTTTATGGAGGCCCCGCACACTCCTCAAAGGCTCAAGGTACAGATTCTTTGTGAGCTAAGTTACAGTGTCCTTCATATTGTCTGCCTAAACCAGTTCTCCCAGGGAACAGCATTCCTACTCTCAGGGTCCCTATTAGGTGTCAGGCCATCTTCTCAACCCTTAGACCTGTTAGTACATGCACTTCTCAAACACCCTGATGAGGCACAGATTACTCTCATCACCCAATAGGCAGATAAGGAGGCTGTACAGACAGGTTAAGTACCTGGCGCCCAACAGCACTGGCAGGGTTTGAACCTAGGTCAGCCTTGAGAAGGATGGAGGTGAAGAGAAAGAGGGGATCCATGGAACAGAAGAGGCAAAGCTTTGTTCACGGCATTCTTGTTCACGCCATAAGCCATTTTCATCTGAAAGTTCTGCCCCACTCATTCACTCCAGGTTAGTTAGTCATGGTTCTAGACTAATTTTGTTACTCGTGGGATTCCTAGGGAGAAGCTGCATGCTAATAGGTGTCTTGGTCCATTTGGGATGCTGTAACAAAACAATGGGTGTGGGATGCATTACAGTCAAGAGCTTGATCTGGACTAGAGAATCAAGGTTCCTGGCAGAGGCTTACCAGTCAGTTCCTGGTGAAGGCCTGCTTCCTGCCTTACAGATGACTCCTTCTAGCTCTGTCCTCACACAGAAGCAAGGACAGGGAAAATATCTGGGGTCTCTGGTTCATGTGAGCGTTTGAGGGCCAGCCATGTGTGTAATGCATAGGAACCTGTAACGGAGGCCCGAGACCTCACTAAACCTAGAGCTAGCATGTGAGTGACCAAGCCCCAAAGCCACCTCCTGTCCGTCTCCACCCCCACCACTGTGCTGCTGGGTTAGTAGACTTGCATTCATTCATGTGGACACATTAGGCTTTGTGTGTGTGTGTGTGTGTGTGTGTGTGTGTGTGTGTGTGTGTGTGTGTGTGTGTGATTACTGAGAATTTGAACTCCAGTCCTCATGCTTGGCTGAAAGCACTCTTACCCACCGTGCCATCTCCCCAGCCAGCTTCATGAGCTCTCTTTTATAAGGGCACTAATCTTATTCATGAGGGCTCTACCCTCTCATCCTAATTATCTGTCTAAGTCCCCACCTCCATATAACCATCCTGGTAGGAAGAAAGATTTCAACATGTGTTTGGGGTTTTTTTTTTTGTTTTTTTGTTTATTTGTTTGTTTGTTTTTTCTTGTTGTTTTTCAAGACAGGGTTTTACCGTGTGGTCATGAATGTCCTAGAATTCATTCTGTAGACTAGGCTGGCTTCGAATTCACTGGGATCCAGTAGCCAAATATCTAAGCTGAGCCAAATTCACCCTAAAATCTTCATCATGGCTCTAGTGAATCCAAGATGACATCTGACTTTGCATGATTTGGAACTTCAGGATCTCAGCACAACAGACGCTCTCTGAGGACCACGTGTGTGTGAGTCTACTGACTCATCTGTAATGACTTCAAAATAAAGCTACCTTCTCCTGTTCTCCAGTCTTTACTAATCAGAGTAAAGATACTAAAACCCAGAAGGATGCTTCCCCAGTCATTCTGCTCAGTGCCCATTAACTGAACTCCTACTGTGTGCCCTACACAAGGATGGGTAAATAGGCTTTTTTTTTTTGGAGCTGAGGACCGAACCCAGGGCCTTGCGCTTGCTAGGCAAGCACTCTACCACTGAGCGCTAACCCCAACCCCTAAATAGGCCTTTTAAATGCATGGACCTTAAGCCCTAACCTGAGAACTGTTGTTCCTCAGGTGGCAACAGAGGTGACCAGGGAGAGCTGCCGCAAAGCAGCCTCCACATGTTTTTGGACTGCAATTTTTATCCTTCACATTTTTTGACCCTGCTCCTCTGTCAATAGAGTTTCTGTGAACGCACGTTGATCTATGAATGCCCCACACACTCCTGGCCATCCATCCATCTTAATCCCTGGAGTGGCCCCCTGGCCTGGTGAAAGGGCTTCCCTCGGCCTCCATCCCACTAGATTGGACCTGACAGAAGTTAAATAACAAGGTTTGCACTGTCCTCAACTTGTCAGCAGCCACCACCCAAGGACTTCCATGATGACTCAAGGGTGTTACACAGTGCCTGGCTCAGCTCAGTGCCAGGGCCCTCTCACCCCAAGAGCCCTACTCTTGGTCTTGATGGAAACCAGACAAGTCTCCCCATCCACACTCATTTTCTTTTCCCTTTCTTTTTACCTCAGGGAGGTGGAGTGCAGGATGCTTGGCTGCTCACACGCATCTGGCATGGGACTTTCCACTGACCGGAGAACGGTTAACCTGGAGTGCAGAGCTGCGCCTTACTTAGCACACGCTCAGAGCTGGCATTGGCTCTGGTAGCCAGCTAGCTCCAGGCCTGCGTACTCTGGGGTCCTCACACGTTACATGGGACTCAGCTTCAACCCCAGCCCCTCCCAAAGCCTCCCTGACAGACCCCCGGGCTAACTCCACATAAAGCTTCTCTGCAGGGCACCATCTGATTTCAGAAGAAAAATGAGAGACAGCTTTAAGTGGCAATTTAATTCTTGAATGGGAAAGTACAACATTCAAAAAACTTCTGTGACACATTTGTGAAAAAGCGCTGATGAGTGTTTACAGTTATTTTCCAAACACAGAAGGAAATGGTAAAAAGAAGCAATATCACACCAGTTTTTAAATCTTGTTATGAAAGGAAAGTTTAGCTCTGTGTTCAGGGATCTGCAGTGCCTGGAGCAGGATCCTGTTCACGTTCCTTCTTCTATCTCTCCTTCTCTTCTCTTCTCTTCTCTTCTCTTCTCTTCTCTTCTCTTCTCTTCTCTTCTCTTCTCTCTCTCTCTGTCTCTCTCTCTCTCTTTCTCTTTCTCTCTTTCTGAAATTGGGTCTTATAGAACACATATTGGTCTCAAACCCCTTATATATGCCAAAAATGAGCTTGAACTTCTGCTTCCCAGTGATGAGATTTTGAGATTTCAGGCTTGGTCCAATAGTACTACTGGCTTAGAGCCAGGTATAGTGGCACACGCCCTTGATCCCAGCACTTTGGAGGCAGAGACAGGATGATCTCTATGAGTTCAAGGCCAGTCTGGTCTACAGAGTGAGTTCCAGGACAGCCAAGGCTAGACAGAGAAACCTTGCATTGAAAAACAAACAAACAAACAAAACAAAACAAAAAACGACCCTTGACTTTCGCAATGCTGGTCATTGAGTCCGGGGAAAGCATCCTCCCAGCTGAACTTTATCCCCAGCTCTCTAGCTGAGAGGGCCTGTGGACTGGCAGGGCATGAGTTTTACAGGCAGCCTGGGCCTGCTGGCTGCCCTCTCATTCCCTGGAGATATGTCACCCAGAGGTGGCTTTGATATGAGAAGACACAGAAAAGATGTAAGCAGGAAAGAGACCGGCAGGACGTGGGTGAGTGACCAAGATAAAAAGGCTTTCTTGGTGTTGTTGCTATTGCTATGATACCCTGACAAAAGTAACTTAGGGGAGGAAGGGTTTGTCTTAGTTCATGGTTCCGGTTAAAGTCCATGGTTGTGGGGGAGGTCAAGGCGTCAGGAACTTGAAGCAGCTAGTTACACCCACAGTCAAGATCGAGGAGAGAGAGAATGAATGTGTATAAACTTGTGCTCAGTCCACATTTTTTTTCATATAATCCAGAACTCAAACCTAGGTAATGTTGCCACACACATTTAGGCTGGGTCTTTCCATGTCAATCAACAAGATCAAGACAATCCCCAACAGACAAGTCCATAGGCCAACCTGTTCAGGAGTCTCTCCCACTGAGACTCTGCCCTTGGATGATTCTAGATTGTGTCACTTTGACAATGAAAACCATCCCAGAAGATACTGGAGTTCTTCAAGGAGCATCAGGCTGGGAGTGGTGCTGATGCTGCCAACGTATGGATGAATCCAGACCAGGCTCACGGCGCATATCACTCCTGAGCCCCTTTGGTATGATTCAGCAACTTTCTAGAGTGGTTTGAACCGGCATTTTTTTTTCTCCTTTTTGATGAACATTCCTGTGGAACACCAGTTGAATCCCTCCCTCAATTGTCTCTCCTGAAACCCCAGATCCTCCAACTTTCAGTACGTACATGAAGTGTCTTTTATTTTGCTAGCTAGCATTTCATCTTTTCAAGTGGGGCATGCATACACACAGGGGAAAGTCTTGTGATTTCCAAAGGAGAATGGAACCATTGCCCTGCCTATGGGTGGGGACTTTATAGAGCAGGGGCAGAAACTGGACAAAGGTGGGGGTAGTCTCTGTGGAGACTGATGAGTTCTCTGGGCCATCAGTGGAAGGTCTACTTGCTCTATGGCAGGGAAACGATTATGCAGTGTGTGTTCACCCAATTAGTGCCACCCAATTAAGAGCTATTGAAACCCTCCTCTGTCCATCTCTTGATTCCAGCTTTGACCCAGATGGCCTGCTGGCTGTTAGTCATTTGATCAGCTTAACCATCCTCTGACCTCCAGTGCTGCTAATTACACCAAATTCTCTGTTCTCACATTTACATGGTCAACTTGGAGTTGTACCATGGCAGAGAGTTAAGTCTCTCAAGGCCACCAGGATGTTGCTACAGCCTTTCTTGATTACCTCTTTGTCTATGAGGGTAATTGCCTATATGGAAGCCACCTGTCTTAGGGTTTTAAGGCTGTGAACAGACACCATGACCAAGGCAAGTCTCATAAGGGCAACATCTAATTGGGGCTCTCTTACAGGTTCAGAGGTTCAGCCTATATCATCAAGGGCAGCGTCTAGGTGCGCATGGCGCAGTAGGAGCTGAGAGTCCTATATCTTCATCTGCTGCTGGCAGAATACTGGCTTTTGGACAGCTAGGATGAGGGTCTTATAACCCACACCCACGGTGACGCATGATATACCTACATGCCACACCTCCTAATTGTGCTACTCCCTGGGCCGAGTATAAACAAACAATGACATCACACTTCCCTACAATTAAGTCTCTTATACTTAGCTGTGTTAGGAGCAAGAATGTATAAAAGGACAATAATGCTGTTCATGTTACTCAAGGGCTTTGTGGGCTATCACATGACTAGCTGGGAGCCCTGTCCCTCTTATCTGCCTAACTTGCTTATTTATTTTTTAGTTTATTTTTATTTTTTACTTATTCACTTTGCATCCCACTCACTGCCCCCTCCCTGCCACCCCCTCCCACAATCCTTCTCTGAAAGGGTGGGGGCCCCCTGGTTATTTCCCCTCACCTGGGCACATCAAGTCTCTATGAAGCTAGGTGCTTTCTTTCCCAACTGAGGCCATACAAGAGCATATCCCACATACAGGCAACAGCTTTTGGGATAGCTCCTGTTCCAGTTATTCGGGACCCACATGAAGACCAAGCTGCACATCTGATACATATGAGTGGGAAGGCCTAAGCCCAGCCTTGTACATTCTTTGGTTGGTGGTTCAGTCTCTGAAAACCTCAAGCATCCAGGTTAGTTGTCTCTGTTGGTCTTTCTGTGGAGTTCCCATCCCCTTTGGGGCCTGAAACTTTCCTCCTATTCTTCCATAGGAGTCCCCAAGCTCCATCCACTATTTGACTGTGGGTGTCTGTTCTGTCTGAGTCAGTTGCTGGGTAGAGCTTCTCAGAGGACAACATGCTCCCCTTTGCAAGCATATTAGAGTATCATTAATAATATAACTTGCTTATCTTATACCCAGCACTAAGCCTTCTTATTCACCTTCCTCTGTGTCTCAGACTTTGTCTTGCCAACCACTCCTCTTTTACACCTAGCCTCTGGTCTCACTGCAGCACATATGACCAGCTTGCAGGTTTCACCCACGGGCCCTTCCTGTACCACCTACAGACATAAAGGCCCTGACTCCATACAGTTGGGTGTCGAGTTGACCACAGGTAGATTGTGATGGATAATTTCAATCATCAACTTAATGAACTCTGAAATCAGCTGGAGGGCTCATTTCTATGCATGTGTGTGGGGATTAGCTAAGGCAAGAGTTCCCACAGCACTGTTCCCAGATGAGACTCTGCACTGTCTTAAATAGAGGAAGTGAGCTGAGCACAGCCATCTGCTGCCCTCTGCTTCCTGTTTGCTGATGCCACATGACCAGCTACTGCTCGCTCCTGTCACTTTGACTCCTGTCACAATGGACCATATCCTTGTACTGGGAGCCAGAATAAATCCTTTCTCTCTTAAGTTGCTTTTGCCAGGGTAATTTATAGTTAGGGAAAAAAAGAAGAAGAAAAGAAAAGGAGAGCAAGCAAGAAAGGGAGAGAGAGAGAGAGAGAGAGGGAGAGGGAGAGAGAGAGAGAGAGAACGCAGTGTGTACATACTTTGCAGGCTGAAGATGTGTGTGGTCACCTGTGTGCACATGTGTATAGTTCCTGGAAAACACAGCTGTAGTTAGCCTACTGAGGATGAGCTTTTGTTCTAAGCTCAAGGATGGGAGGAAGAACCCAGGCCTGGAAGAAGCAAAAAGGATAATAATGAAAAGAAACTCAGAAATCCTCCAGTACCCAGGCAAGCCCCAGGGGCTTCCTAAGTGGAGCTTTGCCACCCTCAGTTCTGTGGAAATGTCTGACTGGTATTCATTCATGGGGTGGCTCGCATATTATAGATCGAGAAGTTCCCTGGGGCCATCTGGCAACTTCACAGAGATTCTTGGTTATTTGGGGCTTCTGTTCTTTCATACGTTGGAAGCTACAGTCTACTATCTTCCTAGAGCTCACTGGGCCTACTTTTAGTAAAGCTCCTGATGATCTATATGAAATGGAAGTTCAAGAAATATAGTTTCCCACAGCTTTTTGCTAAAATGATTGTGAAGCAGGGGTTCTTCCTTCTGTACTCGCCAGTCAGGAAAAGCTGGGGCTAAGGAAGCCTCTTCGATGGAAGAGAATCAGAAGCTAGAGAGACAAGTGCACAAAGATGTCTTTTGAGCATCTAGATCCAGTTGTTTCTGAAGCAGGTTGTATCTGAATTTTTATGCTACAGTGGGCACTAAATGATTTTGAATGAGTCATCTCTTTTTGTTCTGATTATAGGATATCTCTACCATATGACTTGCATGGGGAGCTGGTGTCCTGTGTGACATTGCAATAAGTCATTGCAGAAGGCTGGCCTGGGATTGATAGTAAACCCTCTCAGCTGTCCAGCTCCTCGTGGGTCAGTCAAAGGCAAAGGGGCAACTCTGAGCTCTTAGCATCCAATAACGCCAGGGAGTCTGGGTTGGGTACCAATGGCACCTACTGGAGAAGGTCTGGAAAGTGCTAGGGAACCTACTTTGCCTCTTTCCCATCATGTCCCCTTTCTCCACCATCATGAAGTAGGACCACACATGCAGGCATAGTAGTTACCTTCCTCATTGCTGAGACAAAACTATCTGACAAAAACAACCTACACAGTAGAGGATCCTATCTCTTACCCACTCTCTCTCCCTGCCTACGGTGCACTTGAAACTCTCCAAGCAAGGCCATTACCAGATATAGCCTTTGTCCTTGGACTTCCATAGGACTAAACCAATACCAAAACAAAACAAAACCAAAAATACATTTTTTCTTTATAAAGTATTATGTCAGGTTTATCTTTGGAGTACTAACTTTAGAACACGCTAAAGCACCAAGCAAGGTAGAGACTCAGTACTTCAGCAGTTTCAAGAGCATGAAATTCATCTAAAACTCACAGAGAACAGGCAGAGAGGGCTAGAAGAAAACACACATACACACACACATGATTTCTTCAAATTGATTTTTTAATGGATTTTTCAACATTTAGCTGAAGCTTTTCAAACATATTTACTGTGTGTCAATAACGCTTTACTAGAACTAGAAATGCCTACAGGGCCAGTGGGCGGCAGAGAAAGGCTCTTGCCTCCAAGTCCAATGTCCTGAGTTCAAGCCCTAGAACCCATATGGTAGAAGATGAAAACAAACTCCTACAGGTCTTCCTCTGACTTCTACTTGTGTGACATCACACACACACACACACACACACACACACACACACACACACACACACACACACTGCAATGTGAGAAAGTCTGTCATAGATAGACATGTCCTGTGCCTGCAGAGGAAAATAGAAGAATAGAAAGTCAGGCACAGGTAGAAGAAGGTAGTCTCAGGGTATTCAAAAGAGGAGTGAGGAAGGAAGCATGTTAGAGATGGTGGGACAAGCAAGGAGATGGGAGGTCCCAGGACATAGGAGAACCACTGGTGTCTAACCACAGAGAGCTGGAAGTCAGAGGTCTCTGGGAAGTGCTACCTCTGGAGTAAAGAAAGGAGAACAGATCCAACAGGAGCTGGAAGTACTTACCAAGGACAAGGGGAATGATGAAGGAATCTTCAGGTGAGTGCATTGTCCACCTGCCCTATAAAAAATCCCACTGAGCTCCTTAGGGACACCAGACCTGAGGATCCAAGTTCAAGGCTGCATGTATAAACAGAGATAAACTGTTGAAACTGTACACATTAGGACCACAAAATCTCTGCCAGTGTGAAGCAAGATTCCGTAGCTAGTGTCACCTCTAGCCTAGATCCATCCAATAGCTCTTTAACTAGTCTCACTGAGCCGTCTGATCTCAATTAAAATCAGTTTTAATTTTCTATAACAGATCTGCCCTTCTCAAGCTTTATTGGGTGTAGACAATACCAGTGATGGAGTAGAAGGTGAGAGTCATGGCTTTGGGACATTGTCAAGAGAAGTTTTTGATTCCTATGATTCCAGTTCTGTAGTTGTACACTAGTCTATCCCCTCCCCCCACCCTTGGGACAGTTTCTAAGTATCCAGAGTTAGACTAGAACTCATTATGTAGCTGAAGATGACCTTGAACTCCTGACTGTCTGTCTCTACCTTCCCAGTGCTATAATTACAGGTTAGTCCTGCCATACCCATTCTTTGTACTATTGGGAATAGAACCTAGGTCCTTGTGAGTACTAAGCACACACTCTACCGACTGATCTATAGCCCTGGTCCATAGTCCATCATTTTAGATGAAGTTTCTGCTTAGCCACAGTCCTGACCCCACAGAGAGAGACTGTCACTAAGATTCATATCATACACCCAAGGCATCCCACACTAGACATTCATGGGGTAGAGCAGTTGCAGGTGACCTTGGGGACACCAAGCCAGCCTCTTGGAAAAGACCCCCTAGCCATGAAGCAGAGGAGAAAAGAGGCTAAAACCCAATGGCAGAACTGTCTCAGCCATTTCCCTAGGACCATCCTGCTTATAAGGCCTTTGAGTCTCCAGACTGACAGCCTCACCTGCAGATCTTTCTCTCTGATGCCACCAGGGTCTCACATACTTCCTTAGGCCACCAGTCCTAACCCCAAGAGTGGCATTTGTTGAGACATGAACCTAAATAGAGTAACTCACCTGAAGCCCATTCATGCCTTCCATTGTTGAAAGTAGACCATAGGCTGGGTGGTCAGTCATGGAAGGAGGTGACTCCCTTAAGTACAGGAGTTGTAGCCTTGGGCAAGTTAATCCCTTTGCGTATCATGTGTTTCATAATCATAACAGATGCCTGCCACAAAGGGTCTATTGTTAGCATAGGACCTGTTATACAAGTTAAATGCTTGGTAAATAGTAGACTCAATAAGGACCATTACATTGTTGTTATTTATTATTATTATTATTATTATTATTGTTGTTGTTGTTGTTGTTGTTGTTGTTGTTGTTGTTGTCGTTGTTGCTATTACTTCATTTTATGAGAAAGCATGTCATTCTGTGGTGATGTTGTTCTGGAACTCACAGCAATCCTCCTGTCTCAGCCTTCTGTGTGATGGGTAAAGTTGTGCCAGAATGCCTGTCTTCTGCCTTATCATCTTTTCATTCCTGTTACATGAAGAATATTTCAGTTCTAGCTTGATTTTTCTGTTGCTGTGATAAGACACCCTGACTAAAAGCAACTCGAGAGGGAAAGCTTTATTTCAGCATACAGATTCCAGCCCATTATTCAGGGAAGCCAGGGTGGGAGCTCAAGGCAGGGCCTGAAGGTAGGATCAAAACCCACAGAGAAAAGCTGCCTACTGACTGACTTCCTCTGGCTCATGCTCAACCGACCTTCTTGTACTGCCCACACCTATCTGCCTAGGGGTGATACCACCCACAGTGGGCTTGGCTCTCCTACATCAATTATCAATTAAGACTCCCTCAGATAACTCTGGCTGTATCAAGCTGACAGCTGAAGTGAACCAGGAGAGTCCCCAGCTGAGGAGAACATGTCAGTGTGTGTCAGCACTGTGACTGTACATGGGCCTGTCCCAGAAACGAAAGTCACTTTGTTTGCATGACTCCTAATGGTTCATCTTTTTCCTTGAAAGTCATCACATTCATTTACTATCTTCCCTCAGCCTCAGCCTCTAAGATTAACTAGTCTTGGGGGCTGGCTCATTCCAGTCAAATGCTCAGCCCAAATTCAATTTTAATTTTCTGTGACAGACTTGTTGCTCTCAAAATCTGTGGAGTGAAAGTGACAAGGGTCGGGTGCAGAAGGTGTGTATCAATGATTTTGGGATCATTGCCAGAGGAGTCTTCAGTCTTCTGGTTTTAGCAGCCACACTCCTGGACTCCACAGGACTCGTGGTCTCTACTTCCCCTATCCCTCTCGTGGGGAAGAAATACCTTGAATCTCGCCACTTCCGGCACTCCCCCTCTGAGTAAGTAGGAAAGCTGCCCATTTATCTCTCCAAGGGTTTAATTAGTGAGGCCTTTGGCAGGTCCCCATAAGATGCAAGGAGCTGGAGATTCCATAGCTTAATCCAGCCCAGCATCATCTCCGGCCTGAACCAGGGCAGCACACTTCTAACTAGTCCCACTGAGCCCGGTCTGACCTCTAGCACATTCTGAACCATTTTTTCCCCAACTGCAATATGATCCCATCTCTTTCTTTGTCAGGAACTCTCAATTGCTTTTCATGATCCTGAGCCCTGGATCTATGATCCTTACCGGAGTTTGACTCCTGCTGACTGGCCAGTCTCAATGGCAGCCTCTGAGTGTGTGGCTCACATGTTTTGCACATGCTGGCCACTCCAGTGGAAGACAGGGTATGTTGTTCTCCAGCTTACAACCTCAGAGCTCTTTGCTATCACCCTGTCCCCATAGGGTCCATTCCTGCCTCCCCACTAAGAGGACAGGGGCTGTCCAACACTTACCACAGCACCAGAGGGGAATCTTATAACGATGCAATGCTCTGTTTTGAAACACTGGATTCTTATATGAAGATGGGGATCCCAGAGGAGAAGCTCATGAGGGAAATGAGTTGTAATTCCCTGGATTGCTGCAGGCAGAATTACTCAAGCCACAAGCGCACATCTGTTGGTTTCTCTTTTAAATATGATGCTGTTAGGAATTATTTTCCTTAATCTTAATGTTCCCTTCCCATCCCTTACACACACTCTTCATTAGAAGCTGCTGTCCTTTCTGCCCTTCCCACAAAGCCACAGTCTCTGGTGGTGATTAAGTCACAGAGGAATCTCCTCAGATTTGAATGGAGTAGGGGAAAAGTTCTTCTTTCACCTCATGACCATTCTGCATCTCTCTGGGGTCTGGAAATGAGAGAGCGGGGAGAGGCCGTAGATACGTTGTTCAGAATGTTGATGGTCCCTGTTAAACATGGAAGCTAATAATTTCGTGATTTTTTTGGGCAATTTCACTCTGGTAGAACATCTAAGTCATAGTCAGTGAGCTGGTCAGAGTGAATGAGGCAGTAAAGACCTTATTGGATGCTGTTTGAATCACACACGTGCTGATGCTGAGGAAATAGATTAGTGGGTAAAAATGATTGCCATACAAGCATGAGAACTCGAGTTCAAATCCCCAGAACCCATATAAAAGCCAAATGTTGTTGGCGCACACATGTGTAATCCCAGCACCCCAAGGGAAGGTAGAAGGAAGAGATAGAATTGTTTGAAGCTCAGAGAAAACTAGACTAACACAGGCAGCCAAAAAATCAACAAAGAAGAATCACCTACCTCCAAACAAGAAGGAAGGTGATCCCTGAGGCCTGAGACTGTCTTTTAATGTCCACATGAGCCTTGGCATGTGTATATACCTGCATTCACACATAGGAATGAACATATCACACACACACACACACACACACACACACACACACACACACAATCCAGACATTAGGGTCACATTATCCTTCTCAATGAGAAGATGGCCTTATCTGGCATCAGTGGGAGGAGAGGCCCTGGGTCCTGTGAAGGCTTATTTCTGCAGTGTGAGGGATGCCAGGGCAGTGAGGCAGGAGTGGGTAGGTGGGTGGGGGAGCACCCTCATAGAGGCAGGGGGAAGGGAATGGGATACGGGGTTTGCAGCAGGGAAACCAGGATAGGGGGTAACATTTGAAAAGTAAATACATAAAATATCAAATCAAAATTTTAAAAAAAAGTAGTGGTTCTCAGTGTTCCTGATGCTATGACTCTTTAATACAGTTCCCCATGCTGTGGTGACCCCAACTATAAAAATTATTTTGTCGCTAGTTTACAACTGTAATTTTGCTACTGTTATGAATAATGTGAATAGCTGACATGCAAGTTTTCTGCTATGTGATCCCCAAAGGGAGTCTCGACCCACAGATTGAGAACCACTGCTCTAGCATTTAGACCACAGATAGTGTGGAAACAGCTGTACTGAAAGACAGCACAAGCCTTGTGAGACTGGGAGGCAAAGACAAGCATTCAAGAAATACCCTGAAGCTAAGGCATGTGCTGTGGCCTGTGTTTGCAATCCCAGTTCCTAGAGACCAAAGCAAGAGGGAGTATCATGGCCAGACTGAACTATACAGTAAACTCTGCCGCACCAAGCAGACGGAGGGAGATACAGTGGTGGGGATTGAGTGTAAAAGCAAGAGTGCAAAGAAAATGAAGAATGGTCACTGTAATCAAGGGAACCAAGTGTCAGACCTTTTAGTGATGAACCGTGAACTGGATCTTGAGGGAACTGTTGATGGGGGACAAAGAGTACTAGGCATTTCTGGCGGGGGGGGGCAGGTAAGCTATAACATGTGTAGGGATGTAGGGGTTCACCGCTCAGCTTACCAAATGGAGCTGGCCAGGACAAGCATCTGGCTTTCTCCTCATGGAAACCAGCATGACAATATATGCATGTACATGTTAATGTGCATGTGAATGCATATGGGTATTTGCATATCTGAGTGCATGCATGTCCATGGGTGTAAAGTCTAGGTAGTGGTCATTCCTTTGGATGCTCTTTGGTTTGTATTGTTTTCAATAACAGGCTGTTTCATCAGCCTGGAGCTTACCAATTTGGCTAGGCTGGCTGGTCCGTGGACTCCCAGGGTCTCCCTGTGTCTCCCTAGGACTGGGATTATAAGTCTATGGCACTATGAGCAGCTTTTTCACATGGGTTCTGGGGACTGAAGTCAGGCCTTCACACTCTCATGCTAAAAACTTCACTAACTCCCCAGTCCTTGTTTTGGTTTGAGACAGGGCCTCACACTTGAAGCCTACACTGGCCTGCCACTCACAAGCTAGTTTTGATCTCTCAGTAACACTCCTTCCTCAGCTTCCTGAATGCTAGGATTATAGTGTTAGTCTCTATTCCGAGCTTCCACATTGAAAAATGATATCCCTGAGGTGGAGAAACGAGCAGACAACACTTTAACCATGGAGTCAAGATTCAGCATTGGGCATCATGAGACATAAATGACAGCATTTGCTTCCTAGCATGCTGTAATGGGAAGCTATCAGGCCACTTTCTTTAAAAAACTTCTTTTTCCATGTTCCCTCAACTCCTCCCAGATTCTTTCTATCTCCCTACCAACATAACTTCATATTTTTCTCTCTGTTTCATTTTTAATTACGTGTGCATGCATACATGTGTATGCATAAATATATGTATATGTATACGTGTATGTGTATTCATGTCCCTGTGGAGGTTAGGAGAAGGCACCAGATACCCTGGAGCTGGAGTTACAGTGGGTTATGGGCCACCTGACACGGGTGCCTAGAACAGGACTCCAGTGATCTTTAGGAACAGCAAGTACCTTTAGCCACTGAGCTATCTCTCTCATCCCAAGAACCATATTTGTGATATAAACCCCATAACTCAAAGTTAGGCACAGAGAACCATCAAACATATCAACTGGAAAACCATTTCTCAAAACAACTGCACGATGTAGACACTATGAAAGGGGAGCTTTGCAGAGCTGCTGCGGGCTTCTAGAGACCGAGATGTGGCCATTGAAGAAACCTGTGTACTGAAACGATCTTAAGTCACAACACTGGGACAGTTGGTGTGGCTTGAACGGGACCTGCGCATCATGTATCTGGTCTCGATGTTCATTTCCCTAATGTGACCCCTCTCTGTGCATACTGAGCATTAGGTTTCAAGCAATTCAGGAAAAATCATAATGTTAATAAGTAGCTCTAGATGACGGAAGCCAATTATAGATAAAAGATGCAGCCTTGGTACATGGCCCAAGAAGGCAGCGTTAGCTAGCATCTCGGAGCTAGAGGGGAAAGTGTGTGGGTGCATGGGGATCCTCCGTGCTATTGTGATTTTTCTGAGAATCTGACATTGGATCCAAATAAAACATTGAAGGGGAAGATGAAACTTCAGTCTCACTTGGCCTGTGCTAGTGCGTTTTTTGTTTACATCTCTCCATCACTCTGGCTTGCCTCCTCCCTGCTTCAGGATTACCAGGAGAGGGAGGCCTCCTGATTGGATCCTCACAACTGGTCTCAGATTTACACCAGACCTCTTCATCCTACAGGAGTTTGTTTGTTTGTTTTTGTTTTGTTGTTCTTTGTTCCAGACTATTCCCTGATAGCTGAGTTCCTTAACTTCACAGTCCAAGATCTGGGACACCACACAGGCTCTGCCCTCGTGTCTCAGGTACCTTGAACTTCTAAGTATTTCCCACATAGATCAAGATAACCCACACTTACTGAAATCCTACAGTGCTAGTACTGGTGATGTCTCCAGTCAGGGTGTTTGGCTTACAGTCTTCTCGACATGTATTTCAGAGGCTATCACAGGAAGTCAGTATTCAGTTGGGGTCAGCCCATGTATTACTGGGGAAATTCAGGGCTGCCTAAACATTTCCTGATTCTAATCTTGGCTTATCTGCTCCATTTCTCCTTTTTCCCAGAATCCCTTTCCCTGCAAGAATCTTTACCCCCCAAGAAGGTGACAAGAAGTGTGGTATGTTTTATGTCATACTGGAAAATGTGTAGGGGAGGTGGGAGGAAAGATCACCGCTCCTGGAGGCGTCATTTTATAGGAAGAACATGGGTATCAGGATCAGAGAGGCCCGGGTACAAATCTGGGTGGGTTACTTACGATTTGAGTAAGCGTTCAGAGTTAAAGGTTTCTGTTTGTAACACAAAGACTGTTTAGGTCTGAGGGCTATGGCTTAAGGAAAGGCACATTAGAACTCAGGGTGCCTTGCCATGGTTGACCTTCTAAACATTATAGGAAAATTTCAGTTCTCTGTCTTTCTCCTTGTTCCTCTGGGGCAACCCTCAAGTCACCTCAGAAGCAAGCCTTGTTTCTATGGAGATGTGTGTAAGGTAAACAGATCTGAAAAGGGGAAGCCCAGACACCATCCCTACACCCACTCACACCCAGCCCCGCTGCCTCAGCAGAAATGTTTCCAAAGAAATGCTTTTCAAAGCATTCAGTAAGGCCCCGAATGCTTTCAAAGTTTCTCCTGAGTCTCCATTGTTCTACTCTTGAAGTGAGCAATAATTAGAAACAGATAATAATGACCTTCACATAAGAATGGATCAAAAGTGGAATCATATAGCTCTCCAGTGTCTAATATAATTAGGCTGACACACTGTTGAGGCCAAATGGATGGCTTTTCTCTTCCTTTTCCTTTCCTGCACCTGTACATTTATTTGAAGAACTTTTAGGAGGGAGAAGAGTATAAGCGACCTACTCGATGTCAGTGTTCATCCAAACAGCTTACTCTCTTCTGAAACTCGGGTGTCCCTCTTGCTTCCTTGCACCCCACATCATTACTTGTAGATTTCAAAGGAGAGCTGTGTCTTTGAATGGACATAGAAGTCAAGGCACATAAATCACACTAACTTCACCTAACGAGGAGGAGCGGTAATCCCCTTGTCTCTTTTCACTGAACAACGCCTTCTTTGGTAAATCCTTTAGAAGTGCAAACATTATGAATCCAATCAACTCCCTTTGAAAACTTCCCCCAAATAAATTAGCTGCCTTAGAAACCTATTAACCTAAGCAGCCATTAGGTAATAGACATTTCTAAATTAGACTTAACTTTAGATCTCTCTTCTAGAGATCTCTTCAATGGTCATTGGTTTATGGGAATGTTAATATTCACTTAAAAGATTAATAACAGATTTTCTCTTCTCCCTGTCAAATACAAGGGCCAATTTTGATGAGTGAAAATCACCTCCTATCTTATCCATAACATCCCCAAGGTGTGACACTTGAAATGACACAGCAGAGACATAAATCACAGAAATAGAAACTCACAGAATGACAGCTGATAGTGGTAGGCACTCTTGCTGATGCTCACACTGCAGAAAAGAGAGAGAGAAAGGGCATCTAATAAAGCCTCCATTTGTCTCCCTATGAGTCAGTGGTGCATGTCTTGAATTTACCACAGGCCCCATCGAAAAATCTAGAAGCAGAAAACTTCAGTTTTAGATTCTCATAGTGGGGAGAAGATCAACAGAAGATTTTTCTCAAAAACAAGCCATCTAGATGTCCCTGAGAAGACCAGTAAATGCCACCATCCTCAAGACAAACGAAGAGCCTTAGCTAGAGGATGGTAAGGTCCTAGAGTTAACAGAGGAAAGGCCTGGGTGCCTGACCATGAATATCTTTAACTACATCCATCAGGGTCAGAGAGAAAGCCTAGGCCACTGATAAGAAACATCTCTAGTTTCATCTGCTAACACCAGGCCCAGAACAGAGTCAAGGGGAAACCCAGAGTCTTTCCCTTTGTCTACAAATAAATCTGCTAGATGCATTGCTAGAAGCCTTGAGTGGCCACAAAACCATAGAACCTCCCAAGTCTTGGAGCTGGAAAATTGTAGAAGAGGAAGCTGCAGTTGAAGGGAGTAAAATGACTCGTTCAAGGTCACAGAAAAACCACACTACCCTTCACCACGTGTGACTTGAATGGAAATAGTCTTTTTCTGACATAAATGAAGTCAAACCGAATGAGCATGCTATGTGTCAGCAGATGCTGGGCCACATGCAGCTAGCTCATTGCCTAACAGAGGAAATGTGGATTCGTAGAACTAGCTTCCTACTTTGAACACTATTTTTCCTGTAATTGGGTAAGGCTGGGGGCAAACTGTGGTCAGAGCCTGCAGAGATAAAAGGAAGCTGTGCAAACATAGACATATCAACTGCAGGCCCAGTGAAGACTTCCAGAGTATGTAACACTCTGGGATTGCATTAAGCATGCCCAGCGTGGGAAAGGCAGTTCATACATACAGAGCAAGCTTAAGACATAACCCTTTCCTTCAGGAACAGTTAAATCAACACTAGGAGATCATCAAGGATTAAGTACAGGACTAAGATGTTAGTTCAGGCCTTGTAAACATGAGAACCCAAGTTTGATGTGCAAAACTCACGTAAAACACATACACAACCCCCCCCCCCACACACACACACTCTAAGTGAAAAGACTAGGTATTGACCATGATCCCAAAAGAGAAATGGGTGAAACCACTGGGCATTGGAAAAGTCAAGGGCAGCTTGGCTCAGCTGAGAGCCAGTGGGACTTTAAAGGTTGGGTTGGGGCACAGGGAGAGGAGAGATGTCCTGGGAATGTCTAAACAGGGACACAGTTCCTAAGGTAGAAACTAGAGTGGCACTGAGGAGCCTGGAAGAGAGAAAGTGCCCTGGAAGCAGGGTTTAAGGACATAGAGGAAAACAGCACTGGGTCTGGATCTGTAGGGAATATGACACCTGAAGTAACAAACCAGAGCAGGCTCTAGATCCAGTTCCTTGGAAACACCCCTCTCACTTGGTGTTTAAAGAAAATGACAGATGGACATCAGCCAGACTCATCCAAGTGTCATGGATTTGGCTTCATATCATAATGGACTCCAAGCTCTGGGCCAGATACTGGTTAATATGAGCACTTAAGTGATAGCTAATTCTATACAGCACCACTCCCAAATAGGGAAACGACTACTGTTTTAGAATTCCTTTCTAGACCAAAGGTCCTAATTCAGTGGCAACTCTACTAAATATCCATGAAGCTTTGAAAATTCCTTCTCTTTAACCTTAAACCAACCACCACCACCACCACCACTTTCTCTGCCTCCTTCCTCCCCTGCCTGTCAATTCTGGCTGCTAGTCCTTAGATGTCACCCACCTAGTTTGTTGGGTTGGAGCTTGCTGGTTAGGCTAAGCTGGCTAGTTAGTGATGTTCAGGCGTCCTCCTGCCTCAGCCTTCCTGTGTTGTGACCACAGCATGCACTACCACATCTAGCCATGGAACTCTAGACTTAGGTCTCTGCACATACACTTTACCAACTGAGCTAACTCTTAGCACTTAAATTTAGCATTCTTTTTTTTTTCTTTTTTTCGGAGCTGGGGACCGAACCCAGGGCCTTGTGCTTGCTAGGCAAGCGCTCTACCACTGAGCTAAGTCCCCAACCCCTAAACTTAGCATTCTTAAACATAGTAATTCCTTCCGTTGGAGCCCTGCTGGTGACTTTCTACTATTTCCTCAAACTTCAGATGGGGTTTGGGGAGAGGTAAATTGAAGTACCAAGGGATAAAAGATGGAGTCATCTTCAGTAGGAGACTTATTTCATGGTTAAAGTAGGTCCTCCCCAAATGCCTGATCTATACAAATGCTATTTATAATCTTTCTGATTTTAAACTTGGATCCATAATGAAGTTTGAAGCAGACAGAGCAAAATTCCAGACTGAAGAAAAATTACAGCTGGAAAAACCATTTTAAACTAAAACAACCAAGAAAGCCTTCCAACTTGTTACTCACATTGGGAATTCAAAGAAGGTGAATGTCTGTGTCCAAGAAGAAAATGTTTTGGTAAACTGGAGGAATGGAAAGCCCTACCTCCACCTGGAGCCATGTCATTGGCCTAGAACGTATCAGAATGGTCAGTAACATCCTTTACCACTGTCTCAATAGGGCACACACCAGCAGAGATCTCTTGTTCCCCACAAAGAGTCAAGACTAAAATCCGAGGGCTCTGAAGAAGGGTACCAATTCTCCTCTGGCCTTTGGCCACCAGCAAACATAGCTTCTCTCTGTGTCTGTCAACTTTCAGACTGAAGGTGCCCTGCTCTGAGTTCCTCAGTCACTCCAGGGTTCCATGCTCACAGGGAAGGAGGAGGAAGAACACAGAGACACAGAGAATAGAGCGATACTGAGTCCTTCATGCGGTACCATGTCAGCTCTCCAAGACAGGAGGGCAGTCAGGGCCAGGTTTGTGGCAGAAAATTGTGGCAGAATCAAAAGACTCAGCCCCATGTAACGACAACATCTGGGGATGAGAAGAGGTGGGGGTTGTTTGGGTGGAATCCAAGGATAAGAAGGTGGCTGTGGCCTGGGAAAATGGAGGGGAATAAAACCTAGAAACCCACAAATGCCTCTCAGACAAGTATCAGGGGTACCAGACTTCCACTTCAGCTTAATGGCCAGATTCACCATGTTATCTTTGTTTGTAAATAAAGATTTATTGGAACTGAGTCATCCCTGTTATCTTTGTCTGCTTTCTGCTTGAATGGCCGTCTTTTAGACCACAGTTTGCTAACTATTGCAATTGGTGGTGGCTACAGCAGAGAAGCAAGGGACAGAACACAGCTGGCAAAGGATCTCTGAGATAGCCCCTGGCCTTCCTTACACCAAACAATAAACACATCATAAGAAACTATCCAGAAAGTTCCCTTGTTCTTGCCCTAAATAGTCATCACATGGCCTTAGGGGTTCAGCTGACCTGAAGTTGGGAGAAAGAGGATGTATTTGAGATGAGAGGGCTGGAACAGCTGTCTTGGACCTTGGCAGGATGATACATTTGGCTGTGGGTGCCAGTATGACCAATAGACAAAGACCATAGTTTTTCCATGCTAAGAATATGTGTGGACCCAAATGCCCACAGACCTCACTCATAGTCTAGTTTCTAAGCCTGAAGCACATTTAACTTCTAGGATCCTAGCTGCAACCCCAAGAAAAAGGGAAGGAAATGACATTCTAAGTTGAGGGACTGAACCATCAAAGTTCTTAACCTGGACGTCACTATGTAATAAGGTTCCTGCCATGGGCAGAAGGTCGACTGTAGCTACAAATTAGGTTATAGAAAACCGAGAACTTTTACACTCTGTCCACCAGCTAGGAAGAGGAAATTGACGCAGTTACAGCAGGAAATTGGAACTTGGTTCGCAGAAACCCTGAATACCTCAGCAATTTAAGGCCCAATGGCTCATGACTCAGTGACTCCACTCTACTTTTTGACCTACTTTCTCCTTAGTAAAACAACTTAGTAAAATAAGAAAGGAAGGAAAGAAGGAAAAAAGAAAGAAAGAAACAAATAAAGGAAAAGAAAGAACAAAACAAACAACAACAACAAAATGGTAGTCCTGATGAGCCTCCCCTACCTAGCTCTGAAGGTAGTCAGTACAGGTCCACGTTTAACCAATAGGCGGCACTAAGATGGATATCGCAAATACTCATTATCTGATGATGAATGAGCTAGGTCCTAATTAAAGCCCCTTCATTATCTCTTCCCTCTGGTCTAATTGAACTGTTATTAAGTGGGTCCTGAGTGGTTTTACCTCCAGGCCAATTCCCGCTCCCTGCAGTGGTAGCATGGAAAGAATTCCAGAGGAATCCTGGGACATGGATGTTGGCTCTCCTACTAATTAGCTGTGTTGGCCAAGTCAATCTTTCTGAGTCTTGGGATATTTGTCTTTGAAAAATACATGAGTTGGACTTACTGAATTTTTGTTTTCCAGGTTTTGGAACAAACAAACAACTTCTACAACCACCAAGAGACCCCATTTCTCACCAAGCAACTTAATACATTCCAAGAAAAACAAGAACTCAATAAATGAGGTCTTTGACGTGAGGCTATGGGGCGTGTGAGGCAGCACAGATGGCTGGAGGGCCATTCGGCCACGCCTGGGGACAATTCTAGAAATGTATTTACTGTTGACTGCCAACTTCATGATTGGGAATTAAACATTAAGAAATAATGACATGGATACATCTAAGAAGACAGTCATGGAACAGGATGTTAACACCTTTGCTCAGTTGATTTTGAACTTTCCTATAATGCATTACAGTCTTTGTATTCGAAACAGAACAGGGTCTGGAGAGCTGGCTTAGCTGTTAACACTGCTTTCTCTTCCAGAGGATCTATGTTCAATTCCCAGCACTCACATGACAGCTCACAACTGTTGTCACTCTAGTTTCAGAGTGTCCGATAGCTTGCACAGGTACCATGTGGTGCACAGATATACATGAAGACAAAACACCCAGACACATATAAATAATTTTTTTGTCCTAAAAGCAAAGTGCCATAGAACTGGGCAGGAAGAGGAAGTGCTAAAGGGTAGAATACATTAATCATTTTTTATGTGCTAAGACACTTGTCTTTAAAAAAAAAAACCAATAATTTCATGTAAAAATCTACCAGTAGTTACATGCCTTATAGCCCACCACACCAGAGGCAGAGACAGGCAGAGCTCTGTAAATTTGAGGCCAGCATGGGCTACTTAGTGATTTTCAGGCCAGCCACAACTTCGTAGTGAGACCCTGTCTCAAAAACAAAAACGAAATCTGCTATAATCTGTTCTATAGCTAGGTAGTTGGAGGCTTTGCTAAGTCGAGCTTCTCACTCAGTCACCCAGTGCTGAGCAGTGGGAGAGGAAATGTGTATCCCACTTTACATAAACCAAGCTCCCCAGGGGCTTAAGAGAGCCTATAACACAGATAGAGAGAAATCCTATCCGTGGTGCCTGAATCTGCTCTGGAGTCAGAGTTGAGCCCTTTGGATCCTCTGAGGAAGAGTTGTCCTCTCCATGATTTTGCCAACCCTTTGTGCTGCTAAAAATGGAAACCCAAATTGGTCTGTGGAGACTGAGGCTTTTTGGTAGGAAAAAGCAGTTAGCTGGGCTTTTATCTGCGCAGAGGAAATTCCATTCTGGAAGGGGAAGGTCTCCACAAGTAAACCCTCAAGCTCTGGGTCTACCATAGGAGACAGTGGGAGAGGCTCACACGTTCATAGCCTTGGGTTCTTCCTATGGCGGCTGGAGGGAAGGAACTGCTGGCAATTTGGTCTTTAGGGAGGAGAGAGATAGCCGGGGAGAAACCAGTGTGGACGGGAGCAGGGAGTGTTATGAGGAAGATGCTGGGATCCTGAGGGTCACAGAAGGCCCTGTGATGGGGGATGGGCCATGGGCAAGCTCTGAGATGTCCTTGGTCATGATGGTGAATTCAAATTTCCCCGAGTGCAGAGGTTCAAATGTCAGGTGAGCCTGGTACCTCAGACTGAAGGAAACATCAAGTCTATTTTAGGCATCAAAGATGCAAATTCTGATGGGAAACATTCACCCGTGAATAGAACAACTATGTCCATATTCCTTGGAAGAACCTTGGCTCCCTGAAACCTAATGGTTTGGAAGTGGGAGTCATGTCTTTTTTTTTTTTTTTTTGGTGCATATTCTAGAAAAGGCATGACCTTGAAAGGTTGTTATGGAGTCAGCAAACGTGTAGTTACCACATTCCAAGGACCAAGACTTAACTCCAGCCTGCAGGGCAGCTGAAACCACCCAGCAGAATGTCTTATAACAGGACTCTGACTTTTCTGTAGACCCTCCAACCAACCATAAGCCCTTGGCTGCTGTCAGCAGGCTAGGCAATTACACCATTACATCTTGCTCTGATGGTGAAAGACCCCAGCTTAGCAGCAGTAACGCCATTTTGCAAGGCTATATTTAAGATGACTGGTTCAGAGAAAGGTTAGAACACTGAGTGCACAGCGGCTGCCAAACAAGATGTGTTTGGTTGAAGGCCTGGCAACAGGAGGACTGCCGTTGAGCACCTGACAATGAGAAAAGCCCCGGAAGAGGTCCCACACCCTGGTGGGGGGCCGAGTCAGCCGTTATGTTCCAAGAAGGTAGCTAAGAAACTTGCCCCCAGGCTGAACCCTTGGGGGGCCGAGTCAGTCCTTATGTTTCAGGAAGGTAGCTAGGAAACTTGCCCCCGGGATAAACCCTTGCCATATTAGAATCCACCAATTATATCCCTGTAACCATGCATCTGCTTCTGTATGCTTGCTTCTGCTCCCCAAAATCCTATAAAAGCCCATCCTTGGTTCCATGGGGCGCGCCAGTCCCCCGAGTGACTGAAGCGCCCGCAGGTGCCTGTGCCTGTGTATCCCGACAATAAACCAAATCCTCTTGCTGATTACATCCTGTGGTGTCTCGGTCTGGTCTTTGGAGTTGGAGGGTCTCCATCCAGAGGGAAAGTTCTCCCTGAGAGCTTTTCATTTGGTGCGTTGGCCGGGAAAGGAGATCCTCCACCCAGGGACCACCGACCACCCACTGGGAGGTAAGCCGGCCGGCGTCTGTTTGTCTGTCTGATTTTGTCTCGTTCTGCCTTATTCTGTCTGTTCTGTGAGCGCTCAGCCAGGTCTGTTCTGTGAGCGCTCAGCCAGGTTCTGTGAGCGCTCAGCCAGGTCTGTTCTGTGAGCGCTCAGCCAGGTTGTTTGGAATTTGGGCAGGACGAAGAAGGAGCTGACGAGCTCGGACTTCTCGCCCCGCAGCCCTGGAAGACGTTCCAAGGGTGTTAGGGGCCCGACTTTTCGGGGCCCAATCTGGGAGAGGAGAAAGATCCGGACTAACGGCACCTCTGTCTGTATTTTTGGCTTTCAGAGGGCCCCGGACCTTTGCCACCTCCATCTGACTTTTTGCTTTCAGTTTGGTACCAAAGCCGTGCAGCACGCCTGTCTGTTGTTTGTTTGACTGTTGGTGTTGTTTGTTTTCTCTGTGTTCTAATCTTCCTTAGAACTAACATGGGACAGTCCCTAACAACGCCCCTAAGTCTCACTCTTGATCATTAGAAAGACGTCCACGACCGGGCACACAACCAGTCCGTCGAGGTTAAAAAAAAAAAAGGAAAATGGCAGACTCTCTGCACATCCGAGTGGCCCACTTTCGGAGCGGGATGGCCAGTGAATGGCACATTTAATAAGATCATTATTTTACAGGTTAAAGATCGGGCCGTCCACGGACATCCTGACCAGGTTTCTTATATTATCACTTGAGAGAGTCTCGCCTTAACCCCCCCCCCCCCGGCGGAACCCTTCGTGGACCCGAATTGGCCTCCCCTCAACCCCCAGCCTGTCCCCTCGGCCCCGCCCGGTCCGCCGGCCACGTCTTCCTCTCTCTACCTTTGTGAAATCAGAGCCTTCTAAGAAACCTGTCCTCCCGGCAGACCCAAACTCCCCTCTCATAGATCTTCTCTCTGACAGGCCCGGCTAAAACGGAGGAGGCAGAGCCGCCGGCCAGATCAGTTGCCGGGCCACAGTCTGATAAGGGTTTCTCCCCTGTCGCAGGGAGATTGCGCAATAAGCGCGAGGTGATACCAGATTCAACCTCCCAGGTTTTCCCACTTAGACAGGGAACCGGTGGCCAGACCCAATTCTGGCCGTTTTAAACAACACAACCCTTCTTTCTCCAAAGATCCGGTGACACTCACCGACCTAATAGAATCTGTTTTACTTACCCACCAGCCTACTTGGGATGACTGCCAACAGCTCTTACAGGCCCTCTTAACCTCAGAAAAAAAACAAAGAGTGTTCCTAGAGGCCAGAAAGCATGTTCTGGGAGATGATGGGCGTCCCACCCAGCTGCCTGAAAAAATTGATGCTGCATTCCCACTTAAGAGAATAACTGGGATTTTAATACAGCTGAAGGTAAGGGACACCTACGCCTTTATCGCCAGTTGCTTCTAGCGGGTCTCCGAGGGGCTATACGACGCCCTACTAATTTGGCTCAGGTAAAACAGGTATTACAGGAAGCAGGGGAAACTCCCTCCGCCTTTCTAGAGAGACTTAAGGAGGCCTACCGTATGTACACTCCCTGTGACCCAGATGACCCAGGACAAATGACGAGTGTCTCTATGTCCTTCATCTGGCAGGCTGCTCCAGATATCAGGACTAAGTTACAGAGGTTAGAAAATTTGCAGGGCTATACATTACAGGATTTACTTAAAGAAGCTGAAAAGATTTTTAATAAGAGAGAGAATTGAGTCGAATCTTGGCCGCCGTAGTTCAGGGCCAAGAAAGGAAGGGAGATAGGGGGGAGCTCGAAAGGGGCTGAAGCTGGATAAAGATCAATGTGCCTATTACAAAGAGAAAGGGCACTGGGCCAGAGAGTGCCCCAAGAAGCCTGGCGGACCCCGAAAGCCTCGACCACGAACCTCCCTCTTGGCTCTAGATAAAGATTAGGGAGGTCAGGGCCAGGAGCCCCCCCCCCCTGAGCCCAGGGTAACGCTTAAGTTGGGGGGCAGCCGGTTACTTTCCTGGTAGACACAGGAGCCCAGCATTCAGTCCTCACCCAAGCTTCAGGACAACTCAGCGACCGGACGGCCTGGGTACAAAGAGCTACTGGTGAGAAACAATACCGATGGACTACGGACCGCCGGGTTCAGCTGGCTACCGGTAAGGTGACCCATTCCTTCTTACATGTTCCGGACTGCCTGTACCCTCTGCTGGGCCGTGACCTGCTCACCAAACTAAAAGCACAAATTCATTTTGAGGAAGGAGGGGCCCGAATAACTGGCCCCCACGGAACTCCCCTTCAAGTTCTAACCCTATGAACCGGGACAGGACACTGGCTTGGGCAGAGACTGGTGGGATGGGGTTGGCGCTCCAACAGCCCCCCTTAATTACAACTCCAGTCTCCATAAAACAATACCCCCTGTCACATGAAGCTTATCAAGGTATAAGGCCTCACATTACGAGGCTTCTGGATCAAGGCATCCTAGTCCCCTGCCGGTCGCCTTGGAATACGCCTCTTCTGCCTGTTAAGAAACCCGGCACTAGAGATTATAGGCCAGTACAAGACTTGAGAGAGGTCAACAAGAGGGTAAAAGATATTCATCCGACTGTTCCAAACCCTTACAATTTGCTCAGTAACTGTTCATCGATGAGAAACAGGGGTATGCTAAAGGGTCCTAACACAAAGGTTGGGACCCTGGAAACGCCCTGTGGCCTACCTGTCTACAAAAGGTAAGAGGCTAAATATATATATACAGACAGCCGTTATGCCTTTGCCACGGCACACATCCACGGGGAGATCTACCGGAGGCGGGGGCTGCTCACATCTGAGGGTAAAGATATGGCTAAAATTCTGGCCCTCTTAGAAGCCCTATTCTTGCCCAAAAGACTGAGTATTATGTATTGTCCAGGACACCAAAAAGGGCACAACCCAGAGGCACGAAGAAACCGGCTGGCCGATGCCACGGCGCGAGAAGTGGCCATGAGCAAACAAATCTTGCCCTTAAATAGCCCAGACCAACCCACGCCCCCACCAGTGGGACAAACCAGTTGGGTTTACGCCCATGAGGACATAGAGCTCCTAAAAAAAAATGGGGGCCATCTACCACCCTCAACTAAAACAGTGGGTCTACAAAGGACTTTTGAATTGATCTCCTTTTTACATAAATTAACCCATTTGGGGTTTAAGAAGATGAAAACCTTACTAGATCGGGAAGAGATAAATCTGTGTTTGTTTTTTTTTAATTGGGACAAAGCGATACAAAAGGTGACTGAGAGTTACAAAGCGTGCGCTCAGGTTAACCTGGGAAGGACCATGATTGGACAAGGAGTTCGTCCTAGGGGACACCGTCCCGACATCCATTGGGAAATTGATTTTACTAAAATTAAACCAGGTATATATGGATACAAGTATCTCCTAGTGTTTATAGACACCTTCTCAGGATGGGTCGAAGCCTTCCCCACAAAGCACGAGACTACAAAAATGGTCACCAAGAAGCTCCTCGAGGAAATCTTTCCCAGGTATGACATGCCTCAAGCGTTGGGGTCGGACAACGGGCCCGCTTTCGTCTCCCAAGTAAGTCAGTTGGTGGCCAAATTGCTGGGGATTGATTGGAAATTACATTGTGCCTATAGACCCCAGAGTTCAGGTCAGGTAGAACGCATAAATAGAACAATTAAGGAGACTTTATCCAAACTTACGCTTGCAACTGGCTCAAAGGATTGGGTGGCCCTCCTTCCCCTAGTTCTATATCGGGCCCGGAATACCCCAGGCCCCCATGGTCTAACTCCTTTTAAAATAATGTATGAAACACCACCCCCATTTGTCCATTTCTTTGATTCAAACATTGCTGATTTTGCTGACAGCCCTTCTCTGAGGGCCCATTTACAGGCCCTACAGATTGTGCAGAGAGACGTCTGGAGACCTTTGGCCCTGCTTACCAGGACAAGCTTGAACATCCGGTGGTGCCACACCCGTTCCAGATTGGAGACACCGTGTGGGTGCGCAGACACCAGACCAAAAATCTCGAGCCACGGTGGAAAGGACGGAGTCTCGGCTTAGATCCACGCACCACACGTCAAGACAGTCCGGTCTGAGGAATTGACTAATCACAACACTACACCCCAGACATGGAGAGTTCAGCACACTCCAAACCCCTTAAAGTTAAAACTCCTACGTGGCTCCTCCTAGTCCTTTTGTGGCCTAGAGTCAGTGGGGGAATAAGCCCCCACCAGACAGAAATTTCTTGACCAAGTCGAGTGAAAGATTTCACTCAAAGTTAACAAAAAAAAAAATGGGGGAATGAAAGACCCCAGCTTAGCAGCAGTAACGCCATTTTGCAAGGCTATATTTAAGATGACTGGTTCAGAGAAAGGTTAGAACACTGAGTGCACAGCGGCTGCCAAACAAGATGTGTTTGGTTGAAGGCCTGGCAACAGGAGGACTGCCGTTGAGCACCTGACAATGAGAAAAGCCCCGGGAGAGGTCCCACACCCTGGTGGGGGGCCGAGTCAGCCGTTATGTTCCAAGAAGGTAGCTAAGAAACTTGCCCCCAGGCTGAACCCTTGGGGGGCCGAGTCAGTCCTTATGTTTCAGGAAGGTAGCTAGGAAACTTGCCCCCGGGATAAACCCTTGCCATATTAGAATCCACCAATTATATCCCTGTAACCATGCATCTGCTTCTGTATGCTTGCTTCTGCTCCCCAAAATCCTATAAAAGCCCATCCTTGGTTCCATGGGGCGCGCCAGTCCCCCGAGTGACTGAAGCGCCCGCAGGTGCCTGTGCCTGTGTATCCCGACAATAAACCAAATCCTCTTGCTGATTACATCCTGTGGTGTCTCGGTCTGGTCTTTGGAGTTGGAGGGTCTCCATCCTGAGGGAAAGTTCTCCCTGAGAGCTTTTCAATGGGAAATGGCCTCCCCTGTCCCGTTGCCATTTTGATTGCAGGCGCCGACAAGCATCAAGAGAGATTTGGAGCTATGCTGGCTCCCTGGGTGTTTGTGAACATGACAGAAAGAACAGCCATATCAGGGAAGAAAGACAGGTGAATTTTGTTCTGAGGTCAAGACAGTTCCTTCTTTGGTGGCACAGTCATAGGACGTGGTGTATGTATGTGAGAGGTGTGTGTGTGGTGTAACGATGGGTGGGGGAAAGGCTATGAATACTCTGAAGCATCTCTAGACACCGTGCAGTTTCCCTTTTCTTATTTTAGTGTCAACTGTAGTCCATGTTATTATCCATCTGTAGTAGATTCCTAGAACAACCATGAGAGATTACCACAAATTTGACAGCTTAAAAGAACAGAGAAGATTCTCCCACAAAGTCTGACGTCCAAGTGTCTGTCTGGAGGCTAGAGAAGACTCTCACTCTGATGTCTCCCAGATTCTAGTCCATCTCCACAGTTCCAGGTGTCCTTGATCTATGTCTGCATCCTCCAGTCTCTGCCTCTATCTTCATTCTGCCTTATTCTCTAGATGTGTGTCTTCTTTAACTACTTCATTTTTGGATTTACGCCCCATCCGGATAAGCCATGATGACCTCATCTTGGAATCCTTTATATAATTACCTTTGAAAAGACACCTTTCTAAATAAAACCATGTTGGTAAGTTCTGTTTAGACTTGAGTTGGGGTGAAGACAAGCCACAGCACACATGTGGAGGTTGGAAGACGACCTATGGGAGCCTGTTCTCTCCTTTTACTATGTGAACGACAAGGGTCAAACTTAGGTCATCATACTTGGCAGCAAGCTCCTTTACCCACAGAGCCATTTCAGTGACCCAAGAGAGTCTTTCTTTGAATTAAAGTGCTTGAAAATTCCTCGCAAACTCAGACTCAAATTCCAAAGGGCATATGGTGGCAACAGAGTCATCTCAGTGTGACCAGAGCAGCACAGTGGCTGGAACATACACAGGAACCTTGCATCAGCCCAGATTCGACTGCTTTCCCACTCAGCCCTCATCAGTCTAAATGCTGGGCGGAGATCCGGTATGGTTTGACTCTGTCCTTCAAGACTTTATATGTCAGAAGCTTCGTCTCCATGGTGTCATTTGTGGCTTTATAAGAAAAATCCAGGGGGCTCTGGAGAGACTAGTGGGTTCTTGGGGCTTAGTGGTCAACCAAGATAGCTGGCTCATCTTTGGGTTCCACGTTCAATGGGACTCTGTCTCAAAAAAAAAAGGTAGACAGTAGAAAAAAGATAGATTTGACCTCTGGCCTCCAAACGTAGGGTGGGCCTATTTATCTCTCTATTTATCCATCCATTCTATCTATCTATCTATCTATCTATCTATCTATCTATCTATCTATCTATCTATCTATCTATCTATCCATCCATCCATCCATCCATCCATCTATCATCTGTCATCTATCTGTTGTCTATCATCTCTGCAATCTCTCTCAAACACAGACACACAGACACATACACAATGATACACACCCACACACACCCACACACACACACACACACACACACACACACACAAACTTGGCACACTTGCAGTCAAATTCTGAACAAATATCAGTACCACGATATCTTGGACATATACACATACATACATATATATTAGTTGGTCAACTTCAGGTATTTTGTCATAGCAACAAAACAGAATAAGATAAACCCTCTCTTGCCTCATGCTCACATAATTTTGTCCTAGTCTTTAAATGCCAGGCCACTAAATTCCTCACTGATATTACAGCAGCAGCATTCTTCATATCTTCACTTCTGATCTTTCCCTCTTCAAATTCATCCTTGAACTCCCCTGCCTATGCACTATTCCTAAGTAAGTATTAAGATTTCTCAAGGTCTGTTCACTGTCCTGAGGACTCTATTCAACATTTGGCTGGATACCCAAAGTGTTCTTTGAGCAGCAACTTGCCTCCCTCGGCAGCCACAGCTGTCCTCATGCCTACAGTGTTTTGGGCTCCAGCTGTGCTCATCCTCTGTGGTTTCCAGAGCCCAACAAGCCCCCTCCTTGCTTTTGGAAACTAAAGGACTCGGGTCTCCCATGCTTCGTTGCACAGATATATTCAAGCCTTAACTTCCAGACCTCCAGAATGTGACCTTATTTGGAGAATGGATATTTACACGCAAGTAAATTTAGGTATCATAATAACATCATCCTCTGTGACCTGAGTGGGTCCTATATCCAGTGATAGATCTTCTCATAAGAGAAAGACACATATTTGACCCAGAAACATGCTGAAGAAAAGGTCAAGTGAAAGTGGGCCAGGGCTCAGTAAGATACATGCGCAGAGTGAGCCAATGGAGGCTGAAAGAGACAAGTATTCTCCCTAGAGAAGGAGCTGACCTCGCCAACTTCTGTCTCCAAAATCATGAGAGAATGGGTCTCTACTGTTGTAAGCTACCTGGTGTGTGGTCATTGGTTTTCCCTAGAAAACCAATTCTCACAGGAGATCATCTCAGGACCCCAGTGTTCCAATAACTCTCCCCCAAGTGCATAGCTAAAGGAGTGAGCATCTTAAGTCCCAGGCAGATGCAGTACACCAGAGGACCCTGGCCAGAGGGGTTATCTTTCTTTTATTCATACAGAAGCACCTAATGAGACAAAAGAAGCATGTCTCATTCTTGGATGGTCTTTATTTTAATTTACTTTCTTAAAGTCTTTATTTTTTAACTGACAAAAAGTGGAAAAGAGCAGGAATAGAGAGATCATTTCACTGTCAGTGCCTAGACATCTAGTGTCTGGATGCACATCACTGTTTTGTTCTGCTGCAAAGCACGTGATCTTCTCTGAGCTGCTTCTCTCTCTCTCTCTCTCTCTCTCTCTCTCTCTCTCTCTCTCTCTCCCCCCCCTTCCCTACTTCCTCCCTCCCCCTCTCCCCCTCTCCCTTTCTTATCCTCTACCCCTTTCCCCCTCTCTCCCTCTCCTCTCCTCTCTCTCCCTCTCCTTCTCCCTTCTCTGCATTGTCTTATGAGACAAAGTTAAAGTGACACCGTCTCTACTTCCGGAAATCCTGTGGACCAGCTGCATGTCCAGTATGGAGAATGTGTTAGAGATTGTGTGATTTCCAGTATCCTCTGGAAAAGGGTGAGGTAGGAAAGATAAGAATGCAGAAAGGGAAAGTGTTGCTGGGTGATCTTCATGGACCTGCTTGCAGCTAGACTGCCCCTCCAGCAACCTTCTCTCCCTCACTGGCCACCATCCCAGGAACTTCAGTTCCTTCATCTCCTCTGACAAATACAGGATCCTTCTCCAGGACCACTGCCGTCCACATTCCTGCCCCTTCCTTATCTTGAAAGTAAAGACTTATCGTGTCTAAGAGAGACCCTGGGGATGGATGTGCAGGTATGAGCGACTGGGCTTTCCTGAGCTTGAGGCAGAGGGAAAGACACAGTCAGGGTGGCGTGGGGTGCCCAAGGAGCACCAAATAAAGGCAATTTCATGCCTGTCATAATCCCGCTTAAACCCGCCATCAAACAGAACTGAAGAGTGACCTAAGCAGAGCACATCACAGGGACATTAACGTGTTACAGATGCTCTATCTGAGCCCCTGTCTTTATCTCCCCCCTAATTGAGGCATCTGTGCCTAAGGGTGTTTCTGTTTGGGCCAAATACATGTTCCCAATGTCCAATGGGATGCACCGAACTGCATTCCACACAGATATACACATGAGCTCATGCAAGTCCCAGGGTGCTCATCTGGTCCAGATTGAAGAGAAACTTGCTGGATGGAGAAAAACACATCGTGTATCAACTTAATACCAAACAGACTTTATGACAGACTGGAGCTGCTTTTGATAATCTACTAATATATCAGGAAGGCTAATGAATTTAAAAAGACCTAGCTAATCAGTGTATCTTTGAGGTCTGGACAATGTTTGTGTAGGCCACAGGGATGCTAAAAATATAAACAGTCAGGAAGCTTAGGGAAGCTTATCCAAAAGCTATCCCTGCCCCCAACTGCTAGAAGCAATCCTTTCTACTGTAGCCAGAGATGTATTTTGCCAATTTATGAACATAGATGATTTTTTTTTCTGGCTAAAAGTCAGGGTGGACTTTTCCAGAGACAAAGAGAAGCTATGCCCTTCTTCACTTTCATCCATGACAGACAAGGATGACCATGGAGGAACAAGCCCAATAAAGGAAAAGGAGCTGATGCAAGGTAGTTTCCCATGTGACTGCCTCAACCTCTCGGTGGCATACTCATCAGTGAGCATTGCCCAAGAACTGTCACTCAGCCACAGCTGTCTTCCAATGTGACCCCTCGGGCTGCACAAAGTCAATCCTCATGTGCTGGATAGAACCCCTTGTTGATGCTTCTCCCAACACCACCTGGTTTTATGAGCCATAATAGAACAACTGTTGTACAAGTGGCCATGTTTTCCGGAAGACTGTACAGTGTTTACACCAAACCTTTTTGTTGGTGAATAGACATGTGAGTTAGCTAAAGCACCAAGATAAAGGTTCAGAATAATCTTAAATGAAAGCCCTCTTCTTGACTGCTCTGTCTACATGAGATGTTCTAGCACATGCTGCCCAGTTCTCATCAGTGTTATGAAGAGGTTCTGAATAGTAGTAGTAGGAAGATACGATCTCAGACAGTTAAAGCAGCCATGTTGTTGGACTAGGAAGAACCAACTTTATTAACCTCATTGTATTTTTAATTAGGAAATCAGAGTCACAATCCCTTCTGTGGTTTTTCTCCTAGGGGCACTCATTCCATAGAGGAAGAGCTGGTCCCACCATGAAGGATCCATACACGTTTGCACTTGTGCATTTGCTTTGTACCACGGTAGGCGAGTAGACAGTTAAATGTGGCCCTTTACTTGGAACGTCTCTGTGTACGTAGAGAATTCCCCATCTGTTTTGCTTAGGATGTAGGCAGATGAGGAAGTTGTAGAGACTCGTAGATATTATGTCTCTGGCTGGTGTTAGGGGAAAAACCTGAGCTTCTGACCAAGGAGATAATCCCCTGTGCAGGGCTGACATCGAGATGAGTCTATTTTCAGAGAGGTCATCCACTTCTGCAACTGTCTCAGGTCAGCGACAATGGCTGTATGGGGAAATCCCACTTTCTAAGGTTAACAATGACTTGTGACTTAAGTAGAAAATTCTGGGAATCAGTGAGTAAATTGACGATTGCATTATAAATAAGAAAAATGAATTCAGGCCAACTAATATTCTTAAGTACTTCTCTGTGTGAACCATTATGAACAATAATAACTCATGTTTTCTTTCTCTATCCAGGTGCCAGGCACTGCTTTAAATATCTGTATTTTAGTCTTCCAAACAAGTCAATTTGCCAATGTTAAGGACATGGATGCAAGATCTCCAAAGGTTAAATTACCTTCGTGCCATAACCCAGGCAGGACATGACAGAGGTGAGGTGGAAACTCAGTCTCCACATGATAGCTTTATGTTACCATCTTACATTCCTTTTAACATGGGACTGCTTTTCTCAAGGAAGTTACAAGATGAGAGTCTGGAGAAATGGTTTACTTAGCAAAGTGTTTGCCATGGAAGCATGGGTACTTGTTGCAGATCTGCAGCACACATGTGCAAACACACACACACACACACACACACACACACAGTGTCTATTGGATTTGGTGTCTATTGGATAGAGGTGTGATCCTAGTTTCAAAGATGAAATTAGTTTCTTTCCTCTGTGGACACACGTCACTCTCCTGTCCTAGGCTGGCATTTTTCCCCTCTTGAATGCCATCTGGACTAGCAGAGGCTGTGGAAGAAACACGCTGGGACCTCCAAACTCAAACCGTCAGAGGACAATCAATTTCTTATTATTTCTTTTTTGAACACAGGGTGGGATGCAGCTGCCATGCTACAAGGAAACCCAAGCTACAAGCCCACAGAATCACAGTAAGGAATGGGATTGTCTTAAGCCATTAGCTTTAAATAGTTCAATTTGTAGCCAGAGAGATGTGGGGATTAGTACCTGATGAGGTCTGAAGGCTTCCTTCAAGATTTCCAAGTTGAAACTTAATTACCAGGTTGACGATGTCAATGACAGGCGATTCAGGACACAATGATGTTATAAGGACAGACTCTAAGGAGTGGAGTTAACAGCCCCATGAAAGGACTGGGGTCCATAACCAAGCTCTTGCAGGCCTTCTCTATATCAGGACCCAACAGTTATTCCCTTCTTCCTTCTGACATGAGAGGTCATGACATCACTATGCCATCCTGGAAGTCAGGAGGAGACCTCTCTAGGCAGGTAGCCTGTGTCTGCTTAATCGTGACTGCCTGGTTCTGGAATATCTTTTTTAAGAACAATAACACTTTGATTTATTTTATTCCTTATTGTGTTTAAGTTATAATATGCTAAATAAATATAGCTCTTGTATCTTATAAATTAGATTTCAATTTATAACTAAGAGGAAGAGTTTCTAATGTGTTGGCAAACAATGTACAAAGGTCACCGAGTGATCATAATTTCCACTCATTAGGGTCACCTAGCCAAGGTTCATGTAGATGGGAACTGTTATGATATGACAGGACTCTAGGAGTGAGAAATGTCTCTCTGTGTTCTCTTCAGAGCAAGCAGATGGGGAAAAGCTATTGTACTATGTCACCAAGATGAAATAGAAATAGTCATATTATTCCTAATGAGCTGCCATCAATTATATTAATTTTTGTAAGTTTGAGAACATACAAATTCACATTTCAAGTGATATTTCAGCCCAAGACAACTATGAATTAGGAAGAAAATTTCCAAGCAACATTTCTGGAAAAAATTTTTTTCTTCCTCTTTTTTTTTTTTACACAAATCTTCACCGCATTGCTACACGTTTTCTCCTGTTTTAAATGCCTATTACAGATGAGTTTGGTTAATCAGCTACAACAGCTCAACCAGAAACCACACAGGAAAAACGGCCCAGCCGTGAGCAGCCTATGTCTTTCATGGTCTTCTGATCATCTCCCGCTACTTTTCGGTTCCCCACGTGATGCAGCGTTCTGTTTATCTTCTTTACAGCCACAGCCTGTAGAAGTGTGCATCAGTCCCAGATTGAGGTCTCTGTTCCTCCCAGTCCTGCAGCAATGTTTCTCTGTATAGGGCTTCTAATTCAGAAGCCTCTTCAATAACCAGCTCCCATTTCTTTTGATAATCACGCAGTGGGTGAATGGATATTTGTAGGGATAGCTCATTCTAAAGGTGTAATTTATAAGTTATTTGAGGAGGAAGTCAGTTTTTAAAAATGTGTGTGTGTGTGTGTGTGTTTGTGTGTGTGTGTGTGAGAGAGAGACAGAGAGACAGAGAGAGAGACAAAGAGAAGGACAGAGAGACGGGGGGGGGAGGGAGGGAGGGATGGGGGTAGAGAGGGGGGCGGGGAAAGAAGGTGCGCATGCGCACTGTGGCCCGTCCTGGGTGTCTGTCCTTAACTTCTATCTTGTTTCAGACAGTATTTCTTTGTTTATTTATTTCTTCACATACCAGGTTAGTGACTTTTGGGGGTTCCTTCATCTCAGCTTTCCATTGCAACTTGAGAGCCCTGGATTCCAGATGGGTGCATTACCCCGTCTATCTTGACATGAAGTCAGGGGATACAAACTTGGGTTCTCATGCTAATGCAGAGAGCAATTTATCCACTGAGCCATCTCTCTAGACCAATTAATTTAAGACAGTTCATAAAGATGGTAGGAAAAGCATTCTATTTGAGACAAGAAGCAGGACATTTCAGTTACACTGAGAGTTTCAAGCTGAAGTCACAAAAATGTACAAATTCAAAGTCAAAGTAAGTTCAGCTCAATTTAGTAAAATCTCTTAAAATACAGAGATGATAGGACAGCCATAATAGGCACTCTTGTTGACTGTTATATCACCAAGAGTATTGGCAAAGAGATCACAAGGAAAAAACCAAAATACAACAAAGAGAAACATTAGACAAATTAAATGTAGCAGTTTATTAGAGCAAAGACTCATGCATGAATCAGAGCCCCTCCCCCCAGGCAGCCATGTGGGCATTGGTTCAGACATTTCTTAGCATTCCCTGAAGGACAGCTTGAGTTGTCCTATAGATATTAAAGCCCGCATTTGCCCCGATCTCTTTTTTCAAATGGGATAGCATCTGCTCTCATATAACATACACATGTCCACTTACATACTTTAAATCATCTCTGGGTTACTATTATTCTTAACAGAATGTAAATTCTATGTAAGTCATTGTGTTGCCTAGGAAACAATAACAAAATAAACCCTTTGCATGTTTAGTGTAAATCTTGGCCCTAGCACACCATTGCCGGTGATTGGATCTGTGAACGAAGACCCCATAGATAAGAAGCCAGCATATAATAAACAGAAAAGGGACGTGACGGACAGAAAGAGCTTGGCTGGTTACTGGTCAGCACTCACCTAATTTGGGCATAATGTGATAAGACATTTGCTTTATGTGAATGCATATCAACCAACAGGCAGCCTGTGTTTGGTAGAAACTCGGTTGCTATGACTGGCTGAGACTTAGTTATTTGTTAGAAAAACATTCTCATATGTTAGTGTACAATTTATCTACCTGCTAAGTCATGCTGTAGTTTACCACAGAGTGATCCTAAGTATGGTGACAACTTTAGGTCAAATTTAGTACAATTTACCAGGAACAGGGGTTATTGGTGAAGTAGTAACATAAGAGATAGAATGTCTGAGTTTATGGCCATATCCCCCTGAACACAACTCGCCTCACTGGCTCTCAGAAGCTAAGCAGACTTAGGTATGGTTAGTGCTTGAATGTGAGAAAAGCAGACCATGAGGCTGGTCAAGAAGACGATGGCTGCTTCACTCGATGCTGGTGATAGGGGGCAGGAAGGGTGAGATTAGCTGAGCAAGAAATTGCTCCTTTTTCAGAAAGAGGTAATAGTTTGAACAAGAGCCTGCTGTTGACTTGAGATTTTCAAGTGATTTCATATCGGCTAAACCTCTAACAAAATACTCTCAAAGAACACAGGCTAACACTCAATTCCCAACGCTACCTAGAAAACACTGCCTCCAGGTAAAGACTAGATCAAACGTGTGGTTGTCAGACTGTCAAAATCCCAAAAGTTTAAGTGGGATCCATTGATCTCTGCATTAGAAAAAAAGGGGGTCGGGGATAGGAGGGCACTGCTTCTGGACAGGGGGCTTCCCAGCTTATAGTAGCACTGGAAATGTTTTAAAGATTTATTTAGTTTGTATTTTTTATGAGTATATGCCTGGGTGTATGTTTGTGCACTATATATGTGCAGGTGCCTGAGGAGGCCAGAACAGGGTATTGGATCCCCTAGGACTAGAATACAGGCAGCTGTGAGTCACTTGATGTGGGTACTGGGAACTGAACTCAGATCCTCTACAAGAGCAGCAAGTGCTCTTAACTGGTGAGCTGTGGCTCCAGTGGTCACCCCAGTTGTTTTTAAGCTGGAATCCTGTAACTTAGGAAGTCCTCAAATAGATCTGTTTGGGCATAACATGGCATGAAGTTCAGGGCAAATATGAGCAAATGTCTACTCCTCTCAGGTAAGGTACCCACAACAGACTAAAGAAATGACTCTAGTTTGGTGCCACAATGAGTTTATTGGTCATACTTGCAGGAATGAGAGTGAGCGATTCTTACAGAACTGAACTTAAGATCCTTTTCCCTCCGTCTCTAGAGGGACGGGTGTGCAGCATCACACTTACTTTTATGCAGTGATAGGGATCAGAGTCAGGGCATCGTGCATACTAGTCAGTTCCTCTACCTACCCCAGCTCAATGGGCACGAGCTGTGGTTAATCACAGCTGTCCTGATAAAGATGGCGACGGCTGCAAGGCATGGTAGGTGGTTGAAATCACAGAGATCTCACAGCATTTTTAAAGGGACTTATATCAGCTTAAACTTGAAGGGACACATAATGGAAAATTAAAAGAGCTGCTGAGTCCCTGAACTTCCTCCAAGCAGAAAGCAGCCTAAGAGAGACCTCAACTAGACACATTTGGTGTAGTTGGTTTGGTTTGGTTTGGTTTGGTTTGGTTTGGTTTGGTTTGGGGCCTTTTGGGACAGGGTCTTACTATGTAGCTCTGGCTGGACTGAGCTATTTAGAGCAGACTGGCCCTGATTTGCAGTGATCCTCCTGTCTCTGCCTTCTGAGTTCTAGGATGACAGGCGTGCACCACCACGCCCAGCTCACAGGGTATTTCTTACAGGAAAGGAAGGAGGATTCAGAAGAGAAAGCCAGGAATCCGAAAGGAAGAAGAGCCAAGAGCCATGGAAAACTACTCACAAGAAGCAGAAACACACAACTAATCCAGGGACATTCTCTGGCCCAGGAGTCAGGGCAAATGGTAGCATGTGCCCAATGGAATTTCAGAATTGCTAAGGACAGTGCTGCTTCCCACCCTGTGTGATTTAGACTTTATTGCTTTAGTCTGTGCTCTTTCTCACAACTGTTCCTTAGTTTGTAATACATTGCTGTTTTGTTCCAGAGCTCATGATGCCTCCTCCCGAAGTAACCACACAGAAGCAACGCTGAGAAGCAGTACCATAGAGTAGAGAAGAGAGCGCTATACTGATTATAATGATGACCTCCTAGACTTGGAGCTGAGTCCATCACGGGATGAGAATTTGTGCAGGTGCAAGAGCACTTTGCACACTGGAGTGCTAGCTACTGTCAAAGGCAGAAGGGTAACCATGGCAGATTATCACCTGTGTCTGCCACTCTTTCCCCATCTCAGCCTGAAATGCCACATCTCATAGAGATGCAGCTCTCTTCCTTGTCTTGATCGATATGAAGCAGGGGCATCCAGGAGTTCTGAATCCCTGATGAGCACTGACAGCCTTCTCCTCTGGGAGCACGGGCCCATTTTCAAGAAGCAGAATGAGGCAATTGCATGAGAACACTTGAAGGAAGGCTCAGGCAGTCAACTGTCAATTCAACTTGAGCTCCCAGCCAGTGGCTAGACATAATATCCAGCCATAGGTTAGTAAGGTTATTTCTGAACAACCATCCACCACCACTAGCACCCCCCACCCTGACTCCCTGGCCAATACCACGGAGAGACGAGCACTCAGTTAAGCCACAGGATCTTAGGGACAAGAATTTGTTGCAGTTTGAAACCACAAAGTTTTGGTTGGTTTGTTGTGGCAACAGGGGACTAAAACAGATAAAGATGAAACCATGGGGATTGGTGCAGAGGTACCCCAAGAAAACATAAGAGAAACTTTGGGGAGACCAAGAATCTTAGGTAGCTATATGGATAACAGAGATGGCAACAAGGGTCAGAGAAAAGGGAAGTCAACTAGCAGCAGCAAGTGCACACAAAAAACGGAGGCAGCTTACTTCGAAACAAGAAGAGCCTCCCAGCATCGGGAGTGTCTGAGCGCTTCAGGAAGACGATGAGCAGGCATGGAGGCAAACCACCCTCATCGTTGGTAAACTGACTCCATTCATGACCGTTGCCAAGCAATGTCAGCAAAGCGGTGCCCACGGAAGCCAATCTTGAAGGTTAAAGAGACTTCTAGCAGGAGCATTGGCTTGCTACAGACAGTGACAACAAGAGGAGACAGAAGGCACAGACACCTTCTGCCGTCATTATCTCTAAAGGAAATGAAAGTCTAGGACATTTGATAAAAGGGGGCATGAGGTCAAGGGGAGTTTTACACTAGCATTTCAATACTTTCCATCCCACCTCCAGGTTTGACTTTTTGTAAATGGGCACCTTCAGGCTGGGGTGCGGCTGTTGCTTGGTTCGTGAGGGTCTGGGGGAAGCTGGGGGATGTAGATATGATGGTGGTGACGAATGTGGTGCTGGCTGTTCAGATGCACGTCATTGAGCAGCTGCAGCAGTGTGTCACTTCAGGTTCTTGCTTCTCCTTCATTCTAGAGGGGACACCCTAGAAGACGTTAAAGAGCCTTCTAGGATTAATATTCAAGTTCAAATGTTTCTATGTGTAATGGATATATTTTGTTCTCAAGGCTAAAGCAAAAATCTAGTGTGAATATCAAACAAAATGTTTGGAGCTCAAAACCATCACCTAACCTCAGAATAGTATCATTCCCAGCCCAGGGCCTATTCGGTAGATCTTTGGTAGAAAGTACTCGGCAATGTGCTAGGTCCCTCCCGAGACTCTAAGGGGCCAGAGCTACCCAACATTAGTCATTGCAGATGTTTACCCTATTCAGAAGAGAGCAACCTAGGGTAGCAAACTGCAAGAGGGGATTTGGAAGTGGGGGTTAGTAAGCATAGATTATCTCCTCAAAGGATGAGTGGTCCTTTACTTGCATGGGCTAAGGGGACAGATATTTGTCACTTAAGGTATTACAAAGGCAAAATGTACATGCCAAGACCTTCAATAGCCCTCTTCCAAATGGCCAGCATTTTCAAGCTTTCTTTTTCTCCTACTCATTGATATGGGAGGATGTTATCTGCCTCCGCTTCTTTGCTCTATCTAATTTATACGTTCCTCTTTGCTCTATGGGACACTTCAAAGTTTTATTACACTTCTTTACATATGTGTGTATATGCATGGGCACACACTTGCCATGGCGCACATGTTGAGGCCAGAGGACAATTTGCTCTTTCCCTGTACCATGTGGGACCCAGGGATCAAACTCAAGTTGTCAGGCCTGGCAGCGAGCAAGCACCTTTACCCACTGAGCCATCCTATGAGTTCATGACTGAACTTTTGTTCCCAGGCCCAATGAAGGACCAAGCCAGAGAGTTAAGTGATGTTCTCACCATCAGGACAGATCTTAGTTGATATTACCAAACTTCTTTGGAAAAGCAAAGAAACTAGGAAGATAAATCCTTTGTCTCTCATGACCACCATCCCTAAATCCTAATATAATACCAGCGTTCTCCTTGGAGTGACAACATGAGTCAGGGAGAATGACCTACCATCCACACGATCTCTACAGGGGGAGGATGAGTGTGAGCATGAAAGTGGGGAGAACACTGTCGATCTGGGGGGTTGGTGGCAACATAGCTGGAAGCTCTGTTGTGCCTCTTGAGGTTTCTATCATTGTGCACTGTGCCATGAGATGGGCCTTTCCAATGGGTCACCAGCTTCAACATTAGTGTGATGGTTACCAGTATGAACTCTTAAGCCAAGGGACTTCATTTCAGCTCCTGCCCCTAAACCCTTACTGTGGCTGTGGAACGTTGTGTGGTTTAACTTAACATTCTCATGCTGTTAGCACCTGTCATGTGAAGCTCTTGTATGAAGTAGTCCACACAAGAGTGGAGGGGCGTGGAGGGGAGAGCTTGACACATACAAAGAGCTATATTTACCCCTCCTTGCTAATACTTTGTGAACCTCACATTTTGGGTGGAAGGGGGAATATGACAAAGATGTTTTGACACACACACATATGAACTATTCAAAATCCTCTTCTAGCGATTTTAGAACATACAGTTCCTTATGGATGACTATAGTCACTCTGTGTGGGGAAGAGCAGCTGCACAAACTCCTCCAACTGAGCTGTGCCTTCCCCCAGTCACCAACCTATGCTTCTTTCTTTCTTGCAGCACTTAGATCTCAGATGCTACCACAGCTTACAGAGACACACTGAGGTCAGGGGCTCCCTGACTCATGTACCTGAGACATGCTCCTTGGGTACTGGTGGCATAGTAAATGAGATTCAGTGTTAGAAGCCAAAAGGACACCAAGGCAGGAATGTGATTTTGGTGTGTAAAAGCATCTGGTAAGACATCAGACAGTTGCACTGTAGGAAAATCCTAGTCTGTCTATTTTATGTCATTTCTGGAGAATTTTACCCAGAAAGAAATGTACCTTCCCAAGGTGAGGCATAGAGCCTAGGGCCTGGGGTGGAGACTCCACTGAATATGGCTGGAGGAGAGTCAAGTCAACAGAGAGCCAACAGCCTTCACCTCAGCCTGGAGCTGAAGGCAGGTTTCCCCAGAAATAAGGAAATATACCTGACTCTGACTGGCAGCCCTCTCCTTTGCTCCTGGACTTAGATAACACACTCCGATCCCTAGATATGGTCCCAATGATGAATGGCATAGATGCCCATGGCTGATGGGGCTTCACTGAAGCTACTCTGGGGAAACTCCTAAACTCCTACTCAAAACACCAACAAAAATATGATGAGTACTCTAAGTGATTTGTATGTGATTAAGCAGTGTTTAAACAACCCAGGAAACTTCCATGCCTTCTCTGCAAAGTCCCAAATTAAGTGTCTAATAAAAAGAAAACTACCCACAATCCCACTCTTTCTTTTCTTACTTACTCGCAGTCCTTGGAAGAGTAATGATAGAGCACAAGTTCTTACAACCTTGTTATACTGAAACTACACTTAAAAATAAGTTTCTTTCCTCACTAAAATAATGTTTCGTTCAATAACTACTGCAAGCAATGAATCAATTTCCCCAAGGCTCCTGGATTTCCACACTGCTAAGGGTTGTGGGGTAGACTCAGCTACTCAGTTTGTGGTTTCTTTAGCCCTTCTCCTCCCTGAATGGCAGAGAGATGACAACCTTAATTTTACTAATGGAGCCATTCTTCAGAGAGACAGAAAGATACACATAAGGACACACAAAAAAGGAGTCATCCCATGAGTTTCAGCATGGGACATGGGGTGCGGGGGTAGCCTGCAATGAATTTGACCTCCATACTGGAGAAAACTCACAAGTACGAATGCTTATCATATATGGAGCTTCTACACATGCCGTCTTGCTAAATCTAATGTTCCAAACATCTGATTTTTATGGATTGTTTGTTATCATAGGTTATGCACTGTTTCACTAATGCATATGTGTCATTTATTACCACAGGTCACATACTGGGGATATGCTGATCTGATGAAAACATGTACTCAAAGGTTGATACTGAGTTTTCATTACACCCTTCTAGGGTAGGTAACTACTTCTAGCCTGTCATGCACAGGGTGGATTCCAGGTTGAATTTCAACTCAGTCTATCTTGCAACCTCTGTGGTATGACCTCAATAGATGTCCTTACATCTATTGAGCAACCTGGGGAAGGAACTCACACTGGGGGATGGGAGGAATGGGCTCAGGTGGTGTTTGCTACATCCTTGAGTCCATCCTTAAGGATTCATGTCTGTATCTTAAGTGGTAAGTTGTGTGGCAAACAACAGCAGCAAAGACAGACAAACCATCAGGGGCCATTCTAAAACTCAGTATGCCCATGCATCACAAAGCAGCAGACTTCATTCCCATATCCCCTCAATGCAGATGAAAGGGTCCTCTGTCCAGCGCCTGTCCACCCCTTTTTATTATCTTCTCCCAACTTGAAAAGTTATCCCTCTTTCAATTAGATAAGGAAGCTTACCCTAAACAGCTGCCCTTGTCCCAGCCTTACTGGTTACAAAGTGACCTTCACATCCCTTGAGGTTGGCAGGATCAAGGTAAACATTCTCTAGAATGACTACCAATCTTCTCCCAGAAGCATCCTATCCAGAAGCAGCCTCCCCTTTCTGGATCCCATCACCGTGGCCTGTTCTGGATTTGTTCCCATAGTTACCAAATTAGGCAAAAGCACTGAGCAGAGGAAGCCAAGAGAATCAGAGGAAAACATGGGGGAAGCCCTGGAGCTCCTCCTTCTGGAAGGTGCTTTGGCAGACACTGTCTCTCCCCCAAGTTCTTCTCCCCATCTGTCATATATTTGAGCCCTTTTATAGCTGGGCAGCTGGCCATCTAGAGTGAACACATCTCTTTGAAGTTTGGTGGTCCACGTGACTAAACTCTGGCTGGTGAAATACAAGCAAAAATATCATGGGACAACCTCTAGGAGCCTTTTCTACAAGACAGTTCAAAGATGTCATCTGTATCCTTTCTTCTTTCTAGTGCTAGAAGCATAAAGGCAAGAGCTGGATCTCTAGTCGCCATCTTAGTCCATCGGGGCCACTTCCTGTTACTTTAGGAAAGGGCAGAGTAGGAGCTGGAAGGAGCCTGAAAGATGACAGCTATCATAAGTTACTAGTATCGTTATTACGGAAGCCCCAGACTCTGGCTCTAACCTTGCATGGGTGGAAGAGAAATAAGACTCATGATTGTGACCTATTTGTTTCTTTCATCATTCCTGTGACACAAGAGCTGACACAACAGCTTAAGGAAGGAAAGGTTTCCTTTGGTTCATGCTCTCTGGGGAGATAGTGCATCCGTATGCGGAGGGCCCGAAGGAGTTACTATGTGGCAATGAGAGTGGTACTGTGGAGGCTTGGTCATCAGACATGGACCAGGACACAGGCAGAGCAGGCTCAAGTCAAAAGTGGCTATAACCTTCAAAGGCCTGCCCCTGGTGAACTACCTCTGCCATCAAAACCCCATGTCCCAAAGGAGTCATAGTCTTTTGAAACAGCACCAAGAGCTTGGGACTAAGAGTTCAAATGCAGACTTAGAGTCTGTAGAGGTACATTTCAGACTCAAGCCATAAGAGCGACTGTTAGTTTTTTGTATCCTGGCTCAATACTGTCTTCTTATCTTCTTGTCTATCATCTACCAAATATTAAATTTGATCCTTTTTAGCCATATTTCTATTCACTAGCATCCAAAATCATCCTAAGTAATGCATGAAGTAATGCAGACTCCCCTCCACTGGAGTTTCAAAGCCACCTAATAGTTTGAAACATCAAGCTATTCCTCAGTGGTAGTTAGCAGGTATCTTGATCAAAAACTAAGGCAGAAGGGTTGGGGATACAATTCAATGGCAGAATACTTGCCTAGCATGCCCAAGACCCTAGGTGTAACCCCCAGAATTAAAAACAACAAAGGCAAACGAAAACAAACAGCTGAACACTGCCCCCCTGAAACCAACCAGAAAGTTTGCAAAGTGCAAACCATATAGCAATCAGTGTGGCAACGAGGGCGATAGTGTGAGGGCTAATGAAGGCACCCTCAAGTCTCCTGAAATATTCAAAGATTCAATTCCACTGACGAGACGGGATAAAAATTAACAGAATATGCTTCGTCGCCATTAAATTCAATTGTTTCCAAGAAGCAGTTGGTGAGATGAAAGCTGAATTCCACACCAGTGAAGAAATAAGCTCAAAAAGACGAGCAGCATGCACAAGTTCACAGAGCGAATTTCACAATTTGAATCCACACCAAATCCTGATAAAGGATGTTTCGATGTCATGATGTTTTCTTAGTGAATGTTCCTGCCTTCATCTAAACAAACGCATCTTTGGTGTTTGCCAAGAATTTTCCTAGCAGTGCCTGAGAAATGAAGGCAATATTTACAGTAACACCCACTTACCCAAGATAACCAAAGATAACCTAGTAGGAATGTTGGTACCAGGAAGTTTCCTTCTAAATATAAATTTCCCTGTGTCTGCAGTCCAATCCTTCACTTCCATGACAAATTTAAATTTTTACTTTTGAAGCTTAATCCACACATCCTCCTTAAGCACAAATAGCAATAAATAAAATTTAAATTAATTCTGTGTCAGAATGATCGGAAATATTTTTTATTGTTAGATTATTCAGTCTTAAAATTTTTTTTCCAGTTTGAACCAGTTGGCCTCATCTTTGGAGTACAAGTAAATCAGTAAACCTGGCAGAGAAAAGGCACACATTTTTCCAAGGATGGGTCAGAAAATGTGTGATTTTTTTCCCCTGCAGGCTGTTGGCTCGCTCACTGCAAAGAGAAAATCTCCAGAGATCCTGAAGCACAACTGAATAACATCCTAAGCTTGGATCTTTATCAAAACTCTGGCCAAAGCTGGCCAGAAGTGGACTCTTTTCTAGCGAGGCTGCCAGCATTTTCTGTCTTCATAGGATTGGACCATCTCGAGAAGAGTGTACTGGTGACTGGGACCAGCTGGATCTAACTGACAAAATGCTGGAAGAGTAGAAAACAAGCAACCAAGAGGGTAGAGTATTTGCTGTTTGGAGCTGCAGAGAGATGACTGTTTCAGTACACTTGTTCCTCCTTTTACAAATCCAAAGAGCTGTAGCCGTCCTGCTTTTGGTTGTGCTCTGGAAAAAAGACCAGTAAGGATGGATGCCCATGCTGTCACTAGTGTTGACTGCAAGGTACCTACGCAATAGCTCAGGGCCACGGCATGCTATGCATCCATCTCAGCCATCGCTAAATGATTGTGTGTCCACAGGCTGGAGGAAACCACAAAGCAACCTATGATAAATAATAGTCTGATTATGAGTCATCTTCCCCTGAGCCACAGAGGGCTATCCTCAGTCACTTCAAAGAAGTGGACAACAAATATATTTGGAGAAAAGGAGTCTGAAGAGCCCCTAAAAAATATTAACCTAACTGTGATAAACATAGTTAATCAGAGCCCATTTCTTCCAGCCTCCTTCTTGTGTGTGTTTGTATGACACAGGTCAAAAAGTGAAATACTATTTTCTAGGCTCCCTTGTAACTAGAGTCATGGCTATCGTTTGGATTTTACTCAGATCGCTGTTGAAAGATTTGAGATGGATGAATGATGTTTGTCTCCTCTGCTACTTTTGGAAGCAAATACTACTGTAGTAATATTATCATGAGCCCAGATTCTATTCTCTGGTTTCTTGGGAGGCTCAAGGCAGGGTTCAATCCATTTATCCTACAACCATGGATTGCTGTAGGCACAAGAGCTGGCAAGTGAGTGATGGGCTTCCTAAGCATGACACATTCTCGATCCCATCAGTGTCTTTTATGTCCTATTTACCTCCTCTTCCTCCGCTTCTTCAATTCTATTCATTTACTTTTTATGTGTGTGAATGTTTTGCCTACTTGTATGTCTATGCACCATGTGAATTCCCGGTACCCTTAGAAGCCAGAAAGGAGTATTGGATCCCCTAGAACTAAAACTACAACCAGTTTTATGCCACCATGTGCTTGCTGGGAATCGAACCCAGGTTCTTTGGAAATGCAACTAGTTTTCTTAACCATTGAGCCAACTCTCTAGACCTTATCCTATCTTTTTTGTTGTTGTTGTTGTTGTTTAAGACAAGTTCTCTCTATGTAGATCAGACTGGCCTTGAACTCATAGAGAACAGTCTGTCCCTGCCTCCTGAGTGCTGTGATTAAAAGTGTGATATTAAAGTGGTATTTCTAGAGACAACAGCTATGGCAGGAGCTTACAAACTTGTCAAGCAGCTCATAATCATGCAAGGTTTACTTGCATCCCAATGACTATATTGTGCTGTACCTTTAATAGTTTAATAGTTGTTTCTATTAAACTCGGTTCTCCTAATATTTCTTTCTCATTCCCTAAAGTTCTATAAGCCATCAGATGTTTCCTAATATATCTGTGACTGGTTTAGGACTTTGTTTGTTTTGATTTGATTTTATGTGTGAGATGTTGTCTCATTATGTCTCTATAGTTGGCTTGGGGATTGCTATGTTGATTAGACAGTCTTGAACTTCCTGTGTCTGCTCTGAACTGGCTAGGACACATGCTTACTCTGATTCTACACTTAACCATGAAAACTACACACCTCCCTACAGAAATGCCCATCTCTTCCAGTTTTGGCAGATGGGCATGGGGAAGAGGGAACGAGGAGTGAGGGTGGGGTAAGGAAACTGACCTAGGGGAAAGTCTTACCCTGTAGCCTATTTCTGAACTCAGGAGTTGTGAGGGGAGACAGAACAAGAGCCAGGAAATGAAGCCAAGGTTCGAGCCAAGGAAGAAAAGGTCAACTCAGTGTTAAACGGAGAGGCCTAGATGAAGGCAGACTGAAGTCTGCAGGAAGGGAGTTGGGGCAAGCGGTCTGGAGTTAAGGAAATTGAGAGTGGAGAGGAATGGACAGAGCATCTCTGCACAGCAAGTTCTTCAGGTTGTTGTAGTCAACTGCTACTTAAGATTAGGTCAAAATGAACTCAGACAACTTAAATAGCCATCTATGCATGCATTCAGTAAATCCTGCTTCCCTTCCAATATGTCAGAGTCCCTTGGAAAGGCCAGGTATAGCTCTTGTTCCCTTGGGTCCCCTTGGGTCCCAGCCTCACTGCAATACCCATCTCCCTTCTCCTCCCTTCTCCCTTCTCCCTTCTCCCTTCTTCTCCCTTCTCCCTTCTTCTCCCTTCTCCCTTCTTCTCCCTTCTTCTCCCTTCTCCCTTCTCCCTTCTCCCTTCTCCCTTCTCCCTTCTCCCTTCTCCCTTCTCCCTTCTCCCTTCTCCCTTCTCCCTTCTTCTCCCTTCTCCCTTCTCCCTTCTCCCTTCTCCCTTCTTCTCCCTTCTCCCTTCTCCCTTCTCCCTTCTCTCTTCTCCCTTCTCCCTTCTCCCTTCTCTCTTCTCCCTTCTCCCTTCTCCCTTCTCCCTTCTTCTCCCTTCTCCCTTCTCCCTTCTCCCTTCTCCCTTCTCCCTTCTCCCTTCTCCCTTCTCCCTTCTCCCTTCTCCCACCATCCTAAGGTGTTGCTCCCTCCCTCCCCTTCTCTTCCTAAAGGGCCCATTCAAGATGTCTCATAGCTGACTTCACAAAGCAGACAGAAACAGAATAATGGCTTCTTAGAGAAAGCCAGAGTCAATGAGAGTCCTTTTCTTAAAAGTCTCTTGGCCTCCTTGGTCTCCTCTTCCAGGCTCATCTGGATGACGTCCTTTGTTTTCACTGAGAAGTTTACATCTGTTTTTTTTTCTCTTCACTCAGCATCATCTGCCCAGATGGCTCCTCATTAGGCAAAATGGTTCATTAAGTCAGTTTGTCCCCTAAGCAACTCTTAGCCAATATCTCATCAATCACAGGAGGAGATAGGTTTCGGTTTGTATAGAAGCATGAGAGGTGACACCCAGAGCGATGGAGGGTGACTGTGTTCGTCAGCTTCCCTCATTGTAATGAAATACCCAAGCTAATCCTCTTACCAGGAGCAAAGATTTATTTGGCTTGTGGTTTCAGCTCATGGTTACTTGACTCGGTAACTTTTAGCCTCTGGTGAGACAGACTGTCATGGTTGGAAAAAGGCAGCTGGCTTTATGGTGGCCAGGAAGGAGAGAGGGCAAGACTGGAGTCCTAAGATTCCCTTCACAAGTACACCCCAGTGAAATAACTTCACAAGGTTTCATCTCCTGGACTGTCCATCACTTCCTAGTAGCTGGTGGCCAACCCTTTAACACTTGACCTTGGGGAAATACTCAAGATCTAAATGAAAACAGTGATTCTCTTTGGATCCTTCCCATTGAGGTGGTTAGAGAGAAGTAGAGGGAGAAGGATTTCTGAAATCTGAACATCAGCAGGTGGCATAGCTTTCAGCATCAGGTGTGGATAATAAAAGCCTTCAGGGCCTGCCCAGTGTTGAAAGGAACTTTCCTATGCAGTGACTACATGCACAAAACTGCAAGTTCTCACCCGTTTCACCCTTGCCTGCCCTTACACAGGCCTGTATTTGACAAATGCCTGTACCAGGCAAACATCCTGGATAATTTCTCCTTCCTTCTCTCCTCATCTCCTCCCTCAGTTTCTATTTGCTGATTTTGGACCTTTGAGGTCTAGCACAGGGGACAGCAAGAGGGAGAACAAAAGACTTATTTGAGAAAGCAGTTATTATAGGCATTGGTGCCCCCATGCCATGGTGGGCATACACAACTGACCCTGGGCCTCCTGTCTCTTTGGAAAATCATCTTCTAGGCAATCAATCCCTGGACCAGCTCTTTCTGGCATAGGCAATCATTGTCCTTAGCTATATGAGTAATTCATCCTTCCCTTACCCCTTCTCTCCATCAGCCAAAACCTTTCCTTGGGGTAAGGGAACAACTGTTATTTGTACACCTCCTGGCATTATTGCAGTTCCCTACCTTGAGTTCCAAGGACAATTCGACAATGTGCTGGTAAACCATTTCCAACTCCCTTTGAGTTAGGATGTGGACAGTAAAATGTAGGCTTAGATTTGTCAAACCCTATTTTAATAAGGGTTCTTAAACACTTTGACCTCTCTTCTAGCCCACCAACCAAATGTAAGGAAGAAAGATGGTTGATAGGACAAGGGAGATGTGGACCTGATTAGAAGAAGTTCTTTGGGGGTGATTCCAATCTTCATTGTTAGGATATCAGCAATCCAAAACAGCCAACATGAACCAGTAATGGCAGTCCAGTCCAACCACGAAACACCAAACACTAATCAGTAGCAGTGGCTCAACTCAGAAGAAATCTGGAGGGCCTGTCAAATTGTCACAAGTCAGAGGAAGCTGCAAAAAGCAGCCAGAATACCACGAGAAGTTCTGCATGTTTCTTTCTATGAAGTCACCACAAGAGAAGATGGGCGAAGAACAGCAAAGTGTTGCAAGGTGAACCAATGCAAGAACATTGTTCACTGTCTGTCGGATTAACTCTTTCCAAACAATATGAATTCTCTCAAATGTCTGCTTCAGCAAAACATCCTCTCATAAGACAGCTTCTGGAAAAACATCACATAACCCAACCAAGTCTCCAAAGAAATTAGACATTTCCACTTCAATAAAAAGGTTCTCCTGATAGAGGGGCTTTAGGAGTCCCTGCTAAAGTCAGTGAATAATATGAGGAAATGGGCAAGTGGGGTTCCATGAGGTTGATGTTAGTGACCACAGTGTACCTTGGTCCTAGAATCAGTATTAGACCATTTTCAGCCCCTTTCTCATACTGTTCTTTCTGGGAAGACTTGCTACTGTGACATTAAACTGAAGTTTCTTCCAAAGACTTTGTAAGTTGCTGTGGTGGTTTGAATGAAAATGTTCCCCCATAGGCTTAGGGAGTGACATTATTAGGAGGTGTGGCTTCATTGGAGTATGTGTGGCCTTGTTGGAGGAAATGTGTCACTAGGGGTCTGCTTTAAGGTTTCAAGTGCTCAAGCCAGGCTCAGGAACTCTCTTTTGCTGCTGCCTGTGAATCAGGATGTAGAATACTCAGTTCCTTCTCCAGCATAATGCTGGCCTGTGTGCCAGCATACTTCCCACCATGATGACAATCTATTAAACTCTGAACTATAAGCCAGCCCTAATTAAATGTTTTTCTTTAAAAGAGTTGCCATGGTCATGGTGTCTCTTCATAGTGATAGAAACCCTACCTGAGACAGTTGTTAGTGCCTCTACTCAATCTCAGGATGTTTAGAATGATTGACAGGGTTCTATCGTTAATGATTAATGACTCCTACCAAGACAGGCTGCTCACCCCTGGAAGGCCATTGTGCAGATCCCTTAATTAAGAAAAAAAAAAAGACTTCAGATTAGCTTCCCTCCACGGGCCACAACAACAACACTTGGTTAGAGACCATTTGCCTTCACTGTTGTCAGAGAGAAGCTAATGGCCTAGCTTCACACTTTCAGTTGTTGTTTTAAGTCACACACCAGCCCTGTACCCCAAGCTCTAAGAGAATTCTCTGTGCAAGTAGTTTCTTCCATTTTTTATCTTCTGTACTCCCATGCCACAGGCACAGAAATTCTTCATACTCCCATAATGCACGGTTATGTTCTCTATCTTAAATGTTCCCCCAAAAGCTCCCTTGTCGAAGTCCACATGTGGCAGTATTATTGGGAGGTGGTAGAGATGTTAGGAGGCAGGGCTGAGTGGAAGGAACTAGGTCATTAGAAACACTGCCTTGAAGGAGCTATGTGGAGCTTGGACCCACGGTGACCGGGCCACTGTGCCACTGTATAATGACCAGCTTTTCTTTTCTTTGCCATGTGCTTCTTTCATGATGTGTGGTCTCATGATGGGCCCAAAGGCTACAGGGCTAAGTATCCATGAGCTGATAACTTTGAAACCATGAACCAATTTAAGATATTACTTCTTTAAAGTTCATCTTAGATATCTTATCACGACAATATGAAGCTGATTACTACAACCTCAAGAAGTTCATTCTCCATTGGCCTCCTCACATCTCTTCTCTTTTTCTCTGTAACCAAGGCTCACAACCACCATATACAGGCCAAGCATTCATACATGTAAAAGTTAAATAGTTCTACAATTAATTTTAAAAAGTAAAAAGCAGGAAGTATAAAACACTACAACATTTTTTTTTTTTGGTTCTTTTTTTCAGAGCTGGGGACCGAACCCAGGGCCTTGCGCTTCCTAGGTAAGCGCTCTACCACTGAGCTAAATCCCCAGCCCCTACAACATTTTTTAAAGGAAGAAAGAAAGCCATACCAAAGTTAGTATGTCATTTTGTTTCCAAAATTTCATTAGATTCTCATCCAATAAAATGAAATGAATCAAGATTTCCCACTTGGGCTATCCACACTTTTTAGTTGTGCTTTTTAGATACACAGGGTCATGTTGACAGGTTCTATTAGATTGCCTGAGGCAGAAACATTGACAGTCTGAACTGAGCAGACAGATTGTCACAGCAATGGCTGGGCAGAGATGATGCTGAAACCGCATTCTGATAGTTTTGCCCACAGCTGGTCCTCATCACATCAATGCCAAGGATGCTGAGAGAAACTAGTAGAAGCAAACCTTGTCAAGCTCTTGTCTGTGAGTCAAACAGTGGGGAGGGTCAGGCATTCCTCTGTTGTTTAATCCCAGCCCACCATTATGAGACCCACCAGTCAACTGAGATGGTCAGTTCATTTATTTGCATAAAGGATTTTCCATACTGTTCTATAGAATGCAACATTCTTCTAAAAATGGAGACAGCAGAAGATATTCTGTTGTTTGTTGACTCTCCTGCTCCAGGTGGCTGCCGTACATGTCCCTTAACAGTCTTTCTTGATCACAAGTTAAAGTACACACAAATTCACATATTCCAACTTCTAGATGCAGATATCTCACTTTATCTCTTTGAACCCCAAATTCTAGCTTTTTTCCCCCATTTCACATGACCTATAACACTCCTGACACATCAGAATCTACCACAACACATATTTTATAATAGACAATATAGTTTATTTTACTCAGATTTAAAAGAAAATACAATTCAGCACTGTACACGTGTATTGACAATGTGTTAGAATTACAAGAGGTAGGACCAAGAAGATGGCTCAGCAGGTAAAATCATTTGCTTTGAAAACATAACAACCTGAATTCAACTCCCAGCACTGATTATGGAAGGAGAAACCAGACTCCCAAAAGTTATCCTCTGACATGGGTGCAACCCCACACACATAAAAATTTTTTTTTGCTGGGTTCTGTGAGATGGCTCCACAAATAAAACACTTGTCATCCCAAACCTTATAACCTTTTTGATTCCCAGGAACCACAAAGAGGTGAAGGAAAAATGGAGACCACAAAATACCACCAAGTTGTTTTTTGACCTCCACATGTACACTGTGACACATGAATGCCCCTCCCCACCTCATATATATGTTCTTACACAACACTAGTAACAGTGCCCCATCTTCTGAAAAAGGGTAGCATGGCTGGAAAATTAGAGGTGCAGACTAGATTCTCATCGTCACCAGCAAACAGATGAATAAATGTCACCTATGCTGACTTACCCTTAACACAGGCTTATGAGACATGGTCTTATGAAGAGGTATGTAGCTATGTGTAATGATGCCTAACTCCTCTAGTTTTTATAGTAATCACTATTATTAATAGAGACAGATGTTAGCCTCTGACATGATAAAATAAATTAGAAAGGCAACAAAAGTCCAAACCACAACCACATACAAATATATCCTTGTCTAAGCCAAAGCTATGTCCACTGCTGAGATTCAAACACACATCCATCCATATTTATCGATTTGTCTATAATGTACCAGACACTGGGTTGAACCTGGAGGACAGAGTGAAAAGAAGGGCTCATTAAGTCTCAGCCCAAACTGATGTGGTGACTCACCATGTAATCTCAGGAGGAGAAAAGGGATATTTGTCTTGAGTTTGGGGTTACCCTGGGCTACAGAATGAGTTCTGGGCCAGTCTAAGCTATAATGTCTGACTTTCAGGAAAAAAAAAATTCAAAAAAGAGAAAAAAAATCAGCCCAGACTCAAAACACGAGTGGATTAAGCAACAGCTGTCTACTGAGTGAGAGGCCCAGGTCGAGCAGATGTTTCCTTGTCTGGACTAAGGTAACGTCTTAGTTCCTTGTTCGGTCGCATTCATCTGCCAGGTGGGGATGATGTCCTGCTTTGCCAGTGCGTTGTTCCTCCTCAGACAGCTGCGGCCTTGTGAGTGGGATCACCTGATGGAAAACATGGTTGAGGCCTCCTTTGCTGTAGGCAGGATGGCCTCTCTCAGTGGTTAGACTGGGCCCCCGTGTTAACATAGTTTGACTTGAGTGGGCAGGTGTGAAAGAGTGATGATGTCAAAGGACAGCGTGCTGAGGCCCAGGGAGCAGAGTGGCCACCCGAGCCAGTCTACACACAGACGGAACAATGACTGGTCCACTCTCGTAACAATGCTCTTCCGACCTTTAACCACCTCCAGTTTCCACTGGTGCTTAGATTTGCTTTTGCATCTTGCCTGAGGAAAAGCCAAACTAAGCTCATAAGCTAATTCATCCTTCTGAATTTCCTCTCAAGCTCTCAGGAAAAAGGAACTCTTTTGATTGACTTCCTCATTTCTTCTTTGCCACTCCCGTGACTCCCTACCACCATCTACTCTGAAAACCTAGAACCCCTCTGAGCCTAGAACCTCTCTCTTTCTCGTTAGTTAGGTCAGTTGCCACCGAGACAGACCACTGAGCATGGCTTTGGAATTCTCTAGAACCGACTGCTACCTCCAATCATGTCAATCCATAAACAAGCAAGAGCTTGATCAGAGTCTCAATTTCACAATCTATGAAATGAGACTAGCATCTCCCTCATACTCTCTCTGTGGATTAAGTAGACTGCTATAAGGAAGTCTCTGGCTGGAAGCTAGCTGAGTGAACTTCATGAAGCACCAGTTGCTGCCATCTGCCTCTGACAGGCATTTTGCTCCATTGTCTCATTGTGTTTTCTTGGACACACCCTAGAAGTCAATAAGAACCTCCTTGTCTTGCACTATTTCCTTCCCCAACTCGTGTGATGTGGTCAGCTGTCAAAGGTGCCCCCCCCCCCCCCAAGAATACTTGCTGGCCTATCACAGCCCAGATAAGCACAGTCTCTTGGCCTTACCAACGCCAACTTAATAAAAGTTCAGACTCTCGCTGTGTTTTAATGTCTCAGCTTCTGGTCATGCTTTTCCCTCACGTGAGTGTCTCTGACCTTCCCAAACCAGATGAATCACCAACTCCCCCCAAGTCCCTCCAGGCCTGCTCCTTTGTTTAAGACTTCTCTCTGTCTAGAACACCAACTTCCTCCTTTTCTGTTAGCATTTTGTCCATCCCTCCATCCTCTTAGAGTCATTTCATTTTATCTTACCCATGATGCTCTTTTGATTCGATAGTGGGCATAAGTTTTCTGAATCTCTATAGATTACTGTAGCTCCTCCCATCACTTGGTACTAAGCCAAATGTTGGGGTTTGGGGGGTGGGTGTTCCCTCATTTCTTGTCTTCTTGAAGGAATGAGTTTAGTCAGGAGACAGTTAAAGCAGAAGTTTACTTAATACAGCAACAGTTTAGTTAAAGCTGAGCAGAACACTCCAGAGAGGTATTACAGTGGATTGCCCAAGGCAGCCTTTCTTCACAGTGTGCAGATAATATTGTGAGACTCAGCCTCGTAGGTCCTGCAGTATAGATTTTAAAGAAGTTTTATGAATATTTTATGAATATTTAGGGTGCTTTAGGCTTAGAGTAGTGAACTCTGTAGGGAAGCCTAGTCCTATCCCTGCAGCTGCCAGCAAGGAGCAAGCCTATCTCCCTGCTGTCCAGGGCTCAAGGCAACCTAAATTATAGTCACACATTAATCAGCCCTGTTTCCGCTTAGCTCTTCAGCTTGGCTATCTCATACCCAGTCACAAGCCAATTTATCTACCTTCTTCAATATTTCCAACCTTGCTGGTTTAAATCAACATTTGGGGCTGGCAAAGATGACTTACTGTATAAAGGTGCTTGTTATCAACCCTAATGACCCGAGTTCAATCCCTTGGATCCCACATGGTGGAAGGAAAGAACCATCTCCTTCAGCTGTCCTTTGTCTTACACATGTGGGGCAAGGCATGTATGCACACAAACACTCTTACATTCCACAGTACACATTGGCTTCTCAGTTAAATAATTTTAATTTTGTGATATGAATATTAAGTATTAATGATGTAAAAAGTACACTGGACTACTAGATATAGAATAAGACCTTAGCAAGCCAGAGAGGACTTGGCTTCCTTTCTCCATTGATAACTTTACCCTTTTTGAAATGGAGGACTGCACCATGTTGGCTGCAAATGACTTAGAAGGGCTTAGCAACTGAGACAAAGGCATCTGTTTCATAGACTGTCTTTTCTAGTAGGTGTGTGTTTGATCCACATTGAACAAAAGTAGTTGCCCTTGTGGGGCAGCCGAGGCCTCTCATCTCACCACTGTGGAGGCTGAAGCACTTGTGAGAGACCAAAGCAGTCTCAAGAGAGGCTTGTGAACAGACACCACGAGCTACAAATATGTCCAACTTTTCAACAGAGACACAGACAACTAAAGCTGGCAGGCGAGCTGTGATTGAGAAGGAAGATGTCATTTGGAATTTCTGGGTGTCCTAACTATTCTTCTCCAGTCCTCATGGGATTTAGACTGAGAAGAATGAACACAATAGAGATAGAGGAAGAGATAGATAGATAGATAGATAGATAGATAGATAGATAGATAGATAGATGGATGAGAGAGAGAGGGATGAAGGATGGATGCTTGGATGCATGGACAGTGAAAGAACAAGAGAAAGAAAAACATAGCAATTGATGCAGCAACTTAATAAGATGATCAGCTGCTTCCTAGACAATCTTTCAGAATTCCCAGAAAGTGGACTTCAAGTACTTCAGACTTTATCTGATGGTATAATGTGGATCTGCAGCCAGCTGGCTACCCTGACTTTTCACCTCTGAGTTGTATTTCATCAACACATTTTCCTTCCACATCTTGATCTGTTGCCTATCAGTAACTTGAGAGCCAAGTAGACAGAGAAGAGTTTACACTCATGCAAGCCAAGGGTGAAATCATCTGCAGGGAGAGAGAGTCTGCATCCCAAAGAGAACCTAAATCTTCGCAGCCTCATTTTATTAGCTGTATTGTATTGTTTATCATCTCATTTTACTAGAGACCGAGTCTCACTATGTGGCTCTGTATGCTCTGAAACTTGCTGTGTAGACCAGGCTGACCTCCAACTTGTAGTGAACTTCTGACATGCTTGGATTACAGATGTGTACCACTATACCCAGCCCCATCCTCCTTTTATAAGAAGTAAATAAATCTCAAAAGCTCAAAGTATTTGCTCAAGACCCCCAGGAGTTAGGGAAAACAGCCCTCAAATCCAGTGCTGACCTCCTTTGGCAACACTTCACCCGCTGCTACATAGCATTTTTACAATCTGTCATTTGGACAAAGCTGATAATTGACTATATTTCAGTTTTCCAACAGACTTTTAAACTCTAATCCATAAAGACTCGGTGTTCACTTGGGCACTGTGATTTACTGAGCTGGTGTTGTAAACGAAACAATTATTGTGTAGAACCCAAGTCAGAAACAGAGGGGCATATTTAGCATTCAAATGCACAGAAGCATTCAAACTACATGCAAGAACTCAAATTGCCTGGAATAATCAGCCTTTGCCCACTCCCTTCTCGTGTGTGTGTGTGTGTGTGTGTGTGTGTGTGTGTGTGTGTGTGTGTATGCGCACATGCATGCATATGAGAGGCCAAAAGGTTAACTACCAGGTAGGCGTGAGTCTTCATCTTTTCAAGCAAACTCCTTGAATATAGAACTGCTGCTTCAAAGTTCAAAGCTAAAACATCTTCTCAAGCTAGCATACAAAGGGAGGATTTTTGGTGAAAGACACAGAGAGCAGCATGGGAAGTAGAGATTTAGATCCAGGTTATAGGGGATTCTTCATCAGGCTCACAGACTGAACTTAAACTACAGTTCTGTCTAAAGAATGCATCTGAAGGTAACAGAGGCGGTGGCTGACTAGTTGTCCTCTAGTTTTGATGAGTATTTCAGCTAATCGTACAAATTACTCTGAGTCCAAGATGGCGCTTCATTCAGTACTTTTCAAAAGGGCTGGCCTTACCCTGCCAACCAGTTATCAGCCATTGGGCTAAGTTTCCCACAGTGGCTAAGGGTTGAGGACTGACTCCTCTCTGGCGGAGGAATAAAGTGAACACTCCTAGAAGGGGCATTCGTGAACAGCACAGGGCAGCATCTGCTTGACCTGGGCTTTCTGTGGTCCTGAACCTCTACCTCCAGTTCCTCTTGCTTAGGGCAGGAGTCCTCCAACCCAAGTCACTGGTGACAAGAGTTCGGTTTGGCCTGGCCTTTATCAGTTTATCTGAAATGGCTTGGGAAAGTGTCTTGGCTTCACACACAAAACTACCTAAACAGCAATTCTGTATTCAAGGAGCTTGGGTGTGGAGCACAGAAGGCAACTCTGGCTATCTTAAGAGAATTTGCTTATTAGAATGATGTGAAAGGTTCTCAAAGTCACAGGTCAGCGATCATCCAGAGATTGGTTCTCCGATCTCAGCTGTGTCTAGAAAGCAGGCTCATACAGGCAGGACATGTATCTTACACCTACCACTTCACACGGTGGCCAAGGAGCCACAGGGTTATATCCCGTTGCTAGACATCTTAAATGTCACGTCTGGTTTATGCTCAAGCCAGAAATTGTATACACTGGGAAAAGATATTTAAGATGGAATATATATATCTATGTTCGGTAGACATATATTCCAGTATGTGTGTGTTAAGCAAAGCAATGCTTTTGTCTGCTGGAAAGTACCCAAAAAGCTTCCTCATAGATTTAAATTGTGCTTTGGAGTATGAGCCCAGAAAAGGGTTGTGCCCACCAGTGAGATAGTCCGCTATGGCAAGCAGAAGGAACCACACATTCAAAGGCCCAGAGGTGAGATAGAAGCTGGAGTAACCCAAAAGAGCTTGGCCCTCCTGCCACCCTGTGGACTCTTTGCCTCTTACCCAGGTGGCTGGGAGGCATCTTTGGCAGCTGTTCAGAGGGAAACCCGCCAGGTGTTGAGTCATCAGAGGCTCCCAGTTTCCCACCTTTTGTGAGCCAATGCCAGCAGTTCCTCTGGGCCAAGCCAGGCCCCGCCTGGTCCTGTTTGACTTGTATGCTCTGCCAAGGTCTCCACCAGGGGTGACACAGCCTGGGCATTCCCCCATCCCCCACAATGCCTTCCAGATGACAGTGGTGTCCAGGTCCGTATGAAAGACAGGTCCCTTTTCCTGCACATGAGGCTTCCCCTGATGTCAGCCAGTCTCAGGAAGCAAGTGGTGCTTGTGGTTGCCAGTTTGGCCCTGGAACATAGCTCTGCTGGTCCTACTTCAGCACCAAACACGGAAGGCTTCTCAGAGAGCTGTGGAGTTTCTATTGACAGTCCACAGGGGATGAAGTTTACCAACTTCTAAATCATTGCTTTGCCATAACAAGGAAAACATCCACCACAATTAAAAGCAAAAACAAACAAAAAACTTCCCTTGCAGCATACAAGTTAACAGGTGCTGGCATTTATTAGACACTGAGAATGTGCCTAGCAATAGCTTTAAAGAAACTAAACCATGGCATTGGTACAAAGACCCTAAAACACAGCCTCCACTTCGATCTCTGCATTAGCCCAGCATGTGGTGATGTCTAAAATGCTCTATATTCTATGAGTTTGTGACATCTATCCAAGGGAGGTCTTCTCCCTTCAACTAGTTCTCTTAGAAAACAGCCTTACAGGAACATTTAGAAGTGTGCCTCACCAATCTCCTAGTTGATTCTAAATCAGCTAGTCAGGTTGACATATGTGTGCACGTGTGTGAGTTTAGGAAAATACGCAAGAGTATCCACTTTGTACCAGCTTTGGGGCAACAACAGCGCCAACTCTTCTGGTCGGCTGAATCATAGACCCTAAAGATAGCAGGTTTTGATTTTTAGACCCTGTCAACGTTGCTTTCTAAAGTAAAAAGAGTCTTTGCATATGTTATTGTTGGACTGTTTGAGATGGAGTCTAGGTTATCCTGGATTACAGGGGTTGAAGGTATACAATCTCAGGTGACCTTATTTTTGCGCGCATGCGAGTGTGTGTGTGTGTGTGTGTGTGTGTGTGTGTGTGTGTGTGTGTGTGTGTTGATATGGTGTGAAGGCCTGAGGTTGACATCAGGTGTCTTCTTCAGTTGCTTCCTACTGAATACCACTGAGGCATGGTCTGAACTCAAAGCTCAATATTTTAGCTAATCTAACTATCCAGAGAACCCTAAAGATGCGCTGTCCCTGCCTCTTGTGTATGGAACTATATGTAGGCCCCCATGACCACCTAGATTTAATATGGGATCCTAATCCTGGTCCTCACACTTGCGTGACAAGGTCTTTACTTACTGAACCATCTCTCTCCTCAGTCCTGCAGCCATTCTTGTAAAGAAAGGTGAAGGAAAAGAACCCAGGCAGAAGGGCGGCCTGTTGATACCTTGGTCTGAGCCCTGGGAAACTGAATTTAGACTCACTGTATCTAGAACTGAAAGAATATATTTCTCCTGTCTTAAACCACCAAGTTTGCCATAATTTGTTACAGTATCACAGGAAATAAATACCCCTCCCAGAGGAAGCACCAGGACTTGGTGGAGAGGTGATGTTATGGTGGCAGCTAGCTAACTCGGTTATTTTGCAATCACCTTGGGCTCCTTCTCTATTTTCACACCTGGTCCAGCTGCTCTGCTCCGGGCTGGCCACCCTTCAGTGCTGTTTGTGTGTGCACAGCAGCATAGGAAAACCAGGTCACTGTGTGAGATGGATTCCTTCTGTGGCTGACTACCCAAAAGAAGGTCACTGACTCATATAACCTAGAGTATGCTTGGACAAACTCTTTCTAGGTCACAAGCACCATGTAAATCCCAGGTTGAATATTCTCGTGGAGAATCTATGAACACCCAAGATCCATTTCTAAACACAGAAGACCCTATGGACCTTGGTTTGAGAAACTCAGTTAAAATCTTTTCCTTCTAGGATCTGCCAAGGAACCTACGCCTCAAGCCTGCTCTGTGTGGGTTTATCCCTCATGGGCTGTACCCACCTGTCCTCCCCCTCCTGATGTTCCTGGCACTTATTTTCTAGCATGGTACCACCCACACAAGGTTTCAGACTCCTAAGGAACCCACCCTTGGCTCGGCAGCCTGGGCTCCACCCTGACCACCAGTCCTTACCCTCTACTCTTCTTTCTGCGTCACAGGCTTCTGCTCCAGTGAATCCCCAGCCCACTGTGGGCTAGAGTCTCAGAGCACTTGGGTTATTCTAATCCTAGGGTCTTAGGAGCAGTGCTATTTTCCTTCAACTTCTAGTTTTAAAAACAAACCAAATGAGAACACCTTCTCTGAGATCTGAAGAGTGTCTTTCTCTGGGACTTGTTTTCAGTTCTTCAATCCATCTCAACCCCCACCCCAGCCCACTCTAACAAAAAGTTACCTCAATTCTTACCCATAAGTAGAAGTTTCACGCAAACCCAAAATACTTTTATCTGAACTATAAACCCTTGTTGGCAGTGAGCCCTTTCTACCCTGCTGTAATCTAGGTGAGTTGGTTGTTATTGATGGTAGTATGCCTCTCTTGCGGCAGAAGCACCTTGAGCAACTACCCCTGGTTGCTCCCCAAGCCTTCCCACCTATTTCTCACCTCAGGTCACACCTGAGCCAACTCTATCTTGAGTCTACCTGAAGTGGCTTTCTCAAGTCAAAGCCTCTGCATGACCCAGGTATCCCTTCTGGAAAGATCATGTCCTTGCACCCGCACCTGCCAAGCATAATATTGATGAACATTGCCCAAGTTTCCACAGTTCTTTCTATGCTTTCATTTACGTCTGCTCACCTGAGCCCACAAAATCCTTGTGAGTTTTTGTGTTTGCATAATCCCATTTTATAGGTTAAAAAACGGCACTCAGGAGTTCAATGGGCTCATTACACTACTGGTGTGGTACATAGAAAAGCTAGCCTTTGGACTCTCTTTTCTGGCTGTAGACCTTATCTACTCTCTACTCCACCTCTGCCTTGGGCTTTCTGTACAGTGAAGCTAAAGCGAAGGGAAGAGAAAGGAGATTGTGTCTGTCTCTCCAACAGGGCTGTCAGCCTGAGTAACAGTGAGTTACAGCCTGAAGTTGATGAGCATACACACCCGACATCCCCCTATGGGTAGACAGCACAAATGAAAGCCTACACATCCAGAACAGAAGACGGGTTCATGAGATTTTTCCCCACTACTCTGAGACATCTTGGGTCTGGGCAAAGTTGATGGATGAATCTTGAAACCTCACTATTTAGACTCCAGTCCTATGCATCTCAAAACCGTGAGATTTGGGGTCAGACACACCAAGACAGCAAACTCACTTATGACTAGGCTGTGTTCTTTCTGTACGTCTCACCTATTTAGAGGACACGGACCCGAGGCATCATTTTCAGGACTCCCTGTCCAAAAGCTTTGAAGGACTTCAAGATGACAAAAGTAGAACATTAAAGGGCTTGATGGGTACAGGAGTCACAACCGCTCTGTGTGTGTGTGTGTGTGTGTGTGTGTGTGTGTGTGTGTGTGTGCGCGCGCGCGCGCGCGCGCTTTTAATGTGCCCTGGGGGTTGGTGGAGACAGGGGATCTATGTCCTTTTCCTTTTGTGACTTCAGTATGCCATGTGAATAGACTCAGATTCATGTCCAAATCTCTCCCAATTACTGAAGAAAAATGAGCTTCCTCTCACAAGGCTGGATAGCCATCCACACAGCACAGGGTTGACCAATCCTGCCAACCTTTGTGTCTGCAGTCATCATTGCACTAAGTCTTCGTTCACTACAGTTCTTGAAGGGGGCATCTTGTCTCCAGGTAGAGACACTAAAGCTGATTTGTGGCGTCATCACTGGTGGCTTATTCTCATAGGACAGGATAGACGTAAGACTTAAGTACAATTGTCCCACTGGGAAGATGGAAATATCATACAATAGAGGAGGTTGAAGCTCAGGTGGGTTAGACAATAACCTATAGTCATAAATGCTTTGATCAGACAGCTGAAACCTGGTTTCCAGTGGCTTTCCCTCACCAGAAACTTTCCCCACAGTTCCTCTTCATGCCGCCCATGCTTTCACCTCCACAGCAGCTTTGATCTTGGAGCTGAGTACAGGTATTATGAAGGAAAGCTCCATTGCTTGTTGAATGTTGGTTCCCTATGTGCTGACCATCAGATCCCCAGACCGCTGACATAGGGGTGATTCTGCCCAGCAGAGGACCTGAGGTGCCCAAGCATGTTGAACTATGGCCATTCAAAGACATTGTTTGCATCTCTTCTTGGGGAAGGAGCTCAGACTTGGGCACCATGTCATAATCCATGGAGTCAAAGGCTGTTCTTCCCTCTTGTAGCCTCGCTCCCTCCATCCCCCTTACCTCCACCCCATACCTACCTCCACCTCCATGCTTGGCATGCAGTCCAGGCCTGCCTAGTAAGCCAGTCCCTGTCACTCCCCTATCCTGGCCCCTGGCCATGGTGAAGAAACCAGAGCACCAATCCTCTTTGAGTGCCCCAGAAATGGACGACTATGGGGACATTCCAATATGTATGGAGAAGGTGACTTTAGAGGACACAGCTGGCTCTCCCAAGGCCTGATTGTGCCCTGATTGCCAGTATCCTATTTTATACCCTCAGGCCTGTAAATTTTAAGTGATTTCATTATAAAATTGTGATAATTGGGCACATTGTGGTCATTGTTTTCTTCATTAGCAACAGTCTGTCTGTTCTTAATTTTCTTTTCTTTCTCCCCATTCTCTCTTTGCCCTCCATCTTGCCCTCCATCACTGAGCTTCACCCCAGCCCAACTGTTTTACTTAGGTTTTGAACTGTGTTGTTTTGTGCCAGGCGCTGCCTCATACATCTCACACGTTACTCTGCTGCTTGAGAGCAGCACATTTCACCTCTTTATCTCTCTTACCGCCACTGCTCCTTGGGGCTTGCCCATTTCTAAAGATGAGAAAGTACAGGTTTGCAAACCTAAAAATCACTGTGTTGGTCAACAAGTTGTAGATTCGAGGTTATAAACTAAGTTCGTCTGACCGTCAGAACCATCTTCATACCACATAAACATCTTCAGGAGTGTCAGAATTTCTTGAGTCACTCAGTCAGTTCCTCATCAGAGCCTTGCAGGTGACAAGAGAAAAGTTGAGGACCATGTAGCTCCTTTCTTCAGAGGACAGCAGAGGAAGAAGCAGGTCTGCTTTCTGCATAAGAACAATTAACAAAGCAAACACAGCCATGTTTTCTGCATCTCCAGAAGACTGCTTCTAAAGCCCCACTGTCAACCCCTAAATTCATAGTCGCTAGGATCTCAGAAGCAACACACGGTGGTGCATACAATCTACACATTTACTCCTGTGTACTTTAAGTCCCTAGTTCTACTGTGCCTCATACATCATTCATTGCAAATCCAATGTAAGTATTTGTTGTACTGTACTGTTTAGGGAATAAAAACAAGAAAAAAAAATCTGTCCCTATTCAGTAGAAATGTGATTTAAAAGCACACCTTTGGACTGCAGTTGGTTGGATATGCTTTGCGATACTTCCTTAAGACAGAGGTGGGGGGCTGGAGAGATGGCTCAGCGGTTAAGAGCACTGACTGCTCTTCCAGAGGTCCTGAGTTCAAATCCCAGCAACCACATGGTGGCTCACAACCATCTGTAATGAGATCTGATGCCCTCTTCTGGTGTGTCTGAAGACAGCTACAGTATACTCATATGTAATAAATAAATCCTTTAAAAAAAAAAAAAGACAGAGGTGGGGAAGGAACCTGGGAGTGAGGAGGGTCGGAGACGTTATCATTCTCTCTGATCACCGTCCCTGAGATCTGTGTTCACTCCAGATTTGCTGTCTGCAGTTTGTACAGTTTACGGATATTTTATCCCCAACTTTCATGCATGTGTTTTGAGCCACACTTGCCAAGCCCGGAGCTCTTTAGTAACTTTTGTGTGTGAACTGTAAGTCGGTAAGCCGTGAACTTTCTTTGCTCTAAGCAAATCCTTTTTCACAGGGATGAGGCTGATGACTTGCTGAGAGCCATGTGTCAATGCCTGCTGCTACAGTGAGAGGTAGCCAAGGAGCTTTGATTCAATCCAAGCACTACCAAGTATGATTAAATGGCCCTAAGCAAGTTTCCTTTGCCTCTTCAAGCCTCCTTGCTTTATTTTTAAAGCAGAGAGTGATACATGGCCTTTGTAGTTAATAGGCAGGTATTCTGAGGATTAATAGAAAAAACAAAATGTATCTGGAAAATGTGGACTCAAGCCAATGGGTCCCACAGCCATCACCAGGATGCCTTTGGGCCATCCAGGGAGGGGCTACTTCTCTTTTCAGTAGTAATCCAATTTTCTATTGGGGCATTTGGTTCCTTGGCATTCTCAGCCATGTGTCTTGAACATGTTGACTCTACCCCATCTCCAACTAGGTTATGTTCTTAACACTAAACCATCTTTGTGGTGGTTTGCCTGAGAATGGCCTTCATAGACACAAACCATTCTGAATACTTGGTCCCCAGTTGGTAAAACTGTTTGAGATATGGCCTTGTTGGAAGAAATATATCATGGGGGGTGAGCTTTGAGGTTTTAAAAACCCATTCCGGAGTTGGGGATTTGGCTCAGTGGTAGAGCGCTTGCCTAGGAAGCGCAAGGTCCTGTGTTCGGTCCCCAGCCCCGGGGAAAAAAAAAAAAACCCATTCCACTCCCAGTTAGCTCTCTTTGCTTCTTGTATATGGATCCAGATATAAACTCTCAATCACTATCCCAGCATCATGCCTGCCTACCTCCTGCCATGCTCTCTTCCATGATGGTCATGGACTCTAATCCTCTGGAACTGTGAGCCCCAAATTAAACACCTTCTTTTATAAGTTGCATGCACTTGATCATGATGTTTTGTCATAGTAATAGAAAAGTAGCTGTCTTAGTTAGGGTTTTACTGCTGTGAACAGACACTATGACCAAGGCACATGACAACATCCAGGCAGGCATGGTGCAGGCAGAGCTGAGAGTTCTACATCTTCATCTGAAGGCTGCAGTGGAAGACTGTTTTCTAGTCAGCTATGATGAGTGTCTTATAGTCCACCCCCACAGTGACACACTTACTCCAACAGGGCCACGCCTTCTAATAGTGCCACTCCTTGGGCTGAACATATACAAACCATCACAGTACCTAAGACACTACTCTTGAACTCAGAGATTGGTTTAAACAAGAAAAGATAGCTCTTCCTGAGCCAATAAAGACATGAGAGTGATTCCTTAAACACAGGAACTACCAGAAGATATGACATCTTTTCTCAGACAGTGTAAAGTCTGACACCGTCACAGCCACTTGCTAATATGAGGTCATAGCTTCTAACTTCCAGGAGCCCACTGTGTGCATCTGAGGATGAAGCTCATAGATAGAAATAGAGCCTTAATGTCTTACATGAATTGCTGGTGTAACCCTTACCTGATTGCCAGACTTGTTGGGATTTTATGATCAAATAGAGTTTTTTTTCCCCTGATTTAAGCCAGTAAAAATCAAATCTTCTTAGTTATGGAGTATTAGAACCCATCATTCTCTGCTTCTTTCTAGGTCCATCCGGTGCTACGAGCTGACCAGTGCAGGGAGGGGAAAGAAAGGAGAGAATGAAAGCCAAGCCTGAAGACTGAATTCCCTGGGAGCTTCCTGAAATGAGTTCTAACAGAGAAGCCTGGAGCTATGGGCCAGAGTTAACTAGTGATGTTCATGATCTAACCAAGGGTTAGCTTGTGTGATAATCCCCACCAAGCTTAGCCAAGGACAGGTCACCGCTAGGGAATTCAGAAACAATCCACAGTTCATATTCCAAAAGAGCCCAGGTTTGGGGGGTGGAGGCTATCTCCCCTAAAGACCTATTCAGATCTTGGGAGTCACTTTGTAGACACCAAAAGAGCAACTTAGCCCTCAACCTCCTGTTCTCCCACACTTCATTCTGCTGCAAGGGATGAGATGGGGATGAATGGCTCCATGGAGAGAGCCTAGATACTATCTCTCCTGACAGCAGTTCCCTGTGGTATCAATAAGAAGTTGGGAGTGGGATGGGGTTGTAGTTGGGGCCTGTAAGATGAGCTAGGAGATGAAAGAATAAGAGTCAACAAGCCAGGGCATCCCAACTGGGTGAGCTTGGAGACAACTCCAGCAAGAGCAGCAGTTAGAGCCCCCAAAAAAGAAACCCATCACAGAGAGGGGATCTATGGGAACACCGTGACAGGCATGTTTATAAAGCACAGAGTCCAGTTACCACACATTCTAGCTGTCACTCTTTATAGCATCTTGGGACTCTGTTTCCTCATCTAGACCATGAGGGTAGTAAAACACTCTGTTTTGATGAATGTGTGTGGAAAGCACAAAGGTGAGCTGGGTATAAAAAGATCTCTAGGCTATTAGATATAAATGAGCTAGAAATCAGGGAGGATTGGGGCAGGGCAAGGCCAGGAGTTGGGTCAAAACACATTCCATATTCAGCTGTCTAATCCTACACCCCTTAGCCTCCTTAGCTGCTGCAGTGTGATAGGCTCCCTGCTGGAGATGCAGAGAAAGAGGTACTCTGTAGCTACCAACCCAGGGAGCCTGGACTCTGCAGTTGAGCAAGATGGGAATAAGCAAGCCTCTAGGTGTGGGTAAAGCCACCTCACTGGGGAGTGCTCAGAGGGACTTCACAAAGCTGAGAATTGAGCCTGAGAAATGCGGGAGAGAGGGGGGCATTCAGCTGGTGATGCAAGGAAGGGCTGCAGCAGTCTCTTCCTCTTAGTGATGTGTGTATCACTAAGTCATAGGAAACGCCAAACCATGAGCTGTTAGTTTGTGTGCATGCATGTTTAATGTTTGACTATTATCATTGTCACCTAATTTTAGCACAGTTGGTACCCCTGACAATCTGTAATGGTGACTAGTGAATATTTATTTATTAAAAAGAAAAAAACCTTCATTGTCAGCTGAAAAAAAATGGCTCTGTGGTTAAAAGCTCTTCCAGGGGACCCAAAGATGGATCTCAGCACCCATGGCAGAGGCTCACAACCACTCAGAACTTCAGCTCCAAGGGATCTGAAGTTGTCTTATGGGTGCAAGAGCAGCCACTCCTACACGGCTACACACACACACACACACACACACACACACACACACACACACACACACACACAGAGAGAGAGAGAGAGAGAGAGAGAGAGAGAGAGAGAGAGAAAGAGAGAGAATAAGTTGTTAAAATGTTTTTTAAAGGGGTTGGGGATTTAGCTCAGTGGTAGAGCGCTTGCCTAGCAAGCGCAAGGCCCTGGGTTCGGTCCCCAGCTCTGAAAAAAGAAAAAGAAAAAAAAATGTTTTTTAAAAAACTTTTTTGCCAATGATCCTGGATTGCACAAGAGCGGTTCCATATTTGCATACGTTGTATATTAGACACATTTCCTCCTTACTCCTCCCATTAGTCATTACAAGAGACGAGATTTCACCTCTACTTCGGGGCTAAGGATATTGCACATTTGGTAGAATGCTTGCCTTACACAGATGGTTTAACCCCCAGCATCACAAGTGAAACTGCCTGTTTTTGTGTAGCCCAGAATCTCCTTTCATTCACATTTTTTTCTATATTTATTAACTTTTTTTAATTAATGAAAAGTAGTCTAAACATTATATTTTACAACAGTGCTCCCATGGACCCACTGGGTGCTCCTATTCTCTCTCTAGGTCACTGCTAATGAGACAGAGGCTGACAGCATGGCCAGGGCTCAACAGCTTCATTGGAAAACAGCGATGCATCCTGACTTAGGGTATGTGACTTGACGTACACTTGTGTTCTCTGTGCCTCTGATTCCCATCTTCAAAGACAATGTTGATTTAGATGAATGAAGAGATCCCTTGCAATAGGACTTGGGAAATTTCACACAACTGTTTGGCAACCCATGTGTCCGTGGCTTTGAACGGCATTTTCCAGGTACCAGAGCTTGCTCCAATGTGGAATTAGAGACCTATACAGTTGCTCAGCGACGGAGCGCTGCATGAGTGACCATAGCATCACTGAAGGGATACTGTGGCCTTTCAGTTTCTGCACATGGCAGTAAGCCTGCCGTGAACAGACATCAGCAGAAATGTGATTTTTATAAGGGTACCTGACTTGAGCATGCATGGCCTGGTTCAGATGGTCACAGGGTAAGCTCAGGATCGAACTCACATTGTCTCTGGACCTGGCTCTCTTTCAGGTGTTGATTCTACTCTAGGGTTTTCCCTCCACTCATCATCACAAGATGGCTACCAACAAGCGCTGGAGTTATTGCCCTTCCCTGGAGGCTTAAAGGCTCCAATTCAGTCCCATTTCTACTAATTGTATAATTGTCTCCAACATCCTGATTAGCAGGGTGTGTGCCAACTGCCACCCCTGAAATCAGAAAAGAGCCACACAGTGAAGAGAATGCTTAAACAGAAGTTGTACTGCTAGTCCCAACCCCACTTCCAAAGTTTGCAATGTTAGAAAATGCCAAAGGAAGACTATTATGTAGAAAGTTCTGTTAATCTATTCTTAATACCTTTAAACTGCTTTTCTCTTTTCTTCTGTTCCAATAATGAGCACCACTGCCCCAGACTTCAGTCGCCTTGCCTACATACACACACACACACACACACACACACACACAGAGAGAGAGAGAGAGAGAGAGAGAGAGAGAGAGAGAGAGAGAGAGAGAGAGAGAGAGAGAGACCCTGGCCATGTCTCTAAGTGGGAGAAGAGAAGAGGCTGGAAGTGGAGGTCCAGGAGGACCCATGTTCACAAGACCTGAGTTCGGGAGCTGACCCATGCTCATGATGATGGGGAATGCCCCGAGGAGAACTCCTTATGCAGCTACCCAGAAAACCAGAGCAGCCTGCCTAACTCAGAGCCCTGTCTCCTGTGAGAGGCAGTCAGAAATTCCCACCAAATAAGGCCCCAAGCTGGGTAGGAATCTGCGTGCAGAGTGTTTATATAGATTACAAGGTCTCCGTTGACTCACAGCTTAAACCTCCTCGGCTTTGCAGTTCATCGAAGCTTAATGTTCCATTTCACGATGTTCCTTGCCCATTGCTGAGTGGCTCTGTCAGCTCTTAGAAGGGAAACTTCCCCCTTCAGGGTACATTTCCCTTGTCCTGAGCCTGAAAGCGCCAGTTGCTAGCTAGAGGCATCTGCTCCCTGCGCTTTGGGGCGGTGCAGATGTGGAGTCACCACATCATCTTTTGTTTCCATCATCTGCCAGCCGGAGCAGCTAGTTCTTGGAACAGCTGCAGAGCACTCAGGGCTCCCAGCAGGGAGCAAAGAAGAAGAGCCAAATGAAGTCTGGAATGATCTGCCAGCACACACAGGCCTCCCAGAGGTGGGTCTATTCATGGGAAGCTCAACTCTGTAGCACCATGACCAGAGTGTGGACTGGTGGGAAGCTGTCAACTTCCCACACACTCGTCAGTGGTCTTGGGAACTGCTGGTGAGAACCAGGGATTGATAGTCTCAAAAAAAGAAAAAAAGATCCTGGAGATATGGTTTTGCCCAGTGCAAGATCGCACAAGAAACTTTTACACAGAAGACTTCAATTAGGGAAGAGCTGGTGGGGAATGAAGGAATCTAAATAGCAAAGGGCATGCGACTGTCTTGTTCCCTTCACGCTAAAAGTGGTTGTGGTTCTCAAAACAACACTAAGGAAGAAGGAAAGACAAGCGATAACCTGAAAGAAAATACTTGAGAACAAAACGCTTGGGATTGTGGAGTCAGGGCACACGGGAAGCAAATAGGTGAGACAAAAAGAATGATAAAAGAGCAGTAAGACTGTGGGGTGTCGGCCATCTTGGATCGCTTAGTCAGGAAAGTCTTCTGTAAAGTTTTTGTCGGTAAAATAAGCAAAAGGCCAATCACTAGAGGATCCAATGGAACATTCGCCATGAAGGAACAGCAGCAGATGCAAAGAGGGGACAAGCTTGTGTGTTCAAGAACACGAACAGGAGCTCTGTCGGAGGAAGCAAGGGTATAGGACCTAAGGTGAGGAGAAGTCTTAACAGGAGCAGGCACGGAGGTCTGGTTCTCTAGGGTACTGTGAGCTGGGGCAGCAGTCTGTGCTCAAGTGATTGCCTCACATAAGCATGTAAGAGTCCTGTCCTCACTGCCATGTGAAAGGATGAACCACACAGAGCTCTCGGTTGCAAATAGTGAAGCTGAGTCATTGGTTTTTCTGGGCCAGTTGAGGTGACTCAGTGGGTAAAGGAGTTTGTTGCCAACCCTGAGGGACTGAGTTCGATCCCCAGTACCCACACAGAGAGAACAGCTTCTTTTGCAAGAGGACTGACTTCTCTTGCAAATTGTCCTCTAACCTCCATAGGCAAACTGTGACATAAAAAGGTTCAAGTGCACAAACATTCATGTACGCACACAGAGAGTAAAATAAATATAATAACTATTTCACCAATAAAACTGGACAGTTCATAGATATTTTGAAGTTTCTGGAAAAACAAAAGCAAAAGAAAACAAACAAACAAACAACAACAACAAAGCCCAGAACTCAGGGTCTAAGGGAAAGTCAATTCCTGAGCAAAAGGAGGGAAATCCACCGGAATGCCCCCAGGTAAGCCTGTGTGAAATCTACTCCCCAATTACCTCAAAAAGGATTTTTCCCAAAATGTCCATCCTCTTTTAGGTTTCCCTAAAGTGGCCACACAAGTGGGAAGGTCCAGAGGGAGGAAAGGGAAGGGGGAAATGATATACTCTAATCTCAAAAAGTTATTTTTAAAAATGTATAAATTCCAATGAGGCTTTTGCAGTAATTCAATTAAGAAATAACGAACACCTGAGGGGCCTAGACTCGCTAGAAGAGAGGGGTTCTCTGCGTGAGGGCCGTGGTCAGCAGCTTCCATGGCTTCTGGGAACTGCAAATGTCAGGTCCCAGCCTCACCTCACTTGACTCTGACTCATGGAGAGGAAGGGACACAGCAGACGTGTGTATGGTCTGTCTGTCTGACTGTGTCTGCATGTGTAGGCCAGTGGTAGATGTTGGGGCTCTTCTTCAACTCTCCAAGACAGGACAGATTTACCTTATCCGACTACAACTCTACCCAAGCATATCCAGAGGCCCCTCACGTCTCCCACTTTCAAAAGCAAGGGTGGGAGGGGAATTCCTTAGCAACTTGCAGAGACGGAACTTGAGAGCAACCAAAATGGTACATATGGTTAATGATTTGACAACTAATTGTTTGTTTGAGGATCTGACTCAGATGTATCTATACTCAGTACGTCACACTTTCCCCAACTCTCCCTTAAAGATCACATAGCACCCCAACCTACTCTAAGTTCTTGCTTTCTCCTAGTGCCTCTTTCTTTTAGCCCTTGTACCTAAGCCTATATTTATATATCTTTGTATATATTTTCATAGCCTATGTTCATTTATCTTTATGTCTCTAATAAAGCATCCATTTCTCCTTGGATGCTAATCCTAAAATTCTTTCCAGCAATAAGCCACAAACCATGTTGGAGTCTAAGTTGAGGCCCCTTCAAAGTCTAGGCAAACTTGTTAGGCTTCGGGAGGTGTCAGCATGGAGTGTCTCTGTCTCCTCACTGTTGACACTCTCCACCTTATCTTGTGAGACAGGGTCTCGCATGGAGCCTATAGTTTACCAGATGCTGAGGCTGGCCCATTGTGCTTCTGAATCTCTTCCCCTGACCAATGACCTAAGAGAACCCGTTTCCCACAAAAAGAGCTGGAGTCCCCAGGCACAGTCTGACCCTGCAGGGAAGGGAGGCTGCCTGCTTTCAGAGAGGAAGCCCTCTAGAGTAGAGCAACACAAACCTGGGTGCCCACAGAAGACCCTTCCCATGAGCAAGCCACTTCTGTCTCTAAGAGAAAAGAGAAGAATGTAGCAGAAGTGATTTTTTTTGTTCTACATATTTTTCTCCTGGAAATTCCATGTCACCAACTCCCCACAGACACATGAAGAAAAGGACACATGGCTTCCTCACAGGGGCCTAAATAATCCAGGGAAGGTCTAAAATGAATGGAGTCAGGCTTCAGAAGGAGATGAGTAGCTTTCTCAATGGCAAAACATTCACGTCGTATGAATCATGAAGAGCTGAGAAAGGACTTGGATTAGAGGCCATTCCATTGTACGAAATTTGTCTTTACGGGGTCACCATACACCTTTTACATGTTTTCTAAAAGTTTCTCTCAACACGGTAAACAGTTACCCACCTTGATGACAGTTCTTACAACCTATTCTTACAAAGGCCCAAACTGGACAACCTTAGAGGAAACTGCTCACTCTTCCTGTGTCTTCCAGACTGAGGGAAGAGAAAATCAAAACCTCTCTGAGGATTGATTGTCATTGCAGCACATGAGGACATTAAAGCACTGAAGTCATGCCTGGTACACAGCAAGCACCCCGTGACTCAGTGCTTGCAAGGTCAAGGGTAACAACAATGATGGCCCCATCTTAGGGACTGAAGGCTTTCAGGAGGCCATTCTCTTGATCACTAGCTGCAACATCATGATGATAATGTAAAAAAGCCTCATCCTACCTTTGCTCTGAGCCCTGCCAATCTGCTGAAAAGTACACACTGCAAACCCTTGAGATGCTGAGATGTTTCCTAACCCTTACTTCCAGGCATCCCAACAGCAGACAACTCATGTTCCCCCTTCTGATCAGCCCTGAGAACAATGCCAACCATTTCCTGTAATGAAAGCAACTAAAAATACTTTCTGATGATAGAGACAGTGAAGATTGAGCAACATGGAGCGGAATACGGAAATGATACCAAGAAACACCCAGCCAAAAATGGTGCGGCCCACCTGGCTTCCATCTCCCAGCATTGCCCAAAGACTCAATATTTGTCTTTCCTTGTCCTGGAGGCTGCACCACATCTTTCTGTGTACTCACTCCATCTAATTTGGTAGAGAGAAAAAAATGTAGTGAGCCATGACTAATGGCAACTGATTACATCAAATGGTTGCTAGCAATTTAAACAGCAAAATAGCATAACTTTCTCTTCTTCACAAGACTAGGAGGAGCTCCAACGACTCAAGGAGTGTTCCACATTTTGGACACTCAACTATCTCTTTTGTGTTTATGGCCAAATTACTATTAATGCTATAATCAGATATAATCCGTAGTAGTATCACTTAGAAATGAGATGGACCTATTAAACAAAACTATGCACTAATGTACTTTTACTCCTGCTGCCATTATGTGGGACACAGACAACCTCCCCAAACCCCTCCTCAGTTAAAGAAACTGAGGCTCAGAGAGAGGAAGGAACTGTCTGAGATCATGTTGCCAACCAGGAACAACATTTCATCCCCCAAGGTCCTGCTCATCTGATGCCATGGTATTCAACAAGGTCTCCTTTCAGGGCATGGCCCATCTCCAAAGGAGGTCTCAGCTTGCCATGAGGAACCCTTTCTTTTTCTTTACAAATAAATTTTTCCTCTTTGCCTGTCTGGAAAAGGTGGCTGGGCAGCCAACTCAGTGAGCAGATCTGTGACAAATATGTAGCAAGGCTGAGTCTCTCCAGATGTTGAGCTAAATAAGTCACAAGAGGACCGCCTGGATCTGACAACTCTTGAAGCCAAACTGGGAGCAGAGGAGACACCAGAACACTCAAGAGGATAAATACACATTCTTATTCAAGAGCCCTATCATGTGCCAGAAATCTCACTGAGCACAGGGGTCAGAGATAAAGAGCTGACCCACTGTGAGAATAAGCAAGACCATTTTCTGCTTTTTACTGCCCCACCCTGTAGGAATACTATCTATCCATGGACTACTGAACTCAGGAATGGCTAGTTGCCTGTGGTGGATAATAAAATGTAGAGTTGACAACACATACCTTCCAGTTTGTGGTATGCCATGATAGACTGGCAGTGCTCCCAATAGAGGCTGCCCCAGACCCCAGTGATCTAAAGAAGCCAAGCCATGATGTGTGAGCTGCTGTTTTCAGATACCTGTTAGAGCAGCCTGACCTAGCCTTGCTTCACAGGGAAGCCTGAAGGACATCTCAGCGCTGATACCAGGTAGAGCCAGAAAGAGCCTCCCCCCCTGCCCCAGTAACACAAACACATGCTTCACAAGCTCACAAACCATGTGAATGCTATGCATGTATCGTCTCCGCTGCCGCAGACAGCCTGTAACTTTATATGTAAAGTTCTTACCCCACTTTTGACTGAATGGATGTCATAGTCTGTTTTCTGTTGTTTGAACAAAATACCTGAAATGAGACCATCTGGACAGAGCAGAGGTTTATCTGTCCTAGGAATTCAGAGACAGGGAAGGAAGCCTATGAACACGGTGCTGCCAAGTGTCTGGTCCCTTGGAAGAGCTTCTTGCTGCCCCACAACCTAGTATAGGACGTCACATGGCCAAACAGGGCAAGCATGTTCCCATCTATCTTTTATCCTCTCCCTATAAGCCACTATTGTGATGCTGGGGACCCATTCTCATGTACTCTTTGAATCCTAATTACCTTGCAAATGTCCCACCTCTAGACTCTGTTAAGACACAATTTGGGATTAACTTTTGGACGGTACAGTCAAGCCATAACGTTTCAGCTCACATAGCTGGAAAGGAAGATGCAGGACCTGAACCCAGCAGGATGGGTAATGTAAGTTTGCTAACCAGAATGAGTCCATCAGATGATACTCAAGTGCCTAGAAAATCCCAAGAATGATGTCCTCTGTCCCAGGTGATGACCGATCATGTCAGACACTTTCTGTGTGGTCCAAGAGGGTGAGAAGGACCAGGGTCTTTCCACTGCTCTCTTAGCACTGCTCACCTCCGTCCTCAGCCTTGCACTCCTGCAAAGCGATTGACTCGAAGTAAAGTGATTGACTCGCAGTTTCCACGGCCTCTCATATCAGTACACAACTGGAGATACGACGTGGGTAGTGCCTACAGGAACATGGGAGCAAGGAAGGGCGAATAAGATCGTTAGAGTGAAGACCTTTGGGGATGATAAACTCAGATTCCCGAGAACCCATGGTGGGGAAGAGGAATCTGACTACAGCAGCATACACTTGTGATTCCAGAGATGGGGGAGGGGACAGGAAGCAGGAAGTAGAGACAAGCAGATGATCCCTGTGGTTCTCCAGTCAGCAAGACTAGCCTCGGCATCAAGTTCTAAGTAAAACTGAGAGACTATCACAGAACAACAAAGTAGAGATCAGCTAAGGAAGACACCACACACACACACACACACACACACACACACACACACACACATATGAATGCACGCATACACACATACCTGCCTACATAGGCACACAAATAATAAAGAAGGAAAAAAGGAAGGAAGAAAAGGAGGAAGGGAGGAAGAAAAAAGACTGATTGGAAAACTATCGTTGGAATGCTATAGATCTGAGGTCAGATTCATGCTTTGGCATTGGCTAGATTTGGTACTATGGGCAAGTTGCCTCTCTCTGCACATCAGTAAATTAAGAGCAATGAGAAAACTTTGATGACTCACATTACCATTTATGAGGGGAAAATCTGATCATTTCAAGTGTTGTATACATGGCCTAACATTCTACAGGTACCTGATGAATGTTCATGATCTTAGAAACCTACCAGAAACCATTGTCCTCAGCCTTCTGTCTTAGCTGTCTTGTCTTTGTTCCTACCCACCATGCCCTACCATGCTCAAGCCAAAACAACTTCTGGTCTCCTGGACAGATGTGTTTCCTATCTGACTTCAACCTGGAAACAGGACTTCTTCCTCAGATATGCCTTGGAAATAGAGATTAGGAGGTTGGAGAACAGGGCCTACATTTGAAGATTAAAGCAGTAAGTCTTAGGAATGCCACAGGTTAGCCTTGAACACTAATGAAATATCTTTTCCAGGAGAAAATACAAACAGCTTCAAACATTACTCTGGTGTGCATCTGAGTGGCCATCTTCCAGGATGTCTACTCACCTCACAGCCAGGAGGAAAGATTCCCTAATTTCTCCAGGGCTGATACCCAACAACTAAAGCCCACCCCAGCCAGATCTCCCCTCCTGAAGCTTCTGCCATCTGTCAGATGCACGTGTGTGTGTGTGTGTGTGTGTGTGTGTGTGTGCATGTGTGTGTGCATGTGTGTGCCTGTGTGTGTGTGCATGTGTGTGTGTGCATGTGCGTGTGTGTATGAGTGTGTGTGTGTATGAGTGTGTGTGTGGTTATGTGAGGGTAGTGTGTGTGTATGGTTATGTGAGTGTGGTGTGTGTGTATGTGTGGTTATGTGGGTGTGGTGTGTGTGTGTGTATCTGTTCATGTGTGTGCAAGTATACATGTGTGTAAATATACTTATATGCACCTGGGTGTGGAGGCCAGAGGTGTTCTCCTCATGTAGGCTAGAATGTATGTGATCCCCAAGAGTCTGTCTGTCTCTGTCTTCCCAATCCTGGGATTATTAGTGTATGTCATCATGCCCTGCTCTTTTGCTTGTTTGTTTTCTTTTCCTTTCTCCAAGACAGAGTCTCACTATGTAGCCCTGGCTGTCCTGGAACTCACTATGTAGACAGGCTGACCTCGAACTCACAGAGATCCACCTACCTCTGCCTCCAGAGTGCTGGGACTAAAGGTGTGTGTTATTATACCCAGCTTGATTGATATTTTCAAATAGGGCTCCCCCACTTACATGACAAGCACTTCATCAGCTCGATTGTATCTCCAGCACTCCAATTCTTTTAGCACATGGACCTTTGGGGACTGTTCTGTGGCAATGGAGGTAGGCTGCAGTTCCTCAACTGCAAAACAGGGGTAACAATCCTTGCTTGACACTATTACAAGAATTAGAAATACAGCTCAAAAACCTTCTACTATGAAGGAAGTAGTCATTGCATAGTTATTTTTGCCTTTAATGGAGTCTGCCACAGTTTGAATGCCCACAGAAGCCCATGTGCTCTCAGCATGGTGCTCCCGGAAGGTGGAGAACATTTACCATATGGGGACAGATGAGTGTGCCCTTGACTGGGACTGTGAGACCTTGGTCCGTCCTGCTGTTGATTCACTTCTCAGCCACAAGATGAGCCATTTGTTCTACTCGACATTCCTTTCATGTCAAAGAGCCTCATCACATACCCACAGGCAACAGGCCCTACCTTCCGGGACAGAAGCATAGAAAACTCTGATCAACTTCTCTGTGTAAGTCACTTACCTCGGGTGCTTGTTAAAATGATAGGCTCCTGATTTCTATGGAACTAAAGCTGAGCGTGCATCTGGTGCTGTGACCATCAACTGGACAAGAGTCATACTTTGCAGGCCACAGTAGTGTGCGACCTACAGCCTCATCTGAGATGCTGAGACACGACGGTTATCAGTCTAAAGACTGTGCTGAAGGCAGAAGAAAGAGAAAAAAACTTCTTAAAATTGGATCTGTGCACTGGAGAGATGCCCCAGTAGTTAAAAGTACTTGTTGCTCATACAGATGTAGGCTTAGTCCCCACCACACATATGGTGGCTCACAATCACCTATGACTCCCAGGCACACTTGAGGTAGTTTTTTGATTAGACCTAATGCTGCAACCCTTTAATACAGTTACCATGACCCCCATAAAGTCATTTTTATTGCTACTTGCAACTGTAATTTGCAATGTATTTGCAAAGTATTAAAAATTTTGATACTGTTATGAATCATAATGTAAATATCCGATGTGCAGGATATCTGATATGTGACCCCTCGTAAAGGGTCTTTTGACCCCCAAAAGGGGTTACAAACTGCAGGCTGAGAACCACTGTTCTGGATGATAGGAAAGGACTCATAAGTGACTGAACTTTTCAGGTGCAGAGAGAGCACCGTTCTGGTCTTGCAGAGGAAGGGAGAAGGAAGCTCTACCATCGTGGGGTGTCCTGTACAAGAGCCCAAGTTTCCACTCGATTTTCCCCTTGATCCACAGACTCAGCAACTAGAGAGAGTCTGCCAGCACAGTAGACTTTGAATTACTCCTAGTTAGCTTGAATTCTAAAGCCATGTGTCATCTGCTAGGAAAAACCAGTAAGCAGGTCTCATTCTTCACTGCTGCCCTAAAGATATCCAGATGCTTGAAAAAATGAGGAAGTGAAAGTCACTTTCCCTGACTATCCCAGAGCACAAATCATCGTGAATGGTTTTCCTTGTGACTACCCTTCGGGTGCGTGTGTGTTTGTGTGTGCGTGCGTGCGTGCATGCGTGCATGCATGCGTGCGTGCGTGCATGCGTGCATGCATGCATGCGCGCGCGCGCGTGTGTGTGTGTGTGTGTGTGTGTGTAAATTTGATGAAAGTATTTGATATGTATGTGTACATTTGGGTGCAGATGTGTGTGCACGCACACGTGCACATGTGTGTAGGTCAGAGGACAGCTCTGTGAAGTTAGTTCTTCCCCCCTACCCGTGCATGAGCTCAAGGGATAAGACTTGAGTTATCAGGCTTGTGAAGTGTTTTTACCTGCTGAGTCATCTCACTGGCCTCAGGGTCTGCCTTTTCAGTGTTTACTGCTCCATATATCAGGCCACCTGGTTCACAAGCTTGCAGGGATTCTCCTCTCTCCATTCCCCATCCTGCCACAGAAATGCTGGAATTACAGGGTCATGCTACTATGCCAGGTTACCCACAGAATACTCTCTCAAGGTCTTCCTGGTAACTATTAGGACTTAGTTTTTCTCTTTTTAAATTTAGTCACTTTCAGAACACAGGTGATAGAAGGAAATGTGTTTGTTGAACTGAGCTTTGCTTTTGCTGAGAAAGAACCAGTTGAGCAGAGGCCTCGAGAGAAGCTCTGTTAGGCCAGGAAGCCCTGACACCAACTGCCAGGAGAAAGGAACAGAGCAGGTAGAAGAAGAAACAAACCAAGTGCTCCTAACCAAGAGTCATCTCTCCAACCCCCAAACTGGTTTTAAACAACAACCATTATGCTTTCTCGTGACTCTGTGAGTCAACGAGTTGGGTTGGGCACCACTGAGTAGTAGTTCAGTCGGTTTCTCTTGGGATCACCCTTCAGGCTGTAGCTGTTTGGTTTGTTCTTCTTTTAGCCACTTTCACACACAATATCCAAAGGGAAGATCCCTGCATTTGTCTTCACTTTACAAATGGGAAACAGAGGACTAGGGATTGATGGTGATGCCAGAGGTCATGGGAACCTTGATTCAAGTCTACCAGCCTTGTTGCCCAGTTCCTGACATTTTTTTTAACTCTTCAAAAGTTTTCAAAGAAGAAAACAGTAGGAACTGTAGGAGCTGAGTTGGGGTGAGGGTGGATAGTGTCACACCCCTTAGTAAATAACTGCACAGGGGTTGGGGATTTAGCTCAGCGGTAGAACGCTTGCCTAGTGAGCGCAAGGCCCTGGGTTCGGTCCCCAGCTCTGAAAAATAAATAAATAAATAAATAAATAAATAAATAAATAAATAAATAAATAACTGCACAGCTTCCCCTGCTTCCAGGATGTCTATTCTAACACCTTCCAAAGAGAAACATGAGAAATACTCCCTAATATGTATATCAAGAAAATGTTACACAAGCACACACACGCACACACAAGCACACGCGTGCGGAGGAGGGGTGGAGAGTGAGGAGGAGATTCCATCAGTGGTAAAATTTGAATTGTTTCCTTACCTGAAGAATGCCTCGATGTGTTTGCAGAGTGCCATGAACTTCTCAGGGAAGGGTATATAGTATGTTATTAGTCAGTTGATGCCCTAGGCTACTGTAATGAAGTATTCCTAAAGTACAGAAGTAAAGTGCAGGGTGGAGTTAATTTCTCCTCCATGGATCCAAACTCAGAGCAGTAATCCAAAGCTGGCAACATCAACTCATATCTTCCAAGGTGGTACTCAGCTCTTACCTTTCTCAGGTAGGGCAAGGTAGGCTAAAGAACGCCAATCAATATGGCAGCAACTCACTCTGTGCTTCATTCTACTGGCCTGAATTTGACCATACAGACTGCTATAGTTTGGACTTATGACCTATAATGTTATTCAAAGGTCCATGTGTGAAAAGCTTGTCACTCAATGTGGTGATAGCAGGAAGTGGTAGAACGGAAAAGAAGCAGGGCTTAGTAGGAGATGTTGGGTTCAGGACATTCCCTTGAAAGGTATTGAGGATCTTCTGTAACCTTTTTATCCCAAGCCATGAAGTGAATGGTTTGATTTGCTTATTCAGTTACTGCCATCTGGCCTAAAAGCAAAGTGTCTTCCAGATCATGGACTGAAACTCTTACAACTGTGAGCCAATGTAAACCTTTTCTCTTCATAATTCAATTACCTTAGGTATTTGTTACAGTAATGAAAAGCAGATCAGCTCCTGCATATAACCAGAAACAAGAGAAACTTTGAAAGACAACCTTCAGTTGGATGTCTAAGTGTCTTGCTAAAACTCTTGAATCAAAACTCCTGTATTCTATTATCAAAATTCACAAAGGGAATGCAAAAAATCAAGCACCAGGAGTGGTGCCTCAAAAGTGATAATCTGCAAAAAGGATTTTTCTAAAATATAACATCGCACAGGACTTTTGATAAATCGAGATAGGAGAGTTAATCATACAGTAACGATACCCCACCCCCCAAATTCTAAAACAAAAGATTAGCAATTAGGGTCTAATACATGTCCACAGAGGGATGGAGGCGCTGTCTACCCTTCTCTTTGGGAATGTGTTTGATGATCAAGCTTGAGCTCATCTGTTGGAGGATGACACAGGACCACACAGATTAGACATGAGCCATCCAGCTAAGATCCTCCAGGATGATCTCAGTCAACCTAGCAGCTAACTGCTAGCATGCCATGAACCCAGGTGAGCCAAGCCCAGGCTGATGACTCATAGCTAGGTAAATGTTTGTTTTACGCTTAAGTTTAGGGTGGCGTAAAACACGAAAAAGCTGGCAGAGTGAGTGTAGTTGTTTAAGCTTAAAAAAGATTTACTAAATGGTTGCATCCTTGAAAGACTCAGACTCTGCCTTTGCCCGAATCACACCATGGGAACTACCTTGCCAAATATCCTGCTGTGCCTGCCACTGTGTTTACCTAGGCTCTAGCTGCTGCCATAGAGGATAGTGGCCCCAGGAGAGTAGATGGCCTTACTGTTGTGGCCACCTATTTGCAGAAGCAGATTGTACTCAGGTAAGCCATTCTATAATGTATAAGACACAAAGGCCAGGACACTGAGCCCAGAAGCCCCTCTATGGTACTCTGCATTCGCCCATTAAGAAATTATGAGGAGGTTCAGCACAGGAATCCTAAGACATGGGCAAAACCAACCCTCACTGTAGCATTTTCTTGCTACCATGGCAGTGCACCAGTGTACTTTCTTTGATTACAAAACACAAACATGAATAGGGTCTGTCTCCTCTGAGACTTAAGTTGCAATTAGACTGCATTAAGATGTGTGTGTGTGTGTGTGTGTGTGTGTGTGTGTGTGTGTGTGCGTGCGCACGTGTGTATGAGCCCTTTACAAGGGTCTTGAGCCATTAGGAATAACCGAAGCCTTTTAGAGCAGATCAACCAGCATGACGGCTTTGGTGGACATTTCTCTTCCGCCATCCACCATAAGTGAAGCTCACGATTCCTCCTTAGCAGCTTCACAGACCGCGAGTGTCTTGTTCTTGGTGCTCCCATCCTCCAGAAACATGGGTTGCTCCAGCTCAGATATTCTGCTATAAATGGCCTGAGAGAAAAGACTAGAACATCATGTTTAACTTAAGATTAATTATGGTGACAGCTTCCTGGCATCTGGCAGTAGTGTCTTGTCTAACAAAATCTATAAGTCACCACAACTTTTTTTTTTAAACAACAACAAAGAATGGAAGAATGAAAAAAATGGTTTACTCCACCCTTAATAAACTGGGTGGACTGGGGCTTGGTCACTTTCTTGGGCTGGAAATGTTCAGTAGAGAAGAAGACTGAATAGTGTTCGTGAGGAAGGTTTGAGGAAGAGCTGCAAAGCAATCAGTATTGTCCGTGACAGTCACCGAACTACTCCAAAATAGTGACACATGCTCCATCCACTCCCTAATGTTCACTTGAAGTTAGGAAGCAGTGCTCCAAATGCTCATTAATAAACCCTGACAATAGCAATGGCCCCAGAGGCCCCAGGTGACCCATCTGAGCATGCCTAGAGTGGATTTTCAGGGCATGGCGTTTGCCATTCGGACACTGACAAAGTCCCAGGAAAACCAAGGCCAGTGAGCATATGATCTGCATTATGTTCCTTAGAAGGAGCTACCGAGAGCCAGGGAAGTCCGACTGAGGTTGTACTCCTAATTTATTCATCTCCCTTCTTCGACTAGCCATGTGTCTGAAGTCCCTTAGTGTTCCAGCCCTGTGACATGGCCATTGTTGGCCAGGGGAAGAAGATGAAACCATACTTCACAGTGGTGATGATGAGAGTCCAACATTACTCAACCCACATCTAGGTGCTTTACATGGACTTATTTACTTAATCCTTCCCACAGTCTTAGGAGAGAGGCACCACTACCATCCCCATCGTACAGCACAATCCGAACCACTGTCACTCTTCACGTTACAACTCTATGCCACTGTGCACGCAGTTAAGCTCCACACTGTGTGTGTAATCCAATGGTCATTGCAGAATGTCTGGACTATGGATAGAGAACACACTGCAATTTCAACTCCAAAGCCAGCAGAATGCCCCCACCCATCCCCAACTCCAGATGAAATGTTTGTTGTGCTGGCAAGTGCTAGAAGCCTGCAGGACTCAGAAAGGAGCAACTGAACCCAGTTGCACCTCTGTTTAACAAACTAAGTTCCTTACCATAGGGAAGGAATATCATGCTATAGGTTAGTGGAACTTGCTGAATGTCATTTCACATCACTGCACTTCAGCTACCAGAGCCACAGTTCTGGAAATCTGTCCTGAATGATGGGTAAGCTTCCAGCTAGGATTTGGAGGGTCCAATATTCACTCTCTGGTTTCACATCAACAGAAATAAGTGCTTAGAACTTTCAAGGCAGCCTCTAATCACAGAAGCAGAGCAAATTGGTCTGAATGAACTGTACATTTTAGCCTCTTTCTCCCCTGGTAATTTATTTCTAGACCAATTTTTTATATTAAAACAAAACAAAAACAGGCCTCAGGTTTCAGGAAAAGAAGCAAGGATGACCGAGTCCTGTTTGTCCTTATAGACGCTTCACCATCAAGAAACTTACTTCCTAACCCTCCAACCCACACTGGGAAAAGGGCTTGTGTCTGCACTTTACCCTTATAGGGAATGTTCAGATTTTCCCCCCTTTCAGACAGACGCTTTCACTTCCTTTGCTATGAGCCAAGTGTCTCACACACAGGGGTGGACAACATTGCCTCTTTCCAGGGCATCTCAAGACCTGTTTCCAGAGGAGCCTAGGCTGAGAGCTTCTCTTCAAGATGACTGGATTATTTTACCCTCAACTGCTGAGGTGAGTGACTATCAGGTCATCTTCGTCGCACTGGTCATGGAGGCCTTTCATATGCAGAAGTTCAAGACATGTATGTGTGTGGTACTGGGCTTGGAGTCCAGGGCCCCACACATACTAGGTAAACATTCTGCCATGAACTTGGCTCAATAAATAAATAAGTAGGTTCCCCTTTGATGCTTCTATCTCAGGATGCATGGAATAACCATTTCCTTTGCAGTGTAAGTTTCTGCCTAGAATGTTCTATTGTCTCACCTTCTCTCTGATGAGATCATACATGACCCAGCTGAAGATGGGGCATGGTCTGCAACAGCTATCTGTTCTAGGAGCAAACTCCTCCTCTGGGCTCCTGAAGCCTCAGGTTCCTTCAACTCTCCTCACGTTCTGCTCAGTACTGTGCCTTCCTCTACTCAGCCACACTGGCAAGTACCAGGAGTTGTCTGAAACCAAAGGTGTCTATGGTCCCTTTGGATATTTTAAGTTGTAAATGTTTCTTTTTAAATAAGTTTGTCTCGAAACGCATGCTGGGAGATGATGCTAAGGAAAATGGCTATTTGCCTAAAACAGGCCACTTTCTTGAAGCACTCGACGTTGCCGGGCTAGAGCCCAGCGGTGACCCAAGAGATCCAGTTTCATATCTGCTCCCCTTCAAATGTAAACTAGTTGTGAGATTAGAGTATTCATCTTGTCCGTTAGTTTATCCATACATTCATTTGCTTATGATACAATTGCTCAGCACTTACTGTATCCTGAGTCTTTAGGAAGCAAAGCCCTGGCCCCTGAGGAGGGGTGTGTCGAGGGATGATGTTAAAGCACTTGGGAATGGGTGAATTACACAGACATAGTGGGCAAGAGTGAGCCAGGAAACACAGATTATGACTGCACACAAAACGGTCTTGGGATCTGCAGCCTGGACACAAGAAGGGGCAGGTGACAGACTGTTTAAACAATGGCACAGATGGGGAAGGGAGGGTCTAAGAAGCAAAACAATGCCCCACAGGAAAGTTCAAGGGTGCTTAGCAGGGTAGTGGAGGTACACACCTTTAATGTCAGCACTGGGGAAGCAGAGGCAGGTGGAACTTTGTGAGTTCGAGGCCAGCCTTGTTTACAGAGTGAGTTCCAGGACAGCCAGAGTTACACGAAGAGACCCTATCCTGAAAACAAAAAAGTACTCAAAAGATTTGAGTGAGGTAGAATTTCGTAAATGTGATTTAGTTAGGTTTTTTTTGTTTTGTTGTTGTTGTTGGGTTGGTTTTTTTTTTTTTTTTTTTGTCTTTTTTTTTTTTTTGGTATTAGGGGGATATTTTTTATTTACATTTCAAATGTTATTCCCTTTCCCAGTTTCCTGTCCATAAACCTCTATCCCATTCCATCCCCCTTCTGCTATGAGGGTGTTCCCCCTCCCCAACCACCCTAGTTAGTTAGTTTAGTGATTCAGAACTTGCATTCTTGTTAGCTACATTTTCAATAAACAGTAATGCATGGGCCCTGAAATCTCCTGAGGATTAGACTGCCTGGGCTCTTGTTTTACATGATGTGTGCTTAAGGAAGAGGCAGAGATCTCTGGAGAGCAGCAGGCAAGGCTGGCTATCCTTTGGGTGTGGTTGGTGGCTTGAGTTAATGTGACCAAGTGGCCTGAACAGGGTACCTAAACACAAAGGTCCTGCTCATGGGTCCTGCCTCTTCCTCTTGGCACTATCCTGCATGATATCCTTTTAAAGGTATTTAGGCTCAAAATCCTGAATTGCCTCATGTGTAGCAGTGAACATACTGCTTGCCCCTTCCTAAATTTATTTTGATGTTCACTTAATATGGTTTTTAAATGTAAACGCCACATATAAATCTATCATTACCATGGAACCTTTGAGAATTAACCATGTAGGATAAAGAGCACTCTTTGCTCTAGACAGTAAGGTGTACACAACAGGCTCTGACTAGAACCGCGGTGGGATGCTCTACACTTTTCAGATTAAGAACAGCCACACATTCTCCACATACAACACTTTTACAGTGAGAGTGCGGGGGAGAAGGCTCAGCTCTAAGGACGAAGTAAGCTTTGAGCAGGCTTACAGCAAACAGTTCAGAGGGCTATCCACACGTGGGTGACACGGAACGTGTATGAACAGTCAGATGTTCCAGGTAATTCACAGAGGCCAGGGCCCATGAAGGCAGAGGAAGAGTGCGTGATATTCTCTGCTCCCTCGAGCTTGACAGATGAGGAAACTGAGGTTGGAGAAGAGAGACTGTTTATCCCCAAGAACACCCAGAGTGAAAATGCAGAGGATCAGCCTGCCACCAGCCTTCTGCCAGGTTCACCCCGCACCTCCCTGACTGTGCAGTCCAGCTCTGTCTTTCCCAGGGTGCACTGCTTCGCTCTATGGTCTCTGCGATGCGTGGGTGGGAAGGAACAGAGAGCAAGCCCACCGCTGTCTGCTGGGTCACAAAACGTCTTAGTAAAAGACTGAAAGGCAGCAAGGGTCTGGAACCAAGATCTCAAGGATCCTCCTCCCCTTCTGCATTCATGATCCCAGGCAGAAAACTTTCAAACATGGCTGGAACTAAACATGCCAGGTGGCGGCTTGTGATATATACAAATAGCCCTTGACTCACAAAGGGAAGCGACGGAAAACCCATACGTGCAAACAGCTGCCGCCATCCGCCGACCCCCACTATCCTGCAGCTGCTGTGAGCTGTGCAGAGGAAAAAAAAAAGGAAAGAAAGAAGGGACAATCTTGGCCTACTTGCAGATTCCACAAAGTCAGGGCAGAGGAAGGGAGGAAGCTGTGGACACGGGAACTAAAGAAGGGAATGGACTCCCAGGATCCATCTGGGTTCCATCCTCAGCTACTGAGCAGTATCCTTACTTGGCTCTGAAAATCGTGTCCTAGGGCAGACTACACTCCCTGTCCCATCCACACAGCCAGACACTCACAATAGGTCACATACTGGCCTCAAAGTACAACAAGAAGAAAGGAATTGAACATAATTTCAAATCTCTTGAAATAAATGTCATTCTCCTTTATGATAGTTAGAAATATATACTTTATGGTTTGTACCAAATTAAAAAAAAGGAATAAAGGAAAAGTCCTTCACACTCTGACTGATACAGGGCATATTACCAGAGTCATGAAAGTATTATATCTTTCTCTAAAGATTTCTATTTTACAGATGAGTGAATTGAGGTTCGAAGAAGTCACACGACTACCTAGATCTTGTAAATTAGAGGTAGAACTAGGATCCAAATCAGCTCTGTCTTTATATCTCACAGCTTTACCCACTCTTCTGAAGAATCATACCTACCGGGCACGGGAGATTGGGTGCGTTCAGCAATCACAAACAAAGTAACAAGAAATAATCCCAACAGACAGCTTTCCTACCCAAAGTCAACTGCACTCGGCTGTACTGGGGAAGTAGGAATTTTGTGTAGAGAGCAGGAAATTTGGGACTGCAGATTGATAGTTGAATTTCAGCATGAAGCTTGGAAACATGTTGACAGGTGGGAGATGTGGGGGGATGGGGATACAGAGCAGGGAAATTTGGAAGGAACCAAGCAATGAACTCTGTCCCAGGTAAAAATTCATCTAAGTTTAACCACACACTCTGCACAGGGACAGGAAGAAAACTTTCTGTTTCCCCACCCACCACTTGCAACCCATGCCTCCACATAACTTACTAGCAATCTTAGTGGGATAGGGATGGGTTCTACTCATGTTTGTGGGTTCCAACGTGTAGAGACATAACCCTTCCCCTCTGGTCAGCGATGAATGCCATCAGAGAAATAAGCTGTGGGCACCCCACTTGCCCTCCAATATTTGTATAATCTCTGGGTTTCTTCCCGTGGGCACCGTCTTGGCGGTTGGGAATATCAAAATCAGGAAGGTGGGAACCTGTCAGGAACCTGTCAGGAAGAGAGGTGGCAATCACTAGACAACGTGGTGGGGGTTGGTGCTCAGCCAGGCAGCTTGGGAAGAGCTGGTGGTGGGAATGAACACAGGGGCTCCAGCTCTTGACAAGTTGGGAACTGTGTTGTGGTAGAAGTCTGGAGAAAGATCAGCTTACCATTCAGTACTCAATGAAGTCATCTTTCCACAGAAGATTGTTAGCTCTGGTTGTTTTGTTTTTTTTCTGGCAAGCGGACTATCCATCTATACCAGTGGTCAGTTTTGGGTCCTTCCCAACCCCCACCTCAGAAGGTTTAGTGAGAGCTGGTTGTATGGCCTACTGCTGAGTCTGGCTTTCCGTGACCAATGCTAGGGTCTTCATTGACCACTAACTCGGTGTTCTTATCTGTACGGTCTTATCTTACAGCTCTCCCAGGAGGACAGAGAGCTCATTAAGTACAAAGTCCAGAGTCTGGCAGGCCTCGGGGAGACTTTCCATTCAAGTGTAGCCACCAGTACCTGCACACTGAGCTGGGAAGGTCTGGCCTCAGGGAACTCTGGGCGTCAGAGACGCATGCTGACCTTCAGGGACACAGGAGAAGTGTTTTCCACAATCTAGTCACGCAAATGAACATTGTGTTATGTCTTCATGTATACAGGGTCATCGAATGTGAGAGTTTATAGCTACTGTTGATAAAATGAGAACAACTTTGGAAAGTAAACTCAGAGGAAACTCCTAAGTACACATGAGCCTCTGGGAAACCGGTGAGGGGAAAACATGGCAGAGACCAGACAACTCGGCAAGCCCCGCTCTTTCCGATAATGTTTTCTTAGGGTAGCGAAAATCCAAGTTTTCATCTCCAACTCAAAGCAAAGACAGCATTTTCTGAGGCCCAAAGTGAAGGGAAAAGTTGTCCGAGTCACGGGGAACAATGCCTTCTACAGAGCCATGTTCTCTTGGCCCCGGTTTCAATCCTGTTGGAAAAAAATTCCCTGAGACCGATGACAGCTGAGCTTCCCGCTTGGAATTCACAAGTGGAGAAGGGGAAAATTACACCCTGAGGCTTGGAGGGCGCCTGCCTGGGCAGCCTTCATTCACACAAAGGCTGGATGGTGGGCCTGCCACCTGTCCACCTCCAGCGCAGGAGCCAAGCTTAAGTGAGAGGGGATGTGAGTTCAGGGAGACTGCAAGAGACACTGGAAGGAGACACAAGAGAACAGAAAGAGGGCAAGATGGCTCTCACCTCTGTACCTGTTCCCCTCACCCAACAGAAAGGTCTCTGGGTGATCTTTGCCCCCACCTCATTCACACACACACATCTCTCTCTCTCTCTCTCTCTCTCTCTCTCTCTCTCTCTCTCTCTCTCTCTCTCCTTCAAAAATAACCTTCAGGAAAGTCCCTGTGTCTAATAAAACCGTTGACCTTTGGGGCTGGTCAAACAGTCATACCTTGAAGGGGGTTCCCTGGGGTTAATGTCCCTATCTGAGTTCCTCTTCACCCGCCCACCTTCACTGGCAGGTTTACACAGAGCAAGCCCAAGTCTTAAATGCACCACAGGACACAGTTTGCTGAGGTCTTCAGGGATGCCCATTAAGCAGAAGCTTAGCTGCAAATCCTACTCCCTCACTTCCTGTGCAAGTGTTCCACCCCCAGCAGAGCAACCTCAGTCCCTCCATCCGGTACAAGACCGTGACTCCCTCTGACTTGGAAGGGAAAGTGTTAATCACCTTATGGATCTCACTTTAAGGGTCCGAGGTGCAGAAAATATGGTGGGCATCACCCTCTCTTTCACTTCAGCTTCAAGAACAGGCTTGTCTGATCACCTGCAGGACCAACCCCAGTTAAACAGAATGCCATAGGGGCAACTACTCCATAACCTAAATATTCCCCGGGGTATACTTACATATACTGTAATCATATCTTAGTATTACATGGAATGCACTTTTAAAAAGTGTCATTTCTAGGACACTCTAGTTTCCCTGGGCATGTGTGTTTTATATTTTAGAAATCCAGAAACCATATTTAAGAATAATCCCACAACACTGGCATTCTTGTTTTAAAGGTGGGGAAATGGAATGTGAGGAGATTTTCTGTGCTTCTGGAAACACTGGGATTTTGGGGTAGCAAGGAAGAGCTGAGTCAGTCCCTGGGAAACCTTTATTTCAAGGCCAGTGGACTGAACAAAACTAAGGTGTCTTCTAAGACAGTGGTTCTCCACTTTCCTGATGCTTTGACCTTTTAATAAATACAGTTCCTCCTGTTGTGGTGATCCCCCAGCCATAAAAACATTTTCCTTGCTACTTCATAACTATAATTTTGCTACTATTATGAATCGTAATGTAAGTATTTGTGCTTTTCAACAGTCTTAGCTGACCCCTGTGAAAGAGTCATTTGACCCCCAAGGGGGGTCACAACTCACTGGCCATGAACCACTGGTCTAAGAAGTCTAGGAAGTTCTTTTACACCATGCTTGTAAATAATGATTCTCACTGTGCTTGGTTAGCTGACAAGCTGCTCCCACAGAGACTCTGAGTAAGAATCAGGCACCTTCCACACCACACCATGGCACGCAGAGGGAGCACTTCACCCCTGTGGAGAGGCAGTGGCAGATGAGGTCATGGCACACGGCTCCAAGAGTAGCTTCGAATCGTATTACATTCATCTAACACATGGAGGAAACCCACAAGGACGGAAGGGGTTGGCTGGCCAGAGAAACCAGACAGGCTTCTCTTGGCTGACTAGCCTTCCAGGCTTAGCCTGTGAGGCCCTGTCGCCTCGCTTGAACCAGGCTGCCTTGTCAGACCTTAGAGATAACATGCTACACATCCACCAGTGGTGTTTCAGGGGAGCGGGGGCCTTTGGAAGAGAGAAGAGAAGGGCTGTCCTGTGGGAGTTTCTCAGGGGAACATGAATGACCCAACAGAGGCAAAGCAAGCCCTTTGCTTTTCTTAGCCTGAGGAGAAGTCTGTGACTTTGCACACAGAAGGCTGGTGGAATGTAGACAGCTCACTAACATCCAGGAACCTCCAGGCCCTGAGGCGAAAACTGCTATAGCTATGGGCTTCAGAGAAGATCTTGTTCTCCCTCCCTGCCCTGCTCCCTGTGAGAGAGCCACCTCTCACTCCAGCTCCTCTCAAGCAGAGCTAGGGGAGGTAGAGAGTGGCGAGCCAAATGATTTCTAAGAACATGCCAACTGAGAAAGTCAGCTATGTTGTAATTATCTTCTTTTTTCAGACCAAGTGATAAATGCTGTCTGTAGGAAGGTTTGAGGATCCTGAGAGGTAGAGCTAAAGAGATGACACCTACCCATAATCCCACCACACAGAGATAGACACTCTCCTGAGATTAGGATGTATGTCCCAAGAACATACAATGAACTCAATTATTCCTGTGCACCATGTGTGGCTTCGAAGTCTGCTTTTCTAAACCCAACATATCATAACGCTCCCCTCGAGTTGGGAAAGACTCCATCAGGGACTCCATCTATGTCCTCCTTGTCAGACCCTTTGGGGCCTGTTGCTTCTTGTCTAGAAGCTAACATAAAATGGTAACTGTTCTGACCCAAAGATGTGTATCTTCTCGTGGGTTTAGCCTGGGCTTGCTCTGTAAAAAGCTTCATGTTTTCCAGAAGTTTCTGAAAATTCATAGGTGAAAAGCCTTTGCAGACACTTCTAGAACGAGGAAATGTTCCTCCCCATTCCAACCCCCAGTCAAACAAACAGAGGTACTACAGTTGCAAAGCAGAGTTTCCCGGCTGACAGGTCCAGGCTGGTGACTTGGGTGACTGTTGAAGAGACAGAAGAGAAACCCAGGGACCAATCTCAGGTATTATAACAGACACTGCATCGGGGATCGGATGATACAAGTCGTCAGGATGTTGCTGTTTGGAGCTTTTACAGGACCACTGCTTGTTGATTTAGCTAATGACAATGTTGGGCTCCAAATTCCCTCTAAAAGGCCGTCTTAAGTGTTCTCAAGTTGGACAGGGCTGGCCTTAAAAATAAACAAATAAGTTACATAAGCCCAAAATTTTGGAGGCTTGGGTTCTGGAAGCCAAGGCTGGGGTCAGGATGAAAGGAACCCACGAGTCATCTTGTGGTTGGGCCTCACGTGCTGTGCACAGGATGGAGCAGAAGGGAGATTCAGCTTCTAATTTGATTGTCAACATCCACTGGGGAAAAGCAAGTGCCGCTTCTGGTAATGATGCCCATCTTTTCTCTTCCTTCCCTCCCTTCCACTGTTGGATGTCCCGGAAGTTCTGTGGTTAATTGAGAGCTATCATCATTTTGCTTCGGAGCTGGGCTGACCTGGAGGGAAGTGGGGTGATTGCTGTGAATTACCTTTTTGACAGCTTTTTAAGGCTTCTCTGGGAAGACAAGTAGCAAATTCCTCACAGTTGGTTGTGTGAATGAATGGATCCTACCTGTACCCAGTGTTCTGGGAGGGAACAGGGTCTCTCTGAACATCTAGAGTAATGTGCACCGTGAAATATCCCAGGAGGCTATTCATGCGAGTATCCACTCAATGTGAATCCAAAGTTCTCAGGAAAGGAGAGTGCTGAGGCCACTCGCATACCATTTAGGCAATGTTGGGGTTGGATCTAAAGTGTCCCCAAAAGTCATCCATGTTAATAAATGTGGTTAGCGTGTTGGGGATTTAGCTCAGTGGTAGAGCGCTTGCCTAGCATGTGCAAGGTCCTGGGTTCAGTCTCCAGCTCCAAAAAAAAAAAAAAAAAAAAAGAGGAAAAGAAAATGTGGTTAGCAGCACCACTGGAAGGTACTGGAATCTTTAGGATAGTGGATCACTAAGGCATACCCTTGAAAGGTTAAGACCCTCTTTGCTTCCTGGTTGCTAGGAAGTGAGCAGCTACGTTCCGTCTTATGGTACCCACCACGATGCACTGTCTTGCCACAGACCCAAAGCCCTGAGGCTCAAAATATTAGGGTTAAAAGATGAATTAGGATAGGCCCTGCCCTCAAGTTGCTGGTTCTGGTTGAGGAAAATAGATCAAATATCAAATAGCCATTATAACTAGAAAATGCTACGTGCCAACCCTGAAGTATGGTGGAGCAAGCATGGCCATGGGTCACAAAGTAGACCATGCTAGTGTCCTGGGACACAGGGCGATTGTGGCCCGGGAATTAGAAGAGTTTTCCAAAGTAGGAGAGTGTAATGATTTCTAAAATAGTGTGTGGATTTGTACAAAACTATACAATTAAAACTGCAAGCTGGATCAGAGCAAGTCCCTACTGTGAGCATCCTAAGGGGACAAGATCTGTCAGTCTATACAGACAGCTTTCCCGTAGAAAGCACCACATCAGTGGGTCTGTTTAATATAATCCTCTGTGCTTCAACATCATGTGAGCTTATACATAGGAAAAGCAGAGAGCTGGGGCGATGGCTCAGGGGCTAAGAGCACTGATTGCTCTTCCAGAGGTCCTGAGTTCAATTCCCAGCAACCACATGGTGGCTCACAGCCGTCTGTAAATGGGATCTGATGGCCTCTTCTGGTGTGTCTGAAGAAAGTGACAGTGTACTCATATAAATAAATAAATCTAAAAAAAAAAAAGAAAGAAAGAAAAATAGAAAGAAGTACACACGTTAATAGGGAGTATCCCTGCTGACAGAATTGTAAGTGATATTTTTCTCCTCTTCATTTTATTCTGTTTTTATGAGATTTTTACAATAAGTATACATAACTTCAATAATCATAAAAGTTTAGGTTTTTATTCTAAAAATACTCCTGTGTTATTAGATTAGATAAATTACTGTGAAGCTTAAAAAATAAAAAAAAAAAACTAAGAGCCGGATGTAGTAGCTCGTGCCTGCAATACCAGCATTTGATTTGGAGACATTAAGCTAGGATGAGAGCCACAAATTCAAGACCATCCTGGACTACCTCCCACCGCCTAGCACACAAAGAGAAAAACAATGCGTGGAAAGAATAATTGGAAATTTAAGAAGAAAATGAGATTTAAGCAACAAGACAATAGTGTTCACTGGCCACGGGCAGTGCTGGTAGAGGGACACACACTGTGACTTTTCAGGCATTAGTATATTTTTCTTCCCAATTTCAGTGTAATGAGCCTGTTCCTATCTCAGAGCACCAGGGAAGGAAGAAGGGAGCAAAGGTTTAGTGACTTGTCCAAGGTCGTCACACATCTTACATGGAGAAGAGCCAGATAAGGAACCAGAGCTCCTTCAGAGGCTGTGTGCAATTCAGAGAGAGAGAGAGAGAGAGAGAGAGAGAGAGAGAGAGAGAGAGAGAGAGAGAGAGAGAATGAGAGCGCCAGCACAATGGTGGTGCCTGGCTTGGGCCTTGAAGACTCAGTAATTCATTGAAAGACCTTGGAGACAGGAAGGAAATACAACCAAGAAAGAGGCAATAACAGTCAGCAAAAAGTCCTGGCAGGCTGGGTGATGCGTTAGACACAGACTTCCAAGGACATGGATTAAACCATCTTTATTCAATTAACAAAAGCCTGGACTGGGCATGTAGCTCAGTTGGCAGACTGCTTACCAGGCATGCACAAAGCCCTGGGTTCAGTCCTCAGCACCACATAAACCAGGCATGGCAGTGTGTGCCTGTAACCCAACCTTACCTATATAACAAGTTCAAGGACCAGCCTGAGTCACCCGATGCCCTGTCTCATAGGCTACCCACAACTGTGATTACGGGTGATACCCTAACCCTGTTAAGCATCGTCTTTCTTTAAAACAGCCACTGCATCGTCCTTTTCTCTCCCCAAGAACAACCCAGAAAGCACTCCTTAGCTCAGTGCACAGCTCGAATAAAGGAATACATGGGGAGGTGCTGTAAAGTATTTGGGGGTCTTTGCCAGCAAAATAGCCCTTGGCCAACTAGACCATCCTGTTCTACATGGGGCCAGACCTCAGATGCATGCTAAATTGGAGGCTGGTGTGGGAGAGGGCTGATGTGGAGAGAGGCAGAGAGGGCTTTGGGCTCTTGGGACCCAGAAGCAGTTCAAACATATTGTTTAAGCTAGTTTGTAAAGAAGATTGACCAACTTCTCCTTGGATAGCTTTGAACTAACCGGAAAGTAGGGTCAGGGTAATGTCTGCATCTGTAATGTAGAACACTCATTCCAAAATGTTGTGGGTCACAGCCAAACATTGGATGGAGCTTCGGGACTCTTATGGAAGAGCTGGAGGAAGAATTAGGGGCCCTGAAGGGGATAAGGAATGCCACAGGAAGACCAACAGAGCGAACTAGCCCGGACCCTTGTGGGCTCTCAAAGACTGAACCACCAACCAAAGAACACACGGGGCTGGACTTAGGCTCCCCACACGTATGTAACAGATGTGTAGCTTGGTCTACATGTGGGTCTGGAGCAATGGGAGCAGGGGCTATGGCTGAAGCTGTTGCCTGTCTCTGGAATCCATTCTTCTATCTGGGCTGTTTTGTTTGGCCTTAGTGGGGAAAAAAGCTCCTAGCCTTGCAAAGACTTGCTGGGCCAGGGTAGGGGAATATCAGGGTGGGGCTCCATTTTCTCAGAGGAGAAGGGGACTGCAGGAGGGGAACAGGAGCAGGGACGGCAATCAGGATGTAAAATGAGTAAAAACAAAACCAGAAACATCCTGGGGTTTGTTGTTGTTTTGTTTTCTTAAACTGGGACAACCACCAAAAACAAAGAAAGGACTTATATGTACTTCATAAGCACGTACTGAGTGTGTACCATGCATGCTTTGGGATGGGCATGGTGAGTTTCCCTGTTCTCGTTTGTCTAAAACGGTGTGATACGGAAACAGGCCTGGCATGACTGAGCCAATGCTGTCATTAGCACCGGCCGGGGTGGGGCTGGATTGTGGGTCCCCTGACCTGATACCCTCTCACCCACAGTCCTCAGTGCCTCAACAGCCTACCACAGGCGGCAAGCACCCCTGCCCCCAAACCCGGAGACATTATCTGATGGTGGAAACTTTTCAGTGGTAGCAAAGACTTGCCTGCACATTCCCAGAAACTCTGTATTATCGAGGTTCTTTGAGGCTGTCCTGGCGTCTGCACAGGTTCTTATGCAGAAAAGCAGGAAAAAGACTATTTAAAAAAATTTATTGTAATTTCTGATTTATAACTTGAGGTTTGGAGCTTGTTTGTTTGTTTGTGTTTGTACTGGGGATTTAACCTTGGGCCGTGGGCCTGGTGGAAAAGTTTTACCACTGAGCTGTATCTACAGTCATCTGATTCATATCTTTTAAAACAAAACTAAAGAGGGCCTCAACTGATAACCTTTGTGTCGTCTATCTCATGATTGAAACTTCTACTTCACTATTAGGTCACAATGAACCCCTTCCCCCACCCTCCCACCCCACTTCCCTCAATATTCCAACTTTAGGAAGCTCTTGGGGTCCCCCTCACCGTATGCAGATGTCCCCCCCATGCAGATCCCCCCTTCCCGCAGTGGCGCTGACCTAACTCTTTGAAAACAAATGTTTTCTCTCCAGTTCTGCCCTGTTTTGATTTGATTGCAGTGCTGGGGACTGACCCTGGGCCTTCGGTCACATGCTAGGCAAGTGCTCCCTCCACCCCAGCTCTATCTTTTATCATCCTAACAAATGAGACACCAAGATGGTGACAACTTCATCTTTGTAGAGGAAAAAAATCTTTGTGGAGAAACATTGCATTAGCGTGTTTAAATATGCATAATAATTTATCTTTCTGGTGGTGCTTTCGTTCGAGTATATAATATTTTTTGGTCATTTTCAGCCCTCACTTCTTCCTTTCCCTCTTATCAAGCCTCCTCTTCTTCCCACCTGGTCAATCTTCAACTTTCACTCATTTTTATGCTTGTTTGGGGTGTTTGTTTGTTTGTTTGGTTGGTTGGTTTGGTTTTGGTAACCTGAGAGGTTTCACTGGGTTTGCTTATAGGGTCCTGGGTTATTCGTAGGAGCATCAGCTCCTGACTGGTCACTGTCTATACGACTGAAGATGTCTTCCTCTCCCCTGTCACCTATTAACTAGTTATAGATACTCAGAGAGGGGTGGGGCCCATGAGACCCTGCCTGGGGAGAGTTTTAAAATAGGTTTAAGTCTGGCCCAGGGTGGAACAGCACCTGGTCACCACCTATGAGCTCTCACCAATGCTTAAACCTGTGACGATTTACGCTGACACTTGAGATGATGTGGCAGGCTTGGCCGTCGAAATACAGACCCCTACACTGGGTCCCGAAGCGAAAGCAAGAGTTTGGATGTGACTCCACTTTCAGCAAAGTAGAGATTTACAACCAAAGAAAGCAGGGTCAGCAAGGCGGGGAGTTCAGAGAGGAAACATCAAGGAATGGCTGCAGTTGTAATCGAGTTAGAGAAACCATCTATGAGGGTGGTCAGACTCCAGGGGCCAGGGGTTTTGATAAACTGATCTAGCAGGATTCTACAAAGACATCGAGCAAAGGCCAAGGTCATAGCTCAACGAGCAGAAGACTATAAAGAGGCAGGGTAAGGCTTTACTCATATGAGAGCATCTTTGTCAGTATAATGGGAGGCTGGTGACCAGAATCACCTAAAGTCTGTGGCAGCTTCTCATGAGGAAAGATAACAGATGGAAAGCAAGCTCTAAAGACAGAGGTTTAAGGGGGTTGGGGATTTAGCTCAGTGGTAGAGCGCTTGCCTAGCAAGCACAAGGCCCTGGGTTCGGTCCCCAGCTCTGAAGGGGGGGAGAAAAAGAAAGAAAAAAAAAGAAGTAAAGCACAAAGAGCTTTAGAGCAAGAACACATGTTCTTAGGGTACATGTGCGAGCATTTTAAGGGGGGTTGGTATTGTATGTTAAAAGAGGTTTCCTTCTGTAAAGGGGCAGGAGCAGGATGCTAAGGGTATTGTTCACAGTCTCTATCTGTGTCAGGGCCTTCGGTGAGGTCATCTGGGAGACAGTGTCAAGGAAACAGCTCTGTCTTCCACTGGACTGCCTAGGGCCCACTTTGTTTTCCTTGTTGCTGTAAAGCAAATCGCAAGGGCATTTTTGCCCAGGCCAAACATCTGAAATTAGAATTATGAGGTCTGATGCAGGAGGCCAGGAAAAATCATTTCTTGGGATGGTTTGAGGCTTTCTGGTTTGCAGCTTTTTACCAGCGACCTGCAATAGCAATTACCCAGACTTCCCCAGTTCCTTCATCTTGCCTACTGAATAAGCTGTTATGCAATGACTCAGAGGCCATAGCAGCCAGTGTCAAGCAGGTCACTGAATTCAATTCCCTCTCCATCTCACTACTGGGTTCTTAGCAGCCCCGCAAATAAATGCAATCTACTTCTGATCTGGACAAGGGCTTGGGTACGGAAACAGGAGCATGAGTCCCGAGGGCATGTTGGGACAGCAGAAATCTGATGAGCCTCCACTGAGCTTGGAGAATCTGCTTCCCTGTTAAAAACAGGTCAAGACAAAAGGATCCCAGTTCTAGCACAGAGTAACTGTCTGATTCAGACTTTCCAAGCCTTGGTTTCCTCATCTGTTTAATGGGGGTGACACCAGCCCCTGCCTCGTCTTTTATGAGGTTTATAAAGTTAAGCATGGTGTGGATGTTCTGTGTGTATTTAATGAATTGCTTGAAGAAAAGGATCACGTTTTTGAAAATCAAAAGAAGTCATCAAAAGGGCAGTACTGGCTGGCCATGTCCTGCAGATGTGACCACTCTCTATCCTGCAGATGGAGTTGAACTGGGGCACTTGTAGGCCAGGGGCAGAGGTCAAGCATTTGCTTTCACAGACCTGCTAATATATTAAACCAGATAAGTAAAATTTGAACATTTTCGCATTAATCCTCCTTTTATAAAGAGGCGTGAAAACTGTACCTCTCATATGGTCTTAATTTACGTAGGCTTGACTTTATCTTTCCCGTTTCAGAGTAAACGGCTTCAAAGATTTGAAATATGTTAGGCCATTTGATAGTTGGAAAGAAAGCAGACTCAAGGTTGTTTTAGATGAAGCTGGTGGATTTACTGTTTAGGCAACACCCTGGTAATTCATTGCCCATCATGAACCACTTAAAAAAACCCAAAAAACAAAAAACACACTTACAAGCTTTGCTAAACCGGAACATGTCTGTTCTTGCATCTGTTCATCCGTCCTTTCGTTTGTCTTAATTCTCCCTCAGAATTTTACCCCAACGTATGTACTTTTTCCGTTGAGGTACTTTGCTAATCATCCTAGCTCATTCTGAGATGCATATATGAGTCTGTGGTCTTACCTGTACTTTTTAATTGTTTGTTCAAACAACATTGGTGGGGCAGGCAAGATGATCTGTCAGGAAAAAACACTTGATGTCAAGAGGGATGACCTATGTTTGATCCCGTGGGAGAGAGCCACATCCTACAAGTTGACCTCTGACCTGCATATATGTGCCATGACATGAGCATGTCTGTACACTCACACACACAGACACACAGACACACAGACACACAGACACACACACATACACACACACACACTCAGACACACATAGAGAGACCACACATTACACAGACACATAAACAGACACACACATAGAGAGACATATATACACACACTCACACACATAGAGAGACACATATACACACACTCACACACATGCAGACACACGTGTACACATATACATACACACACACTCACTCACACACAGAGACACACATATACACATATACATACACACATGCACAAACACACACACGTAGGTGTGAACGAATAAAAATATTTTTAAAATAGTTTTGAGGGTTTAAATAAAGTTATTATTGTACTCAACTGACAAAAAACCAACATAACTATATTTTAAGTTTGACACACAGCCAGCCATGCATTCTTTATTGATGAGATACTTTTTGAGAAATACATTGTTCAGCAATGCTGATGTGTGAACATCAAGAGTATCCTTTACATAGCATACATGGTATAGATCTCTATACGCCTTGGCTGTATGCCATCCCCGCTTGTTCCTAAGATGTGAAGTCTCACACGCATGTCACTGTTCGGCATGCTGTAGCATAGGTGTTTGTGCATCTAAACATCTCTAAGAATGGGCCAAGCACAGGAAGAGTGCTAAGCCACAGGGATGTAAGCTTAGTAGGCTCAAGAGACTTCTGCATATGCAGTCCCTGGCCATTAACCAAAGCAAGTGGTACCTGACTTGAAACTAGAGTAAAAACAATCACCTCAGAGCTGGACGGAAAGGCATCCTTGAACTGGTTCATGTGTCCACAAATGACTTTTGCTGCCAGGAAGAGCAGTGCACTCCTGTATTCTATGAGGGGACCACAGAGAACTCTCAGCCACAGAAGAGGTTGGTGAGACTGGAATGGGTCTTCTTAAATTCCTTCTGCACTACCTGACTCAAATACAAACAATGTTCGAGGGTTAACGAGTTTGACTGGGTCATTCTCCAATTTTGCTGAAAGCAAATGTTGGAACCATCCATGATTTATTATTGAGTCTTGTCTTTCTGAGAAGCCTACAAAAAGGGTAAGGGTCTGATCCTTCTGCTCTGAGGCTCCTTCTTATCTCTGTCTCAAAACCAGATGAGTAAAGCAAATACTTCATTTCTGTTCTTTTACAGTGATCCCCACTAGTGCAGTTGTTGTTGTTGTTGTTGTTGTTGTTCTTCTTCTTCTTCTTCTTCTTCTTCTTCTTCTTCTTCCTCTTCTTCTTCTTCTTCTTCCTCTTCTTCTTCTTCTTCTTCTTCTTCTTCTTCTTCTTCCTCTTCTTCTTCCTCTTCTTCTTCTTCTTCTTCTTCCTCTTCCTCTTCTTCTTCCTCTTCCTCTTCTTCTTCTTCTTCTTCTTCTTCTTCTTCTTCTTCTTCTTCTTCTTCTTCTTCTTCTTCTTCTTCTCCTCCTCCTCCTCCTCCTCCTCCTCCTCCTCCTCCTCCTCCTCCTCCTCCTCCTCCTCCTCCTCCTCCTCCTCTTCTTCTTCTTCTTCTTCTTCTTCTTCTTCTTCTTCTTCTTCTTCTTCTTCTTCTTCTTCTTCTTCTTCTTCCTCTTCATGGTACATCTTGGAACTACAGGTGTGGCTCATTCAACTGATAAATACTCAATCATATGAATTAGTTTTCAGACAAGTTGGCCAAATTATACACAGCCTTTTGTCATTAAAATGTAGTTTCTTTTTTGGGGGGTCTTACTGCTCATTTTGAAGAACATTATGGAAGTCACTGAGAAAGAAGCTTCAAAATGCATCATCATAAAATAAATGAGCGTCAATTCACACGGACAGGGACTGATGGGATCAAGCCTGTAAATATGAAACAGGGCTAGGGCATTGCTTCTTGTTATTTAATTTGCAAGAAAATAAAAAACACACTATGTTACAGAAATATGTAGGTGGACTACTCAGAAGCCAGAAATGTGGTAGAAGACAGACTATTTTGTCCTTAAACTATGAATGTCCACGCAACTCTGATCTGTAACTTTGGGAGTAAGTCAGGATTATGTTCAAAAGTCAAAAATACTCTCAATAGTCCCTATCTTCATTTTCTTTTACTTAGTGGAGTTTAGTTAATATACAAGCCAAGTGTATCTGCATCATACTAAGAGTAACCAGAGCAGCGTGGATCAGCACTTAATTGATTAGGAAGAAGTACAGAATATGGGATTTCATAGATTTAGTCTTAACTAACAGCACACACTACGGAAGACACAAGAGAGTTTGCGAGCCAGTGGCAGGGAGGAGGGAGGGGTCTGGGCTAGAACACGGCTTAGTTGGTAAATCACTTGCTCCACACTATACGAGGGTCCGAGTTTGGATTCCCAGGAAGTCCATCAAGCAGGACAGAGTAGCATCTGCAGAGTTCCTATGGCAAGGTGAGAAGGAAGCTGAAACAGGAGCACCTGCAGAAGCTCACAAGCCAGGTAGCCTGGTATATGCAGCACAGCGCAAGAGATTTTGTCTCAGATGAGGTCAAAGGTAAGACTTGTATTAGAGGTTTTCCTCTGACCTCCACACAAGCTTCGAGTTATGCACACACCTGCTATCACATATGTGTATACAGATTGTTAAAGATTTTAAAACTCTGTCCACATGTGGGTTTTGTCCCGTGTATCCTGAGCATCTTGGTAATCCTAGGAATGAGACAGGCTATGTTGTTATGTTTAGCAAGACTTAGCTATGTTCAGTGTTGTCAGCCACATTGTCAGGACAAGCTTTACTGATAAGGAATTAGAGTTAAACACACAAGTCCCCCCCACTCCCCCACCCCCGCCCAACACACACACAGTATAGGTTGGAGAGCCATTACTAATCAAATTCAACCATGAAAGGAAAAGTTAGTTATATGAGATCTATTAAATGTCACATAGTGAGCATCATGTCCTAGCACTTTTTGTGGTGCAACAAAAGACTACCATAGACTCATTACTGCCATAGAGAAGAAATGTGTTTCTTACAATCCATAATGAAAGTGCAGCCCTAAGATACAGGCCGGTGAGGGTGTTCTAACTCTACCATGCAAGCTCGCCGGTCAGTGGTGCAGAGGAACACGTGTGAGCCAGGGCTGGAACCTTCAACTTCTACAAACGCACACACGTGCACACACACACACACACACACACACACACACACACACACACAGAGACAGAGACAGAGACAGAGAGGGAAACACACACACACACACACAGAGAGAGAGAGAGAGAGAGAGAGAGAGAGAGAGAGTTGAGTTGTTTGCCCTGCTGTGCCTAGAAATAACTCCTTTAGCAATCACTGCTGGCTTGGCCAGCTTGGTCTCACAAATCTCCCTTGAGAATAGCAAGCCCTTGGCAGTTATACCAGTTTCAAATCTGTGGCAGCCCTGGGCACCTCCACTATACAATGTGTTCATATAGAACATCTTCACAGGCTAAAATACCCGGCTAATGCTGACCCCTAGAGAAATTCAAAGGGAGAGAGACAAACCCAAATTTAGACATGTTTGGCCCTTGTTAATTAATTGAGAATCTCTGGACGGGTAATTCAAATTGTGCCCCAGTTTGGTAGTCAGGAGACTGTCACGCCATGACACAATGCACTATAATGAGGTGGGAAGTGGACTGAGACCCCTGCGTCTCAATAACTGTACAAGAAGAGAAGGAGACCTGGGTAAGTGCATAAGCAGGTGTCCCTTCCTTTGGGTCTAGAAACAGGCCTCAGAAAACTGTCCTTACCCAAGCACTTCATGGCCAGTTTTCATCAGGGAAGGCCATCAGTCCCTGTCTAATTTTCTTGACTGCAGGAACCTTGGGAGTTTTTTGGTTTGGTTTTGTTTCTGTTTCTGTTTTTGTGTTTTGCTCCTTTGTGTTCTTTCTCCGAGAGAACATTTGTAAACGGAGTGCAAGAAGACACCAGGCAATGCCTGTGGTGATGACCTGTGACTGAGAGCTTTGGAGGATTTGAGCATCAGTCTTTAAAGAAGCAGCACTCGTTCAGGAAATGAGTGAGATGGTTCCTGTCAGGTACACTACTTGGTGATGCTGTTTGGATATGGCCATACTCAGCTACCAATCAAAATAGAGAACGGCCCCCAGGTTCACAAAGGATGTTCTTGTGCTCCCTTTCAAACCCTTTGTCCTTCCTCCTGCACCATCCCAGGCAACCATCCATATTGGTGGGATCCCCCAGGCCACACCCAGTTGGCTGATGTACTAGAAGAAGAGCTCATGGGACCCAGTACAGACTTAGGCTCGTGACTGTGATTTGTTATGGTGGAATACTATAAAACAACATCAAGGGAAAGGTTGTTGGGGCAAATTCTCATGAAATCTGTATCTGCTAACTAAGCTCCTTCTTCCAGTAGAAACCAGCAACACCTGCATAGTCTTCCCCTTAGTGACTGCTGTCTGCTGGAAAAAACTCATTTAAGATGGAGTCCTGGTGTTTAACTGGAGTCTGGTCATGCAGGCACCCCCTTCCTGCCACCTAGATACTCAACAAAAATGGTGTTGTCTATATGCCGTGAACCTCTCCTGTGAGCTAACTGATCACTGGGAACGCCCGGATAGTCAGGTTCCCAGATGTTAACAGCTGGAGTGAACAGAGTGGTCAGAAACAGATTTTTTAAGTTTGTTAAATTTGACCTAAAGACTTTTCCATACGGAGTGAACTGTAACCTAACTTGATGCCCACACGGATTGAGGCCACCACTTGTAGAAGGATCCAAATCTCAACCAGTCACAGGTAGCCACGTGAACAGACTGTTTCCAAGGTCTCTGTATCTCACTTCATTTTCTATAGCTATATTTCTATAGCTTTCTTTTCCTCTGGCTATAAATATAGATTGCTGGGTGATCAGGCAGAGCATTTTAAGGTGCTTGTTCTGTTTTGTTTTGTTTTATCTGTACTAATGCTTGAGTCTAATAACATAAACCTAGTTGTTGTCTGTTCTTTTAAAGGTATTGGGCCAACTTTGTGAGCCACACTTAATAAACACACCATCCGAGACACCTACTATGTGGCTATGTGAACAGCTTTCGCATGCCACCATCTCCAGAATCTGTGTTTCCCACCCTCATGGGCAAAGCCATGTAGTATGGGCTCTTTTGCAATACTCTTCTTTCGCTTAACACAGTATTATATTTATCCTCGTATTTTTTTAAACATATGAATTCCTTTAACACACTCAAAACAAACATTGCCATTCACCATCAAAATCAACCATAGGGAGAAAAAAGACTATATAAAATCCATCTATCAGATAATAACACAATGTTTGGTGATCTCTAGCATGTGCTGGTTACTGTTCAAATTACTGATATCATGTGTACACATGTATGCATACACGTGTGTGAATGTGTGAGTGTGTGTGTGAGTGTGTGTTTGAGTGTGTGAGTATGTGAGTGTATGAGTATGTGAGTGTGTGTGTATGTGTGTGTGAGTGTGTGAGTGTCTGTGTGTGTGTGTGTGTGTGTGTGTGTGTGTGTACTATACTTGCAATTAACTGGTCCTCACCATGACTTTATAAGGTGAGTCTGATTCCTATCCCACCGCCAGATGAGGAAACAGACACTCAGGAGCCATGGGGCTGGCACTTGGGAAGAGGCAGCTTGAAAATCTAATGTACTTGGCCACAAAGCTTGAGTTTAACCACCATACATATTGCCTCACTGGTTTCTATTCTGTAATAGGCACAAGCACTGTGGGAGGTAGACTATATGCCTCTCACTCAAATGCCCACACCCTAACCCCCAGAACCCTCAAATGTGTCACAAAATGACTTAGAAGATGGGGATGTGGAACTTCAGGCAGAGACAAATGGCTCTGAGTATCCAGGTCAGCGCAGTATCTCATGACAGTCTTTATAAGTGAAGGAGGGAGACTGGGAGAGCAGCGTTCGAGGATGTAATGACAGAAGCAGATCTCAGAGTGAGGCAGTTGCTGGCTTCAGAGATGGAGGAGAGGCCATGAACCAAGGAATGCAGGCGACCACTGGGACTGGAAAAGGCCAAGCAAGAGATTTCCCCTAGAGCATTCAGAAAGAAACAAAGCCATGCAGGGCTGTTAACTTTAGTTCTAGAGGCTCCTGGCCTCCCAACCGGTAAAATACTGTTTTCTGTTGATTTAAGCCCCTCTGTTAATAGCAAAAGACTCCAATAACAATAGGAAACGAATCCAATCAGCCAAGTGCTAATAGAAGGCATTGATGAAAGAACAGATGAGCTCTCCTGAGACATTTCGGAGAAGCCAATCAAAGCTGCCCATGTGGCCCGGAGGCCTCTGAGAGGCTGCGGCAGCAGAGGCTCTTCGTTCCATGTTCAGAATGTGATGATGCCCTGTATTTGCGTTTTCATAGAAACTGAGATAACGCACCTGTCTCCGTTTCACTTTCACGAAGTTGACTTGGGTGGTTTGTTTTATGGAATTTTCCCCTTCTTTTTCTACGTATTTTTTTAAAATACTTAGGAGTTCTCAAAGCTCTCTCTCTCTCCCTGAACCTGTTCCACAGGAGCCCAGTTCTGCCCTGTAGCTCTCTGTATGACATGGGAATCACTATCGTTGTTTGTCTAATAAATCGCATGAGGATTACCCATGTCCCCTATAGACGCCTTTTCCACCCTTACCTAACTGCAATGGCTGCTGCTGCTGCCTCAGCCTCACCACATCCAGAGGAAGATTTTGGATGAAAACCCTGACCATAGGTTCCCCTCTGCCCCTGCATGGTTTGCTTCCTTTACTTTGGGCATCAGTTGCACCCTCTCCAATCACACTGACTCGGGTCACTCCTTCTTTAGCTCACTGATACGTCTTGTTGAACTGGCAGACAGCCAAAGCACTTGTTCCATAGCAGGTGCTTGCCTGGAGCATCCTCCTTGCTTACTTTACAACCTACTGCCCTATGTGATCTTTTTCTAACTTCTTGGAGAGACACCCACCCATCAAAAGCTCTGTTACCTCACTCTTTGACGTTGGTCTTTCCTGCTGGACAATGTGACCTTATCAATCTCATGAAGCTAGAAATGTTCAGTCTCAGGTCAGGGGCCTCCGAGAGTCCTTCCCACGGTTCCTAAGAGACCCCCTGCTAACACACACAAGAGAAAATACGGACAGGATCTGATACAGTAACAATACTAAGGTCTGCTGAACAGCTACCTCGGCAGCCTCTTCTCAGGTTCTCTCCAATTCAAAACCTTGCCTAAACTGCAGATAGTTTTGTCTCCACTGATGGGTGAGGAAACTGGACTTATAAAGATGAAATTGTGTGCTTAACGTGGCCTGGCCCTTTAGTGGAAAAAATCACTGTATCATATGGAGTTGGAGAACTGGGAATAACCACTATACTTTGTTACTTTTCTCTTGTTTCATGTCTTTTGTTGCCACACTTTAAAGCACCTCTCTGAGCTACCCAACATGACCTTGGCATTGAGCAGACTGGTTTCTAGAGTGGGGACTCATGTGTCTACCTAAATGGGAGACTGTCTCTCATCCCTAAGCTCAGGAGAGCATGCCTTGCTGGGACAGTGACACATCTGTTGTCCTGGCTGCTAACACCATTTAAACTAGACCTGTGCCTGTGGGGGAACCACCAGGAAGCTAAGCACAGAGACTAAATTTCCAAGTGACCCTCTTGGCTCACATTCCTGGTCCAGCTAGGAAGTCTCCTTCTGAATTGATTCTAACTGTTGTCTAGAGGCTAGAATATGGCTCAAGTAGAGAAGGCTTGCCTAGCTCTGGGTTCAATCCCCAGTGTCACAAACCATGAAAAAAAAAGGATAAAAAAAAAAGTTGGATAGGATGTCTATGTGTCTCACAACATTTAACAAGTACAGCCTTAAGACAAGAAAGGAGAGGGAGAGAGAAAAAAAAGAAGGAGAGAAAGAAGAAAAGGAGGGACAGAAGAAGGGAGGGAGAAAATTTGTATTAGGTAAATGCAAAATTTACTAAAATCCTGGGAAAGTGAAAATCCACAATGATTCAGGAGTGTCAGCTTTAAAAAACAATCCTATGCCAAGGTTTGAGAATTATTCTTTGATGCTCTGTGTTTGGTCTGTATGGTTTTTTTTTGAGAGGGTGGTGGTAGGAGCGATCTGTTCTGTGAAGCACTGAGCTACCTGTTTACCCCTGAGTATGTACCCAATAGAAATGAAAATATTTGCACAAGAAGCTGTGCACAAAGGGTCACAGCAGCCTGATCACAACTACCCCCAACGTGGAAATGGCTAAGCATTCATCAGCAGTGAAGGGTGTACAGATGATATATAACAGCACAGAATATTCCTCAGCAAGAAGGAAAGATGGGAGAGCTTCGGTGAGTGCCGCCATGAGTGCCGCCACAGCATGATGGCGCTGGGAAACACGATGCTAAGTGGAAGCAGCCATTTGCTGACTTTGCTGAGGGCCTGAAAGTGCGTGATTTGTCAATTCCAGACGAGGCAAATGCTCAGAGACAGAAAGCAAGTTAGTGTTTGCCTGAGACTGACGCAAGGAGGCATATGGCTACTGGTGGGTCTGGTGCAATAGAGACAGTCTTTGATTTACTGCTATAATTTTTCACACCTTGAGTGTATCAAGATTGAGTTATTAAAATATATACCCAGCGCTTGCCTAGCGAGCGCAAGGCCCTGGGTTCGGTCCCCAGCTCCGGAAAAAAAAGAAAAAAAGAAAGAAAAAAATATATATATACCCATTTACCTACATAATTACATAATATACATAATGTATAATTACAGTAGATGATAGACGTTGATAGATAAGTAATTGGTAGGTGATATGTAGAGGGATAGATAGGTAGGTAGATGAATAGATAGATGATAGACAGACAGACAGACAGATAAAGATAGATAATAGACAAGCTAGGTGCATATATCAGCTGGGAAATTCTAGTTACCTGGGGTTGGAGCTACATAACGTCTCCCCCTTTTAAATAGGGAATGCATCTAGTTTTTTACAGTCTGCTTCATTGCCATGGCCCAACTTGCAAACATTGTGCACTTGCTCACGGAATGTTAAAGTTAGAACAGATGTCAGTAGATCAGCATCTCCCCTTCTCCCTAAGCTACCTGAAAAGGTGCCTCCCTGATACCTGAGAGGTTCCCAACACGAACGCTCCCACCCATCCTTATCATTGATGATGGCACTACCACCGCTGATAGCATTTGTACGATGACTCCAAGTTTACGAACTATTCCGAAGGCTCTCTCTTGGGTGTCATCTGCCTGCCAATAATTTATCTTTGCTTACTTCTCCCAGATAAGCATGCTCTGGCTTATCCAAGGAGGTAGAACTCAACTCCCATGCTTTTTTATAGGAAAGACTTTCAGAACCACATGAAATGAAATCATGAAACAGAGACCAGCACGGAGCCACAGTGGGTATGTGGCTGTTCACCAAGCATCCTCAACACCCCTCACTTAGCCTGTGACAGTCTCTCCCATCCTGAACAGCTCACCACGTTACTACTCTGTCAGGAGGAACTCTTCCTCCTTTATGATAAATCCATGCACAGAAAGATCTCCTGGTACACAGGAGCCCAAAGGGATGATGATTTACACACTGTGATATCCGTCTTTGCAAAATTCCCATAAGGTTCTTTAATTGTTTCTTTTCACTGGAGGATAGAGAATTGCTGTATAAAGAGGTAAACTTTAATGTTTGCAAGGTGTAGTAAAAAGTTTGACTGTCCCAAGACTGGTTACAACAGAGTCTCTGCTCAGTAGCTGGAGCGAAAGAACGGAGTGGTCAGAGCAGGTCTCTGACTCCAGCATTCACTAGTTGTGGTACATGTGAGGCGCACATGCCTTACCTCTGTTCTAGCATCTGTACCAAGCAACCACACAGGCTGGACCCTCCACTTCTGGCCAAAACTGCTCCAGATGTGCTCCTCCATCCAGCCCAGCTAAGGAAGGAGTCACTGGAGGCCAGGAAATTCTACTCATTTCACGAGATGAATGTAATCAGGAGAAAGAGGGCTGAAGAGCCAGCTCAACGTGAGTCATTTGGCTTAAGAGAACGTTGTCAGTGGTCCTAGCAACACACTCTACTGCCAATAGCCATTTCATTTGATCTCTGAACTGATGCTCAAACCACAGATTTCCTGGGCCTGAGGCCTCCCAGGAAATGGAACCAAACAGTGGCTGATTCATGTTTCCTCTGAGGGCAACAGGAAAAGTACCTACTACAGAAACTGCAGGCTGGCCTGAGTTGTGGCTTCAGCCTCCTGAGATGGCAGGGGCCCCATCAGTTATAGTCTTCCACAGAAAGAAGACACTGAGAGGGCAGGCCAGGGGCATCAGCATTCATTGACTGCCTGTGTTAAGTCAACCTCTGACTGTACCAGGCTCTCTCTCTCTCCCCCCCCTCTCTCCCTCCCTCTCTCTCTTTCTCTTTCTATCCTTCCCTCTCTTTCTCTCTTCCTCCCGCTACCCGATGTACACGTTTGTGCTGAGGCTGTACTCCGAGTCTTACACACAGCATCTGTGCACTCTGACTGCAGACTACACCCACAACCCACATTTGCTTATTTGTTGTCCGCTCCAGGACAAAAGGACTTTGGATAGATACTAAGTATAGGTGATGCTCCTACCAGATTTTTGATACATTAATTTATTTATTTCTCACTGCCATATAATGGCGAAACAATAGTCTTCACTTTCCGGGTGGCAAAACCTAGACATAGAGAAAGACTTGGATTACCCATTTCCCCAAGTCCTGGGAGCCATGTAATCCCAGGCCACCAGCCTCCAGCCTGAACTTTCAACCAGAGTGACTGCTCTGTAGTTATTTTTTTTTAATTAAATAAAAGGTCACACTCATTTCACAGAGGAGGACACTCAAATTCTTGCTAAGGTATCCCAATTATAGGACTATCTAGAATTCAAGGAACTGCTTAACCATAAAACTAGCTTAACCATGTCATTACTTCTTAATGTGTTACTTCTTAAGAAAAATGTATAGCATACAGTATACCACCCTAGCTGCTGTGGGGCACACAGTTTGTGGCGCTAGGCACATACACGTTGTTGTGCAGTTGTCATCTCTTCCCCCAGCCTTTGGTTTTTTTAAAGCACAGTTCCTCTGAGTAACTACCTTGGTTGTCTAGAACTTCGGATGTGCATCAGGCTGGCCTGGAACTCGTGGAGCTCCACCTATTTCTGCTGGGACTAAAGACTTGCGCTGCCACATCCAGCTGCAACCATTACCTCTTTAGAACATTTTCATCTTCCCCCGCTGGGACTCGGTATCCCTTAAATGCCCTATTTCTATAAAATCTAAATAAGAAAAAGAGGAGAAGAATCAGCCCTGTGGGAGAACTTGAGAGGGACATTATGAATCTTGCCTTTGAAATGTGTCCTCTCTTCCTTCTCAGAAAATGGACACTCTTGTGATGTTGGAGATCTTAGTGTCTATGAGAACCCAAAGAGAGAGGTAGAGCTTGTATTCATTTTGTGTCTTGTTGCTGTAACAGAATACCTAGCAGAGACTCTCAGTCAGTAGACCAGAAGTTAGGATGGTATGGCTGTAGGGCAACTCATGGTCAGTAGAGATGGGGGAGGGGGGTCTCGAACCCTCCAGTAATCTTCCAGATCAACTTTAAGCAGTTTTCCCTTAAAACTTTTAAAATTACACTTCTATTTATTTTTATGTATGTCTACACATGTATACATGCCATGTCATGTGTGTGGAGATAAGAGGAGAACCTATGGGAAGTGCTCTCTCCTACCATGTGGGTCCCATATATCAAATTCAGGTCCTCAGGCACTGTAGCCCATTCCTGTACCCACTGAGCCATCCTACCAGTCCATGGTTCTCATTTGAGCTCTAGCACCCTTTCTGCACCTCAAAGGCAGAGCCTATAGACATAACGGTTGGTACATTTGCCATCCAGAAGCTTCAAACAGTACAGGGAAACAGTGTCTGGAATTCGGTAGTAAAGCCCTAGGAAATACATTTTCTAATCGCAGTTCTGAAACAAATGTCTAACTTAGACGGGATCACTGGCACCTTCTTAGGCTTCCTCAGCCTCTTGGCTATGAACAGATTAGTACTTGGTGTGCTGCAGACTGTTTAGTCCTTGAGACTCCTTGAAATTGGCAGTGCTGTTCTAGCATGAGGATACTGAAGCAGAGAAACACAGTTAACTCAATGCTCAGAGCTTCTGGAAGCTCCAAGAAGCAAGCCTGAGCAATTGGCTGCCAATGTAAGATTCTCTCTTCCCCATGGTAGTACCAACAAGTCCCTTGACTGTCCTTGCCTTCAGACAACAGTTGAGATGCTGTTTCACTTCAGAAGCCTTCTCATGCTGCCTCTCCCTGATCTTCTGGTGCCCTTGTTTCTCCTCTGACATGGTCATAGCAGGGACAGTCTTCTATTTTCCCAGCTATACCTAGAATAAGCGTTCTGAGGAAAGATATCACTTCTATCTCTTCTCAGATGTGTCTGTCCCCAAGATACATGAAGTGTTCCAAAATCAAACCATGTGAATGAATGAATATTACTTGCTATACTTATCTTTCAAGAGCCTTTCAGTGTCTGTTTATGCTATACTTTAAACAAAAAAATTTTTTTGGAAACTCATGCAGCTTGTTACCAACTATGTCCAGAGTCTAAAGGCCCCCATGCCCAGTAGGCTCTCCAAATTTCCAAATGCCTGGTGCTTTTCTAATTCAGTGACTCAGACTGGTTGGCTGGTTTGTGCCTCTGGGGTCCTGCTTCTGGTTCTAATTGTGGTCCCAAACTTGTAGTGCAATTAGGATGTTGGAGATGGAAAAGGAATGGTGTAACTTGTGCTTCACTGGGTGACATAGCTGTGTAGGTATTTCCTAATTCCCTCTGTGGTGCTCAAGGTTAAGGAACATTAGCTCTTTCGTGATGACTTATTGCCAAAAGCATGTCAGGAGCCTCCCCTCACATGTGCCACAGCCCTCTCCCCTCAAGGTGACATTAGCAGGACCCTAAGGTCTTGGTGGGCTTTGCCTCCAATTCCCAGTTTCACTCCCATAGATGCTTTGCTCTGAAGTAATTCTCACTGTAGTGGACTGACTGACTGCTCTGTGACAGACAGACATCACAAAAAGGTAACATATCTTTCATGCTCCAAACAAAATCAAATCGATCTCAGTCCTACGACCCAAGAGGTGAAGAGCTGCCAGGTTGCCCTGATGTCCCATGGTTTATTCTTGCTCAAGCAGGGCTTGCACTACTCTGAGATTTGGGAGGGCTGTGACCTCCAACCACAGCCTGCTCTTTCTTTTAGTGATCCCAGAGGATTGATAAAACCCAGTGCTCCTTTCTCAGGTGCTCAAATCACATGCAGCAACTTGATTGGCAAGGGTTGATTTCAAGCCCTTCCCTGACAGTTATCTCCTTCTCCAGTTCAGCCTTCCTCTTTTGAGTCACTCCTCTTTGGTAATTTTATCAGTGCCCTCACTCATCTTACTTGAAGCCTCCTCCATCTTTAGATGTCCTACTTTCTCTCATGGTATCTGTGAGATCATCTGGACCACAGTACTAAATGTCAGTTCTAAATCAGTCTCTACCTCCCACTTCTTCCCGAAGTGACAGTCTACTCGACATCTGACAGACACCGTGATGATTTAATATGATTTGTCCACTACGGTGGCCATTGTCAGTCTGCCGAGATGTAGAATAGAATACAAGACTCATCTCTAGGCATGTCTGTGAGAGTGTTTCCAGAGAGATGGAGGAGGGAAGACTGTCATGCATGTGAGATCACTGTCCGATGAGTTGGAGCTCGTGCTGAAAAGGATCCAAGAGGCCAGTGAGATGGCTCAGTAGGCAATGGCGCTTCCTGCCAAGGCTGACCTCCTGGTTTCAGTTCTCAGGACCCACATGGTAGATGGAGAAAGCAGCTTACACGAGTTGTCTTCTGACGACCATAGCATCCCAGAGCTCTGGAGAAGGACCATGTGACTATATGTCATGTGGCACTCACTTCAACAGGAAAAGAAGGTTTGACTTATTTTCTTCTAAGGCACAGCCCCATGCCACACAGGACTACACTCTGGGGAGCATTCCCTCAAAATGCCTTCATCTCCACAAGGATAGGGAATGGTGTGGCATAGTGGCAGTGATGGAGCAGTTGAGGTCACTCTGCCAAAAAATAACCTCTCCATTATCTATCTCCACTTCCTCACTCTGCCCTCACTGGTCAATCTGTATCCCTTTGAGCAGGTGTATTCTGTGTGACAGTCACGAGGATGAGGCTCTGGTCTGGAGGTGACCTGTCCCTTGTGTAGCTTCAGCTGTTCTTTAGACGTTTTCTCTGAAAATGATTACATTGAGTGAGATGAAATGAAGATTCTTTCCAGCCCTGAGAGTCAATGACAAATCTATTCTTTTGGTTGCGGAAGCAATGGGAACCACGGTTGGGCTTTAGGAATGCTGACTGTCTCAGGAGAAACAATCTGTGCAGAGAAGTGAAGGCCCTTGAAGGCAGGACATGGGGAGGGGTCCTGAGTGTTCTGCAGAATAGCCTAGAAGAGGTGGAGAACGACTGACAGTGGAAGCCAGCCCTGCTGGTCTTGGGACTTGTTGTACCAGCATTTCTTTTTTTTTTTTTTTTTTTTTTTTCCGGAGCTGGGGACCGAACCCAGGGCCTTGCGCTTCCTAGGCAAGCGCTCTACCACTGAGCTAAATCCCCAACCCTTGGGACTTGTTGTAAATGAGCAGCATCTGTGCAGGTGACCAATGTGCTTATGGGCATGGGGGGCTCTGTCAATCATCCTCTAGGGGTGGAACTATGGGCAATCCTGATTGGGATGGTCTTGAAGAGAGGTAGCACAGTAAGACAAGATGACCTGGGAGGGATTCACTGTTGCATCCATGTTAGAAATGGTCCAGCTCTGCCATAAGACCCGAAGCAGAGGCTGCAAGGTGCTTCTCCTTGATTTTGTCAATGCAAACATTGTGGGTTCAGTTAGATACAGCATACAAAGTTCTTTATGCAAGTGCGGGTAGACAGTCAAGTCAATACTCAGTAAATATCAACAGAGATCATATTTCCTTGCTACCCTATGTAGCATAGCACATACTTACTGAGTTGGGCTAAAAAGTCGTCCCAGACCTTACACTCATGACTGAGACATGGTCAGAAAGCTGTGGGAATCTGGCAAGCATAGGGTTGGTGACCTTTGCAGAGGGATGTGCCAAGATCTCAGCCTCACTGCCAGGGGTGTCTCTAGTGTCAGTGTGGCAGTGTGACATTGATTCAAAGGCCAAGGGCTGCTGCTGACCACCAGGAGCTCAAGGATGGGGTCAGCCAGCAGGCCCTCAGAAGACACATACAGTGACAGCTCTTTATTTGGTCTTTGCCAAGCCATGGCAAGGGTGTGCCCAAATGTAGCAAAGACACTGTGCCAACTGCTGAAGTGTACAACGATGCCTCACCCCCTCCCAGTGCTGGCAAGGCAGCACTCAGTTTGTAAGGCGAACAGGTGGGACACACCTTCAATGATAGGCCCAAAAACAGAACAGGGATTCCTATTGAGCTTTTACCAGCCTTCCCCTCCCCCCCTTCCACAGGCCTATGTAACAAAGGATAACCAGCAACTGGGTCTGCAGAGGAGACTCAACACATGAGTAGTTTTTTTTTTCTTTTTACAAATATACTAGCGGATGGGTTTGGTAGATCGGTCAGTGAATAAAGTACCACAGGGCAGACAGAAAAGATGGATGCCTGTGGTTCTCTGGCCAGCCAGCCCAGCCTACTTCGAGAGATTGAGATTAATGACAGACTCTGTCTCAAGAGAAAAAAAGGTGGAAAGGCAACTGAAGTTGTCCTTCGGCCTCTACACACAGACACACAGACACAGACACAGACACAGACACACAGACACACACAGACACACACACACACACACACACACACACACACACACACCACAAAATTATTCATAGATAAACATGTGTCAAAAACTTCTGGGGGTTGGGGATTTAGCTCAGTGGTAGAGCGCTTGCCTAGAAAGCGCAAGGCCCTGGGTTCGGTCCCCAGCTCCGGAAAAAAAAAAAAAACAAAAAACTTCTGGACTCTATGTTAAGTCTAAAATGAAACACCAAAAATTTACTACTGATGTTCCTTAAAACTTCCACCCCCACTCCCTGCCCTGTGAGACTTAAGACATCCTGACATGCACGTCTTGACTTTGCAATTCTAAGATGGACCGACTAGATTTGGTTTCTTTTTTCACCCTACGTGGGACAAACCACAGTGGAAGCTGTGTGGGGAGGAAGGCAAGAGCCTTGAGGTGCCCAGGCTCTCCCCCTCCTTCCCTCCCCTCCTCTCCCCTCCCTTTTTTCCCTCCCCTCCCTCTCCCTCGTCCCCACACCCCCTCCCTCTCCCCACTCGTCTCCGGAAGCTCACTAGGCCAGGATGCTTTCCGAGAGCTCATGTGTAACTTCCTTGACCAGGGAGGCCAGGCTCTAGGCAGACTTCTGGAAGTGTCTTTGGAAACTAATTCCCAGGCAAAATGCCAAGAAAAAGATATGCATGGTGAGGAACTGACATAATTTTTTAACACCACAACCCGCATATTTCTGCAGCAGCAGCCAATACAAGCTGCCAAGACCAATATTGATCTAGTCCTTCATCCAATCAACAAACGCCATTGTTTATAAGATATAATTTTTCTTGGTTAAAGTTCAAAGTTAAACTCCAAGGATTTTCAAAACTATAAAAATAAGAGGCTTTCATACCCTCGAAAAAAATAAAAACCTCCTGGCCAGTTTTCCTCGTTCATGGGGTTTCATAGTCATTAAAAGAAACTTAACCAAGTAAACATTTTTTGGTCTTCTGAGTTGTGGTAGTTTTTAAAGCAGGATTATTCTAAATATCCACATAAAAGGCCCCTAATTCTTTATTCCTCTCCTGAAGGTCATGGCCATTGGCAGTGCAGGTGACCAGGGTTTGCTGTCCTGCCTGAAGGTTGTCCACCTGTGGAGCCCATTAGTCTGCTCATCTTCCTGACAGAGCCTCTCCCTCCCTGCAGCTCTTCTTAATGTGGAGATGATGGAGTCTTTACTAAGCCCTTTGGAGGAAGAGGAACAGTTCTGTGGTTCCATTTCTGATCCTGAAATGGAAAACCTTAGCAAACAAATGGTCGACATATGGGGCTTTGTAAACCAACCCCTTATGCTTCTCCTAGATCCAAGAAAACATCCACTTTTGGGAACTGGTGGAAGCTATGAGTGGGTCAGGTTTAGAAGGTGAAGTTAAGGTGGAAAAGTACTGAGATTTATAAGATCACAACTTGGGCTGTTGTTGGTTGGTTGGTTTACTTTTTTAAATAGTGTAAACAGAGATCAGACCTTTTCTATATCTGCCTCCCCTCAAAGGACCTGGCCAAGCTTTGTGTGCATATAGCGCTGTGTGCTAGCTAATTTATTATTATTATTGGGTTAATGTTGTGATGCTTTTAACGAGAATGTTCCCCTATAGATTCCGGCACTTGACAACTTGGTTCCCTCTCGGTGGCACTGTTTGGAAAATCTAGGAGGTATGGCCTTACTGAAGGAAGTATGTGGGGGTGGGGATGGAGCTTTGAGAGTTCAAAAGATTCCTAGCATCCCCAACATGTTCTCTGCTTCCTGCATGAGGTCCAAGAGGTAAGCTCTCAGCTTCCAGCTCCAGCCAGCATGTGCGCTGCCTGCTGCCATGCTCCTCTTGCCGTTAGGGGTCATGACCCTCTGGGACCATAAGCCTCAATGAGTTGTGGTGGTTTGGGTGCTTTATCACACAACAGCAAAGTAATTAATTCGGGTGACTTCCCTCACAAAACATCTGCAGTGTACTGGTTGACCCATTCCTCTGGCGACATCTCTCCATTCTCCATTCTCCTTCTGGTTAGGAGGCAATGCTAGGTAAGGATAAGGGCAAGTACCTATCATGCACTGGGCTCGGTGGGGCCTCTCCCTACCAGGCTGCTGTCTAGACACTTGGGATGCAAATCTCTGAGGAATTCATGCTCTGCAGGGAGAGGAAGAGTGGACTTGAGCATAGTTTTCCTACTCATGACCCCTTTTACCTGAGCAATTTTTATAAGATCCTATTTACACAGCCATATTAAATTAGTATTAGGGCTGGAGAGATGGTTCAGTGGTTAAGAGCACCGACTGCTCTTGCAGAGGTCCTGAGTTCAATTCCCAGCAACCGCATGGTGGCTCACAACCATCTGTAATGGCATCTGATGCCCTCTTCTGGTGAAGAAAGTGCCGGTGTACTCATGCACAAATTAAAGAAAACTTTAAATTAGTATACAAAATCAAATGTTTACTGATAATAAATTATGAGAAACATATAAAGCAATTCTTTGATACATATATCATTTGTTAAATATTGAGCTGATCTGCATATTAACGAGGTGGATGGACTTGTTTAGCTTTACCTAAAGAATCAAATGTTAGATAAAATTGTTGACACTGTGAGATAGAGCACATCTTCAGTGCTTTTAGGAGTTGACTAATATTTTGATTTTGGAATCACCAACACTGAGAGCACTGCTTCACATAAATACCTCACACAAAAATAGGCAGAAGCATGTTTAAGGGCAGTTCAGAAACTGTTGGAGGCTCTGTCCCAACTGCAAGCCAAACTTCATTTTAATGAATTGTTTATAAAGCTCAAGCAACCCAAGCAGTGATTTTTAAAAGCAAACATTCTAACACAACAAAATGCAAAGTTGTAGTAATTGGGTATTTACATGTTGAGGGATGGTGGTAGGGAAAACATTAAGCCTCTGCTTTGTGTAACCAGACTATGGTGTTTCTAGAAGAGCAGATAACCTCACATCAGCACACACTGCCATTCAGAACATACAGCAGGGTGCAGCGTGAGCCAGGGTGCTCCAGGCACTGTTCAAAGGCATCGTGTTGCATGATGGTGTGTTTAGAAAACCAAGGGCAAGTTGTCCTGAACATCTCAGATCCGTTACACACTTGATTTTACATTCATTTTAGTTGTGTTCAGAAATCTTTTCACTCTTGCCAGATTTCTTTCAACCCTCGCATTTAGTTATATGAACCCCATATGAGATCTTGACCCAAAGTTAAATCAGCCGGAGGCTAAATTATAAACAGAAAAGGAATCCTTTAGATGAGATATTCTATGTACACTCACATGACTGACTCTTTGAACGAACAGGCCAGCAATCACTCTGTGCATTTAGACACAGGGATGGAGTTCTGGAACAGGGAGGAACACATCAAATGTATGAGCCACCACGAGGCTGGAAGCCAGCTTGTTCATTTCTTGCTCTGACACTGTAGCTCTCACATTGGAGAGAATGTTCCGTTTGCCGAGGGCTTTGCACAAGTGATTCTCTGCAGTCCTCATGACAGCTCTGCAGGTAAATAGTGGCGACCACTGCAGTCCTACAAATGAGGGAACCAGGGTACAAGATCATACGTGTCTCCCCAAGGACACAGACATGTCTTACATGGCAAGGCCAGCAGACAAAGGCAATACTAATAAATGCTATGTTTGCTAAATGCATGACACTGTCCTAAGCATCATGTATGAGAGAACACATTTCACTGCCCAGAATATCTCAGTGAGAGGGATACAAAATTTCCCCACCGTACTGAGGCAACTAAGGAACAACCCATTGAGTCCCTAAAAGGTACCAGAACTTGGATTCAAACTTAGGTCATTCAAACCTAAACCACCTCATCCAGTGACAGCTACAGTCCAAGGGCCCAGGACAGCCATCTCTCTTCTTTTCTGGGCAATAAAGAAGACACATCCATTGATCAAGTGACAGAAATCCATGAATAGCTACCCTGACAGAGATGTCACCATCTGTCACAATGAACAATGGGCTTCTGTGCCAATAATACGTCCAAGAGTGGTACTGTTATTAAGTAAGAGGGAGCCAAGCTCAAAGAGTTTTTTAATTGTCTAAGGATCCCTTTTCCACAAGCCAAACATCCCATTATGGGAAAACCAGTTATCTGTTACTTCTATCAATTAGCAAGGACCATGATTTGCACAATTTTCCTGCTTAATTTTAGTCACCCTATAATCTGTCTTTCCTCTGAACTCTTGCCATGCTCAGTTCATAAGACAATATTACATGGAATTACACGGCTTTGTGTTCTGACATAATTATTCTGCGCACGCCCATTCTGTCTCCCCAAACAAATCCCGATGCACTCAGCATCCAGGATCGACATCATCAGTCATTACTGGCTCTTCAGCATCAGCCTAGCGTGGCAGCGACAAGACGGTAGGCACTTAGAATCTGCTGACTATTTAAATGACATGAGTTCTCAGTTGCTCTTCAAAAGTATTTGCTCCTATTCCTTGTTGCTTCCTGAGAAATACATGTTTTGTTTCCTTTCTTGGTTTTATTGCAGAGCTGTCAACCTGCATACTGTAAGATACTGTACCAGTAACCATTTAGCAATTAGCAGGGATTTTTTTTTAAGGTTTTGCAGAATTTTGCAGAGTCAATATGCAGAATTTTTAAAGATTTATTTATCTATTACATATAAGTACACCGTAGCTGTCTTCAGACACATCAGAAGAGAGCGTCAGATCTCATTACAGATGGTTGTGAGCCACCATGCCGGTTGCTGGGATTTGAACTCAGGACCTCTGGAAGATCAGTCAGTGCTCTTAACCGCTGAGCCATCTCTCCAGCCCCACTATGCAGAATTTACCATCACACAATGCTCTCATCATGGCCTGTTTCAAGTTACCAGCACGTTGTCAATTGTCTTGCTAAGTTCCGGGAAGTTCAACAATTGACTGTTAAATGGTCACAGCAGTTCTGAAGCATTAGGGTTTTTTCTCCTAAAATGTGTTTTGGGAGGATATGGTAGCTTTTGGTTTTCTGTCTCAATAAAATCTTTTAGTTGGAGATTGTTTCCAGGTTGATCCAAACCATGAGGCTCTGGATTGTGTTAATGACAATTTGAAAAACAAACCTTACAAGCAGCCATCATTCACCTGGTCATCCCGAGGGCGAGCTGTAAAAAGGCTTTGATGTTCAAAGTGGATGAAGCTAAAAAAAATTAATGAAGCTGAAAATACACTACTAAGCCAACCAAAGAAGCAGGTATCCTGTCCCTCCCCCTTCTTCCTTCCCTCCCTTCCTTCTCCTTTCTCTCCCCCCTTCCCTCCCCTTCACCATTTTATCATGCATACTGATCTCACTTGCGGCAAGCACTCATACATATAAAATAAATAATCTTTTAAAAACTAACTTATAGCCAGGAGGTTGGTGGTGTACACCTTTAAATCCCGGCACTGCGGAGATAGAGGCAGGTCAGCCTGGTCTACAGAGCAAGTTCTAGGACAGCCTGGGCTACACAGAGAAATTCTGTCTCGGGAGGGGAAAAAAAAGCAAAAATTATATTTAAAATAACAATGAGAGTTTGAGATTTTTAAGATTTTAAATGTATGTGGCAAAGCCCACTTTTATTTGAAACATTATGTCACTTTGTATACCTAGTTGATTTGGGACTTGCTGTGTAGACCAGGCTGGCCTCAAATTTACAACGGTCTCCTCTGCCTCTGTTCTGGGATTAAAGGTACGCAACACCACACCTGACCAAAGCCCACTTTCTATTGATTATATTTATTTTCTTTTTCTTATTTTTTTCTGATTTCCTTTCTGAGATAAGGTCTTGCTGTGTGGCTCAGGTCGGCCTTGAAGCCATGATCCTCCCTTGTCAGCCTCCCCAAGTGCTGAGGCTGTAGATGGGAGCCCACGCTTCACTTCTGCGGGCTTCTAAACCCTAAAGCTCGGTTACTTGCCATCTGTCTAATTCAGTGACTACCTTCGACCCGAGAGCGTCTCGTAGCTTTCTCCGCTCTCCCACTTCTTCCCGTAGTTTCCTATTGCATAGGTTGTTGGTGCTGTTCTGTTTTTCGCCCACCTCTTCTAGTGGATCCTGACCTCCTTGCAAGCAGAAGCGAAGCGTTTCACTTCCCAGTAGGCCCTTGTGCTTTGCAGAGCACAGTTGTGTGGAATCTCATACTCTCCAGAGTAGCAACCCTCACACTTCCACTGTAGTGAGCGGGAACAGCCTCACTCGGAGTGTCTGTAAACACTACACAGAAGGGAAGGTTCTTACAGCAGTTACTTGTCCATGGTGACAACAAACTACCTGACTGAAAGAACTCAAGAGAGGAAGGATTTCTTTCTGCTCATGCCTTAAGGGGCAGCAACACATCATAAGGGGAAGGAATGCGGCCTGAGCTTTGTCATTGGAAGCATGAGGCAGTTGGCTCCTTGGTCTTGGCCCTCAGCAAGCAGAGAGCACTCCATCTGGCACCAGGTTACCTTAAACACACGAAGCTACTCCTTAGTGACTTGTTTCCTCCTGTTAAATCCCACTGCCCTAAGACTCTACAGTCTCGCCAAGCAGAACCACCATCTGGGGAGCAACTGTCAATCATGGATGCCTCTCCTCCCGGAGTCTGTGGGGGACATTCCATACTCAGTCAACAGTACTATAGGCAGAGGGTTCTATGTATCTATTGACATATTACGGCGATCTGTTCTATGGAACTATAATGAATACCTTGGTTGGCAAGTTCATAAGGGAAGATGTTTGTTTCAGCTCATGGTTCTAAAGGTCTCAGGTTTAAGGATCATCCGATGTCCTTTTGGTTATATAATCCAAAGAAAGTGAAGGGAGTGTCTCACAGTAAGAATTAGCAAATGTCTATGTCTAGATTCTGACCCCTCTCCCTTTTCTTAGAAGGCCTCCACTATTAATCACAAAGCTCCACCATGCTGACCAGCCTGTCTACCCCTACACCCCCCCCAGCAAAGTCCCACCTCCACATACCAGGACTGAATTAATACCTTAATATATCAAATGGAGATGACATTTTGACAATTGAGCCCTTGGGAGACCCACTCAAATCACAGCAAATGTTTATCAAGTTCTTAAAAACATCAAGGATTTGTCACTCTACTCAGGATCCCCCACCCACAACCCCAAAGCTCACTCCCCAAAGAATGCTGGGCCGCCAGCAAACCTGTGAGGAATTAGGATTATGACTCAGAAAGGATGCACAATAGTCATTTTATTGGCTGGGAGAGGTATTTTATTTGAGATGCTTTTTACATATCATAGATCAGCTCCTCAAAAATGTAAAGCTCAGGGCCAGAGAGATGGCTCAGCAGTTACGAGCACTGGCTGCTCTTCCAGAGGATTTTCCAGCATCCACATGGCAGCTTACAACTGTCTGTAACTCCACTTCCGGGGATTCTGACATTCTCACACAGGTATACATACAGGCAAAACACCAAAGCACATAATTTTTAAAAAAATGTATTACACCAAATTTTAATGTATTTGCAAAGATGTGTGACTTTTGCCATGAGGTAATAAGGATCCGTTGAGAATCCTAGTGCCAAATACAGTGGTGGGAGCGGAAGGGAGAGCAGCTTTGCTGTCCAGAAACTTACTGGAGTGGACAATAAGCAAGCAATATGTAAGTTCATGCTGCTACAGATTAAATTATGTCCCCCCTAATGTCATCCATACTGAAGCTCTAACCCCTGATATACTAGACCATGACCTTATTTGGAAGTAGGATTACTCCTGATACTGTTAGGTAAATGATGTCAGCCTGAAACAGAATGGACTCTCAACCAACCATGATGGTGTCTTTATAAAGTGGGGAAATTCGAGCATATCAGGTACACTCGGAGAGCATTGTGTGAAGATGAGGGCCGAGGTGGTGATGGAGCAGAAACCAGGGATTTACACAGACAGCAAGCAAGCAAGCGCCAGTATTTAGAAGAACGTGGAACACATCTGTCCCTCACCAACCTGAGGGGTTAACCCTGCCCTTACCTTACTTAGTCTGCCACTCTAGCAAACTAATACATACCCCTGTTTCAGCTTCCAGATGATCACTAGGAAGTGAAGGTAATCTCTTCTCTTCTCTCGCCCCGTCTCTCCATATCTCCATCTCTCCGTCTCTCTCTCTCTGAGACTGAGTCTCACCGAGTGCTGGTTGGCCTCACACTGAGACTAAAGTCAAGAATGATGTTGAAATTCTCATCCTCTTGCCTCCACCTCCTAAGTGGTAGGATTGTAGGTGTGTATCAGTTGCCATGATAAAATACCACCACCAGAGTAACTTATAGAAGAAAAAGGTTATTTGGGCTGAAGGCTCCAGAAAGATTAGGCTTCCTAGGAGAGAAGCATGGCAACAGGAATGGCACCAGAAGTACAGAGCCCAGAGCTCACATCTTAAACACAAGCACAGAGCAGAGATGGTGAACTGAGCATGACGGGACCAGTAAACTCACAAAGCCTGCCTCCAGTGACCTACTTCCTCCAGAAAGTTGGAATCTCTTCCTCTAGCGAGACAGCATCTCTTAATCCTGCCTCAGCACTAACTTGAGTGTTGAGGGGTCCCTGCAGGTGTTGCCACTGGTGGGGAAAATGGACCACAGACAGATAACAGCGAAAACAGTGTCATTTTTGTGGGAACTGGGTCAAGACCTCCAGGGACTGACTCTATGGTTTATTTTCCTTATATGTTTAAACACAGTAGAGTTTAGTAGAACTTGGGTCCTGTGACCTTTACCATAAGAATGGCAGACAGAGCTCAGTACTAGGGCCTAGAGAAGGATCTGAGATAAGCATCCGGACAGATTCTATTGGTGGAGGATGTCTTTCATAGGGGTGTGTTCTAGTCACTTGAGAGACAAAGCTTAGGATTGGGGCCTAAACAATGCTCAGGATATTGAGGGACTCAGGATGGCAGGCTCATAGAATAGCAAAAAGATCATCAGGTAAGGCCACCTTTCACTCTGGCATTCCAGCTGGCCAGGCACCATTCACTTCCTTCCCTTGAAGAAAAGGGCCAAAGCAATTGACAACCCTTTTCTCCAATGCTCATTCTGAGCTGTGCTCCCTACAGCCAAGGATGAAATGCTCAAATTCCTCAGCCTAGAGGGGACGTTAACATTTAAACCACCACATCGGGTATGTGCCACCACACCTACTTTCTGCTGTACTGGTGAGGAACCCAGGGTTTGAGCATGCTAGGCAAGTACTTGACCAACTGAGCTACACCCCCAACCTTGGGATGTAGCTTGTAATTTACAAAGTGGTTGATGAGTCCTTGCTGAAAAGCCTGGAGTGGAACCAGCTAGAAGAAAGAATGTCTTCAAGTACTTTTGAAGAGAGCACAGCTCATGCAAATGTCCCCAGAGCAAGGTCAGAACTTTAAAAGAACAACAGATTGACAAGTGAGGCTGCTGTGCATGGTACAGAAGAGACAAAGATAGAAATATTGCAAATAGAAACATTGGCGGGGCCTAGAGCCCCCTGGCTTAAGGACACCCTGGCTTGAGAAGCCATAGTCATGACTTTAAGTATAATAAAAAAATCCATTAAAGGATTTTTTTTTTAAACTGGGCATTGTTGAGATTAGGTTTATTTCTGGAAAATGACTCTGGGGAAGAGGCCATCCATGAGACAGCAAGCTGTGGATCCAGAAGAAAGGCCATCCAAGACAGAGGATAACATCAGAGCTTAGGTAGAGGTTTGGAGGTGGGGAATGTGGACCACCCAGAGGTGCATTCTGAAAATACAATGAACAAAAAATGGCTATTGGAGTGGTAGCAAAGGAGAAAACAAAATTGCCACTCGAGTCTTTGACGTTTGTGAATAGTCATATACTTTATTGAGATGTGAAGACTTAAAAAGCACAGATTTCGTGGGGGGAATGGAGGGACTGGTCCATTCGTGGAAGGTTTAAAGGGGCTGTTACAGAGCTTGACTGAAATGGGTCTCCAAATGCATTCTACCCGTTTGAGGTGGAAGGGGATCTCATTTTGCCTTGGGAGCATCTGCAAGACATTTAAACACCCCCTGGGACTCTAAGAGTCACATGCTGTGAAAAGAAGGGGCTGCTTTACTTTGGATTTGGATATGTTTCCTAGAAGGCCATGTTTAGAAATCATTCCTGAAGTTCTACGTTCATGGAATTTGAAAATGGAGTCTTTGGGGAAGAAAAAAGGATCAGGCCCTCCTGGTGACATAAATAGCTCCATTAGAAGAGGGAGAGAGACCAGCATTAACACACTTAGTCTGTCTCCATCCCAAATGCCTTCAGCCATGTTAAAACACCCAAGGTGATGGTCACCGAGTGCTGAGTCATGTGGGGACTTAGCCCGCACTCAGAATCATGAGCTTAGTAAACTAGTTTTACTAATTGCCTGTTCTCAAGCATTTAGGAACACAAAGCACTAAGACAATTTAAATCTTCTGGAGATTTCATTTAAAAGAAAAATGACCCCCCCATAAATTTCTAGCACCTCTTTGTGCACCTCCCTATGCCCATCTCCCAGTCCATCTCAATTCATTAGTGTTTGGTGCTATCAGGAAATGATTGGGCAGCTTGTGGGCTGAGCTGGTGTCACAAGCTGCCCTGTTGAGCCTCTTAGCAGCAGGGAAAGGGGTGGGGGTGGCTTTCTCACAGTTCAGGAGACCTCAGGTCTGAAATCAGATATCCGTGGGGCTAATTTGCCCCCTTCTCAAGTCTTCTTTTCCTCTTTGAGCTTATAGTGGCCCATGTTCCTTTTGCTCATGCCTCCATTCTCAGCTGCTGTATGCATATGGCCTCTGTCACGGGTGAGTCCAATCTTTTAGACTCGTGAGAAGACACCTTAACTGCTGGGTTTAGGACTTACCTGGTTAATCTCATCTCAGGATCTGTAAGGCGGTTACAGTTCCAGTTTCATTTGGTTGCCATGGTAAACACTCTGACCAAAGGTAGTTTCAGGGAGGAATGGTTTCTTGTCAGCCAATCATTGAGGGAAGCTGGGCAGGAAGTTGAGCCTGAAACTGTGAAAGAATGCTGCTTGCTGACTTGTTGACAGGTTCAGTTTAGCTTAATCTCATACACAACTAAAGCCCACCTGCCCAGGGAATGGTGCTGCCCACAGTGGGTTGCCCCCTTTGACATCAAGAAGAGAATGCACAGAGCCTGCTAGGATATGTACTAAGATTAAAATGGTACACAATAAAGCCACAGCAGGCTGAACCAGACTACTGTGGACCTCCCACAACCTCCCCCACCCCCACCCCGGCTCTGGAAAGATGTTTGAACTTGGAAGCAGTGGTAAGAAGGAGGTCATAACTGGTGTACATTTGGAGGGGGGAAAGCAAGTGCTTTGCAGAGAACAGAAGAGAGAGGAAAAGTAGGGTTAGACGGGCCAGGTAAGATGCTCTTTGGAAGTCTGGGGAAATGATGGTATTGGTCTAGACCGGATGAGAAGCAGAGTTATTTTAGAGTAGAATGGGTGGATCGGAACCACCAAGCTTTATTGGATCTCCTCTCTTCCAGCCACACATTCAATTAGTCATATGGAGAAAGGCAATATGGGAAGTCCGGGTTTTATTGTGGCCTGAAAAAGCCATTTTTAAATGAAGTCAACCTTTATAAATTATTCCAAAAGGCTCCAAGAAGATTTTGTTGAGAAGGATAGAGGAAACTTAGACCAATCAGTGCTCAATTCACTCTGAAAATATCTCTTCCTTTTCCATTCAGCTGTGTGCTTTTGTGGCCTTGAAGAACAGTGCTGGTGTAATTTGAAAGTTTTACTAGCCTCTGCATGGAATATGTGGCTGTGTGGTTATTTCAAGTATTTTCATTCTGTTATTTTTATGGTCTGAGCTATTTTAGCCAGCAGCCCAGTGCTAGGAGGACAGAAGCAGACCCCAGAAGCTCAATTAGGGTCTTAAGGAATCTGAGGATCCAGCAACTTGGAAGGAGGTAGCTCTCCCCTCCCATCCCCCATGCCAGAGTTCAGGGCAGAGAATCCATCTTCTATGAATAACTGTGGAGTGGGCTCCTAACCCGCAGTAGAACGCCTTTATCTTGGTGATGCTATTTGCATTCAATGTTAAACTTTAAGTGGATGGAAAATTTGCCTGGTTGGAAAAAAAACAACAAAAATGCAACCCAAGTATTTGGTATTTTCACCCAATTCCTTCCGCTATGACATATAACTTCTGAATTTCTACCTCCCCTCTAAAAGTCTGTCTGCTCCACAGCCAAACTCCCTTCAGGGTGAGACCTCGGTTGGAACTGACCTTGGAGTATTATGAGTTGAACCGATCTGTCCTCACCATTCCCTCAGAGGACAAAGCTCATGTCTTTGGATGTGTGTGGCTTCTGCAGAGTGTTAGCAGTGCTGGGCATGGTGATATATTCTGTAAATTCTCCTGCGGAGAAGATTTGTGCTCAAAGGCACTGGGAAAGGCAAGCAAAACAAAACAGGGCAGACCCTTTCTGCTTCGTTGAAACGCTGCAGGCTCGTGCTGACGGCAGAGGTGCTGCTCCACCCACCCTGAGCTTTGAATGGGGAACTAGTCTCACCTCCTGACCTTCAGGGGGTCCCCAGCTTGGGATCTAGAGCTCGGATCTAGAGCTCGTTCTGTTTAAGTGAGGATTTATTTGCGTTAGGAGACTCCATGGTAATCAGGATGCCGGTCCCTACCCAGCTACGTGCAGACAGAGCTCCCTACCACTCATGGGGAAATAACCACAGACACATTCTGGATGATGTAACCAAGAGGGAATCGAGCAGATGATTCTAGCGACGGAAGTGAAAGTTGATCCAGGCCCTGTGGCTGAGCTCTTGGAAACTCCCTGAGAAGCACCCTGGAGTACTAAGAACCCAGAGGACACATTCATAATCCCAAGCAAGGTCACAGCACTGGACTTGATGGACCCTCGGTTGTCCTCAGTGCTATTGTCCCCATTTTTAGATGTGCCGTTCCCTACGGGTAAACCTCTCCTCACTGTGCAGCCCTGTGCCTCCCCTGCCATGGCCTCCAGGCTGGTCTTTTATACAGTAGCCAATCAATACTCCTCATGGTGGAGGGAAAATCAGCCTTGACTAGGCCAAGGCCCTAGAGGAGTTTCTATGAGGGAAAGGGGGACAAAGAGGCCACAGAGATACCAAGAGATGACACCCTAAGTTCTCTCAGCACAGAGAACTGATGGCCTACTTCTGCTTACTAGTCCATGTGTTCAGAGTGGGCTCTTGGAGGGCTCAGAAGCAGCTGCAGGGTGGATGTCTCTGGGGTCTCCATTTTTAACCCTCAACTGGAAAGAAACAGACGTCACTGATAGCTTACCCAGTTCCAAGAAGGACTTGGGAAGTTTTTCAGAGATAAAGTAGTAGATAAAGTAAGTTTAGGGGGGAAATTAAAATAAAGATAATAAGGATGTAAATTCAAGTTGGTGGTCAAACAGAGAGGGAGGGACTTCTACATCCTTTGTTATGACACCGGAAGGAGGTGGTCCTCTTCAGACAGTCCTAGATACAGCATTGGGGAGCAAGAATCGCTAGTCTGTAACTGATAAAATAGGATAGACAGCCTCGGAGGAGGGAAATCTTGCTGGCTCTTGGCGTAAGAGGAATTTACTCCACGTCTACTTCATCCTGCTGTGTTTGGGTGCATGGCAGCACAGGGCATCATGTGTGAGTGACCAAGGAAACTGCTCACCTCCCCACAACCAGGAAGCAAAAGAAAGAGAGGAAGAGGCTGTGGTCCTATAATCCCCTTCTGAGACCCACCTCCAATGACCTAACTTCCTACCTCTAGGTTCTACCTCCCGAGGTTGCATCTCATTCCCACAGCACCACACACTGCTGGGTCTATAACACATAGGTCAGTCAAGGGCATTCCATATGCCCTTGACTAAAGTACAAGATTACTCAGGGATGGTGACGCTCGTGTTTCCTTAGCCCCAGAATCCTTGGGAATCATAGATGAGGCCAAAAGTATGCCACAGGAAGGGACTATCTTGGAATCCATGCTACCCTGAGGTTTGAAGTATTTCTGCCACTGAGCCCTGGGTAACCAGACAAGTGTCCACATTCCTATTTCTCACCTGACTCTGTACCATTTATTATTAAAAATTTCTGAGCTTCAGGGAGAACATTAAGGGCCACTGTGAGCATCTAACTCCCCAAGAGTAAAATGTGACCATGCCTGACTCCTTATACTCCAAATGACACTCTGTCTACATGTTCTGAAAACTCTCATCCACTTCTGAAGCAGGTAGGGGCTTCTGTGATACATGTTCTGCACACAAGGAAAACATTGAAGTGTATCTTCTACTGCGATTTTGATTCTTTTAAAGCTGACCCAATATTGACTGAGCTCCTCCACTGGATGTTGTTGCAGGCACTGAGATACATTAGTAAAAAGAAACAAAAGTCTGGGCTCCATCAGAACTTACCTGCAGTGTGCTTAGGGACTTAATGAGGAGACGAGTGTTAGACTGTGGTCACAGTGCCTCCTGCCTGGGTCCCACACACACAGAACTGAGAACGGAAGGGCTCAGGTTGATTTGTCACTGAGCCACAGGCCCAGGCTTCTGATACTCCCTGAGAGCCTTCGCATGCTCAGACAGGAGCAGCCATCTCCATCTTAGAAAAGAGGAACTCGAGGATGAAGGGGTTAAGGTGCTTATTTCAGATGGTCCACCCAGTGCTCAGGGACAGAGCCAGGAGCTGAGCATCACCGGCCAGTGGTTAGGTCACTAGGAGGAAATTCTTCAGAGGCCCAATGCATATTTTGGCCCCCATTCCTATGCTATCTAGCAATTGCATCATCCGCTGGGAACAGAGGGTGTTTGCTTGATTCTCTCTCTCTCTCTCTCTCTCTCTCTCTCTCTCTCTCTCTGTGTGTGTGTGTGTGTGTGTGTGTGTGTATGTGTGTGTGTACTTTTTCACTGATTTTTTTAACTAATATACCAACATCTTCCCCTTCCCTTTAGAATCTAGATTGGGAAGATTCTAGTTTTCTGGGTCTTCTAGAAAATGACAAATCAAAGGGAACTCTGTTAGTAGACAAGCAGAAAACAAAACAAAACAAGACAAGACAAAAAAAACAAAAACAAAAACAAAAACAAAAACAAAAACAAAACAAAGAGGCCAGGAAATCTGAAGTATCTTCAGAACCAAGAACAGCATGAGCCTATTACGAGAGAGACCTTAGAATCCTTGGGTTAGAAATCTGCAGTAGATGTTGGGATTTAAAAAATGAGACTAGGAGACAGTGTATTGGGCAGTGGGTGACCAGCACTAAACAGAATGGCTGGAACCTGCTAGGTTTCCAGGACATGCTTGCTTATTGAAATGATGAGTGAACCAGTGAATGCTAATCCAGTCGAGAACCCTGCCACCCCAGCAGTGGCTCCTATAAGTGGCAGAGTTAGAAAACAATTCACAGGAGGCATTGTGGGGCATAAAACACTTTAGCTGGTTTCCTTCACTGACTTAAGCAGTATGGAACTTGACTAACTCTAGGTGGCAGATGTGTTTGCATGAGGGCCAGTACATCTCGATGGACTGATTCACAGAGTGTGAGTGTGTATATGTGTGTGTGTGTGTGTGTGTATTTTCATTAATTTTAACTTCTGCAAAGCATGAAGTCCAAGGAGACACACACATGACACCAATAAAGTCACAAACAAATGGGCCCACGGTAACGTCTGCCTTGCTTTGTCAAGAACTGAGAGTGGGCAGTAGATCGTCTGAGAAAAGAACTATTAACTTGGCCTGACAGTCGAGGAAAATGGGAGTTGAGGGAGTTTGAGAGGAGCACAAGCAGAGAGCACCAGCCTGGCAAGGCAGAGACAAAGAGAAGATTTAGAAAAGTTGAGTTGAAATAGGGAAGACAGTGCTAGAGAGAGCCAGGCTGGTGCTGAAGGGATTTGGGCTCTGTTAGAGTCCAATCCTAAATGTCTCCCACAGGACACCCGTATTGAAGACTTCATCCCCTGGCCCCGTGGCACTGTTCAGGGTGATGGACTCCGTCATTGGTGAATTTTGCTGGGAAGAAGTTAAATATTTGAGAGTCTATTCTTCAAGGGAATGTAGGGACTCAGTTTCCTTTCTTTCTCTTCAGCTTCCTGGCTGCCTCAGGCTTTGCTTCTTCACTATGTTATCCTGCTATGTTATATTCTACCATCACTGGCTCAAAGCAGCAAGCCACCCTACTGGAAACTGAACACTCCCAAACTGGCAATCCAATCAAAGGTTTCCTTTCCTTTTTTTTTTTTTTCATTGTCCCATATTTTATCACAGCAACTGGGGTACAGAACCCAAGAGCTACTTCAGTCTTGGTGCATTAGGTGATTCTAGCTGCTTGGGACATGCTTCCTAGTCTCCCAATCAGGACAGTGAGGGTAATTTTCAGTAAATGAAAAGTTAAAACAGTTCTCCAGAAGGGGCCACAGATCAACCAGAGTGTCAACCTCTAACATGTTTCTGGCCTCATTTGTTACAGCTCTGCTCACTAGGCCCAAAGAAAACCCTAGAAAAGTCACAGCCAGATCTAAAGCAGTATGGTGTACAAGTGGGAAATAAAAGCAGTGATGACAACTGAAGAGTAGAGTAAGCATGGATGAGTATACTTCAGATATTAAATAAGAAATAAATGTCCCATGAAAGAGGCATAAAATGTAAATGAAGCTCTTAATATCAAATTTTTTTTTCTTTTTTCTTTTTTTTTTCTTTTTCTTTTTTTTTTCGGAGCTGGGGACCAAACCCAGGGCCTTGCGCTTCCTAGACAAGCGCTCTACCACTGAGCTAAATCCCCAACCCCAATATCAAATTTTTTAAGAGTTGAGGAAGTCTCTGAGATGATAGAAAGCAGAACTTAAGAGTTCATGCTGTGTGGTGGGAATGTAGACTGGGTGGCAGGCACTGATGAAATTCCTCTCTTTTGTTTCATTTACAGTAGTTCTGGGAATTGAACCCAGGACCTTGTGCATGCTAGGCAGGTGCTCTGCCGTCAGAACACACCTCAGCCATGAGTCTTTATTGGTAGAAGATACATGTTACCATGTTTGTTTAAAAGACACCAGGAAAACTTCATTGCCTGGAGCTAAATGCGGGGAGCCAATGTGGTCTCTGATGTTAACCCTGGCAGTCTGGAAATACGATGAGAACATTTGAGATGGATCTTTTTCCTGAGATAGGGAAAAGGAAAGGCAGGAGCACAGAGGATTTTCAGGACAGTTCTTTATGATGCAGTGTTGATGTGATCAAATACCCTAATCAAAAAGAAATATTGAAAAAGGAGTTTATCTCATCTTACAGTTCTGCTTACAGGATAGTCCACCATTGTGGGAAAGCCAAGAAGGAACTTTAAGCAGCCGATCACATGACAAATAAGAGCATCTCAAGGGCAGAGAGAGAATGCGTGAACACATTCTCATATGCTCAGTTCAATGTCTCTACTCTCATACAGTTCAAGACCCAGTGCCTAGGGCATGTTGCTGCCCTCAGTGGACTGGGTCTTCCTAATCAGCTTATGAAGATAATCTCACATAGACATGCCAGCATAGGCCAGCCCAGTATAGACAATTCCTCACTGGACTTGGTTCCCAGCTAATGGTAGGTTATGTCTGACTGACAATTTGGTATATACATTTATTTTTCAAGATCCACGAAATATACAACTCAAAGAGTGAACCTTATTACAATCACAGGATTTTAGTTTATAACAATGTATCGATAATATTTCATCAGTTGGAACAACTAGACATCAATATAAAGCATTAGTAATAAGAGAAAACAGGGAAAGGAATGTGGAAAACTAGTTGCTGCTCAATTTCTCTATAAGCTTTTATTAATTTAAAATAACCAAACTCTAATAAATTGGAAATACATTGTTTTCAACAGTCATGCCAGTTCCTGAGAGCAAAAAAGAATAAAACAAAAAAATTTAGGGCAGGGTGATAAGAACCGGAAGGAGAGGGTGCTCAGAGGAGCTCGCCACCCAATCTCTGTGGCTCTGAAGTGAGGAAACAGATTCCAAACGGCTCTGTAGTGATCGTCTGCCTGCCAGGGGCCAGCCCTAACTGGGTCCTTTCTAGGAGCCTACAAGCATGCAATTTCCAAAATAGCCATGAAAAAAAATTGCTACTCTGCTTCTGTCTATGGTTTGCTTCTTTATCTAGAATGTCAGGCTCAGAGTGGTCTGGTTGATTTCATATTCTGTTTAAGTGAGGGTTGTCATGGCTACCCAGCATAGGCATCTAGTTTTCTCAGAATTAGGATGCATGCAATAGAAGTGGTTTAATGAAAAAAATCTCACTAGGCTGAATGAAATTTAAATCTATTTGATTGTAGATCCTGAGTAACGGGAAAGGCACACCAGGACCCGGCACACACTGACTGAGTATCTTTTCACATATTATTTCTTGTTCAGAGAGGCAGAGACTAGGGACAAGAGAGGTATATGTGACCATGGCAACGCCCCAGGTATAGCTCTTTCCATGAGTCCTAGGCTGTCACCTGTGCTGCTTCTTAAGGTGAAACAGAGTGTGTTCACCGAGCAGCCTAAGAATGCAAACTTTGACCACAGTTGTTAGTGGTTAGATCAGCCTGATAGCAGCCAGATAACTCGACTTGGTTGATTTTCCTGCGTCCTTTGTCATTGCAAAGACTTGGGGAGTTTCCTAAGTCATGAAGAGTCCAAGACCTCAGTCTTTTACAGGACTGTTAAGGCGATGCTGTGGTAAAGAGAGCTGCTGCTTCTGTCCAGTCCTGCCTGGTTCTAGCTGTTGTGACTTGGCTAGCGGCTGGACATCTACGGAGCATAGATGGGTCTTATTAATGACTACTTTATAGGAGAGTTGAGAGGAATGACTGTGAACACACACATAACAAGCCAGGACATGGTAGCCCGTGCCTGTAATCCCAGCACTTGGGAAGCTGAGGCAAGGATGTCGCCATGAGTTAAGTTGCCAGTCTGAGCAGCAGAGTGAGTTCTGGGTCAATCTATGTTATTGCAGGAGACTCTGTCTAAAAAGAAAAGAAAAATGAAAAAAGAAACAGAAGATAATAAAGAAAGGAAAGAAGGGAGGCTGGGATGGAGGGAGAGAGGGAGGGAAAGGAAGGAAGGAAAGGAGGGAGGAAGGAAGGAAGGAAGGAAGGAAGGAAGGAAGGAAGGAAGGAAGGAAAGAAGGAAGGATACTGATATTATTGAAAGGGCTCAAGATGTGAGTCCACCAGGATCTAAGAGAGGTTGAGATTCTGCTCTCCTCTGTGAGGGGAGGGGAGCTTCTTCCATTCTGCATCCAGCGCCCACTCTTGTGGCAGCTACTGCTTCAGGACATCTGCGTGGTAAACCCCAGCATGTGAACACATGCCCCCATCACTCAGCCTCTGACGCTTTCCATGCAGAGATTCCTCTGTGGAAAGCTTTGGTCACAGCGCACACGTGCAGGCCACACACATGCTGGTGTCTCCTTGCTGGCTCCTTTCTTCTCTTGCTGCCTTAAATTTCTCACTCTCAAATGTCCCAGGACAATACTCCTTAGCATCCCTGTGTCTGCCTCCTTCTATCTCCCAGCCTGGTGGGCAGGTCTAACTCTGAGCAAGATGAGCTGCTCCTTGCCCCACCTCCCTAAGACAGCTAGATGTTTATCCCATCCCCTTGTGTCCTGCAAGTTACGGGGCCTCTCCTCTCCCTCCCTCCCACCCTCCCTCGCTCCCTCCCACCCTCCCTCGCTCCCTCCCACCCTCCCTCTCTCTCCCCTCTCCCTCCCTCCCTCCCTCCCTCCCTCCCTCCCTTTTCATCTGGAAGAGGGTCTTGACAGTACCTCAGGCATATGCTTGTAGAAGCAAACCCGACACTGATGTGCTCAGCAATCTGGCTGCGCTTCACCTGGGCTTGGCACTCCATCCATTGATCCTCTTTTGCGTGTTCCCTGGTTACTTCTCTGCAGACCATCATCTCTTTCTGGGAGGGTTATATGTACAAACACGCCTCTGTGAGCACTCCTACCATGCTCAGAGACTCTCAGCCTCTGTTCCGTGTGGAATTCTAGGAACTGTATGCAGCCATTTTTATTGCCTCCAGCGTCTGTCGTTAGCTGTTGCTTTGTTTTGAACTCGGTGATTTACACAGCTTCCAGCGTTCCTCCCAGCTCACATTTTGTTCTGTATTTCAGAAAGTTCCCATTTCCAGCCTCTATTTTCTGATTAGCATCCCGTTTTCAAGTCCCTGTAATCTTTCTTTTTGGAAAGCAAGTGAAGGCAAACAACACCCAGAAGCACAAACTGTTACCAAATCAATATAATTCTAGGTAAGACTCAAGTCTAAACAATGAAATTGGACAACATGCAAGGAACTGTCTATCCCAGGGGACTTCTGGGAGGGAAGCCATGAACACTCATCTTTCTCCGTTTACTGGGTCTCCGAATAGCTTGACTGCTTGAATGTAGGCTGTTCTCCGTTGACTGACAGTGAACAGGGCCCAGCAGGACTTGCTACAAAACCTCTGTTACCTTTATATTTTGAATACCACGTCTGAATGGCTCCTTGTTTGAGCCTGATTTTTTTCCCCACCTCCATTAACTCAGCTCCACAGGGGGAATCAGCACTTAATAAAACAACTATCGGCCGATGGTCCAAGTCACGGGAGCCATAGAGCTAGCTCTTCTTGACTTTGTTTTTCTAAAAAGTACCCGTGACGGTGGCCAAGCAAATCAGCAAATACCCATGGGCTCCCTCAGGAGGAATTAAAACGAGTTAGGCAGGAGGGTGGAGAGCAGGCAGCGAGCCTGAAAGAAATTTAACCATGCTTCTCTTCTCTTTCCTTTTGGCTAGATTTTTCCAGAATGTAGTGGGAAGTTCTATGGCATCCGCGGTGGGCCTATTGCCCCCTTGGCTGAGTTGGGGAGCTGAGGGGCAAACTGGAAAGAGGTGTACCTTGAGATTGCTCGTGTGCTTCTGAATTATAGGGCCAGACCCTGTCATGAATGAAGATTTCCATATCTGGGTTCCATTTGCATGGTTTCCGTCTTCCACTGTAGACTCCTGCCTTCTACCAGTAAGGCTGGTACTAACTGCAGGTTCGAAGCAATGGCACCTCCACCTCTGTGACGCCCAAATCAAGAGGTGCTTGATTTCCCAGTGCTTCCCTTTTTACTCCAATTACTAGGAGGCAGAATATAAAAGTGAAAAAAGACACAGGGCTAGATATAGCTAGATGTAACTAGACGCGGGTTCATATCTCAGCTCTGTCACTCTCCGGCTGTGTCCTCTGTGAAGAGGGAATTTCTAGCCTCACAAAGACTGTTTGGGTTTGGGGTTGGGGATTTGGCTCAGAGGTAGAGCGCTTGCCTAGCAACCGCAAGGCCCTGGGTTCGGTCCCCAGCTCCGGAAAAAAAAAAAAAAAAAAAAAAGACTGTTTGGGTTTAAAGGGTAGAGTGATGTGTTTTCAGACAGCTGGACTAAGGGACCTACATATTTGATGGTTCTGCTAGGCCACTTCCTGTCAAACAGATGACAAGACCAAACTGTGTACATGCTCATAGTGTTCCTTTGTCCATTGCTGATGGCTCGAAACGACCAGGTTAACTGGCTTTTCTAAAGTCCTACATATCACATTTCAGGGAGATTTTTTTTTTTAAATCAGGATTTCATTTAACCAGGGTGGTCTTGAATTCCCTAGGTAGGCGATATGACTTTGGCCTTGTTGTCGTGCCCCTACCTGCTGAATGCTGGAATTACAGATGTGAGCCCCCATGCCTGGTTTACACAAATGCCAGCGATTTAATTCTAGGCTCCTTGCATGCTAGCCACGCACTCTACAAACTGATCTACACCCTCAGCCTGTTTTTCTTCATTTGCTTTAAAACTCACACTTCCTGGCTGGTTGCCTGAAGACTGCTAAAGGCATAGATTGACATAGATGGTCCATTGGGCACCTGCTAGGGTTTCCAGCCTTTTCTATCCTGGAATAAAGACTGAGACCAGGGGAACATGGACAGCAAAGTGGAGAGACGTCTCTAATAGAGTACTTCTAGGGGAGGAAGTGGATCAGAGTGCTGGGAAAGGTTGGCGCAGCGGCCAACATTTTGTTTGTAACTCCTGTGCACACAATTGGAATCTCCATAACAATAAGAACATATAACGCGCTAAGTGGTACATGCCATGTGCTAGGCGTTTGTAGGTACTAATGGCCTGAGTAGTCATCGGACTGTGTGCTAGGCAGGGGTTTTGTCCCTGTGTAGAGATGAGAAAATAAGCTTGGAGAGTTTAGTAATACCTTTATTCACGCATAACGAATAAGTGACAGCCAAAGGTTGAAACTGAAAGTCTCCAAAGAGTCCCACTTCATCCACTAGCCTTTCCTGCCCACGAATAACTGACCCATTACCTACACTCCTTTGTTTGATTAAGGCCTTTAGATTTTGCATGAAACCAACAGCACATTTTAATTTCCTTATAAATGAATTCCATTCATTTCTCTTCTTGTTTCCTCTCCCCTTCTAATAGCTATTGGCTCCTAGACTTTTCTCCAAACATCAAAATGGTCCGTGAACATAATTCATAATTCAAAAAAAATACAACCAGAAAACATGGCTTTGGAGATTCTGGTGCCTTGTAACGAATTATTGATATGTTTGAGTTGCTCAAGTAAAGTGCTTCATTTGGCTGCCCTATTTATTATGTCCCCCAGTGATGGCAAAGGAGGCATGAGTGTAACCCTGCCCCAGGCTCTCTGATAATGGCCAAAGGAAACCACCTTAACCTCAGCAGGAGTGATGGGAGAACGTCAGAGTGGCAAGTGCGCCTCTGAGGTCACTTCTGCCATTGAGTGGCTGTGGGAAAATGACTTGGATCTCTATGCCCAGGTCTCTCCTTTGTAATGTATGATTGTGCCATCATTGGACTGTCGTCAGGATTAGAGCTCACATGCATAAAGAATAAAAAGTGAGCCTGGGGCTGGGGATTTAGCTCAGTGGTAGAGCGCTTACCTAGGAAGCGCAAGGCCCTGGGTTCGGTCCCCAGCTCCGAAAAAAAGAATCAAAAAAAAAAAAAAAGTGAGCCTGGGCATCATCTAAGGTCTGCATTATTGCTACTGCGTTAGTTAAAGGAAGTAAGGCTTACAATGGCAAACAGTGTGATCGAGGTCTTACAGAGAGAAGCCTCTGCTTCTCCTCATCAGCACACCTGGGTCCTGATGTACACACTGTAGGAAGAACGAGGATAGTGCTTTCAAGAGTACCCAACAACTCGAGGTGTCGACGAGCCTGGCTAGCTGGCACTTGATGGGATGCCTGCTTCTCCAGATGGGGCATCCATACAATCACACTTGAAAACTGGTGCTGAAATAATGCATGGAGCAATAAACTGAAAGACCGCAAGCAAAGGGCGAATCGGAATGCACACATGCCATTCAATTATCTGCTGGCTGCCTCTGTACCCCATCCGAACAAGCTCTTAGGAGCTTTCTTTTCTTACTTATTGTTGGCCTTCAGGAATGGCCCTCTCTGCCTTCCCTGACCTTCAGCTTCATTAGGATGGTGCCTTGTCTCCATCCCTTATGTGTCATATTAACTCAGGGGCGGCCACCATCTTCTGGCCTTGACTTTCCGTTCAATTTTTCAAACCGCCATTGTCCTCGGAAACCTAGAGGATCCTCTGTGCTGTTGTAACTTCTTTTCATTTTCAATCTCTGTCTTCAAAACAAAAGTCAAAGCAAATAAAATAAGAACAAGTTACATCTCCTAATGAAAAGCGCTAAGATCAAGCAAGGTCAAGGTTTCGTTGAGAGTGAAAGCAAGAATCCTGTTCAAAGGGTAATGGGAAAACAGAGCTGTGAGCTGTGAAGCATCTTTTTTTTTTTTTCTAAAATCAAAGAGGAACAAGTTATGAGCCATGGACTGTTCTGTCCCTGTGGACTCAGGACACCTTCATATTAGGTTATATAGAATATTGTTAAAAATAAAAATATATATATCTAGGATAGGCAAGAGATTGTTTCAAAGGATGTCAGTGCTCCTGGTCCCAAAGGAACATAATTGCTAAAACTAATGGTGGGCTCCAATCTGGGATTTGGAGGTGAATAAATACAGCTTAGAGACTATAGAGGTTTCCTGCTTCGAATTTAAGAAAAACATCAGGACATTTGCAAATATTTTTAGCTGTGATGTTTATGGAGGGCTAAGAATTTTAACCCAGAATGTTGGGTTATACAGCTAAATGTTGGTTTGTACATTCTAAGTAATTTAGGTTATTGGATAGAACCCTAATCTACTGCAGTTTCCCCCTCCATTTCTTGCCTAAAAAGGGCAATAGTGAGAGAATCACTTTAACCAGAACATTCTACAAGCATTTATTAAAAACCTGTGGAACAAGAACACAGTGCCAACAGCATTTATAATGTTCCCAAAGGAAGCAGAAGAAGAAACAGACACATGCGACAATTTAGTACATGACAGAAGAAGAATCCATCAAATGGAAGGCAGGAGACCCAGAGACTAATTCCAGCAAATCTCCTGGGATTTGGGGTGTCATCTCTCCAGGGGGATTGTTCCTACACAAACCCTATCTCTGTCCCCCACCACCGAATTGCCTCTTAGCTTGACATGTAATTTAATTTATCATCTATCATGAACTGAATGCCACCTTCCTTCCACCACCAGTCAAGCCTTCTTAAAGTCAGAGAGTCTTGTATTTCACCCATTGCCAATTCGTTAACAACTAGGACAGTGCTTTAACACATCCTAGGTGTTCAAGGAAACTTGGTTGGCAAAGTGCTGAAGTGAACAGCATTTATGTATTGTATGCTATCAATAGTCAGAACATGTATTAACACGAACAATTCAGACTAGGTAAAGATGGTCAGTGTTAATAAGAAAACTCTTCTTGGAAGACGTGAGGTGGTTGGTTTTCAAACCAAATCAAATTGATCTAGTCAAAAACAGCAATAACAACACGATTTAAATTTTAGGGTGAATCTTACTTCCACTTAACTTTGTGACTAGATCAAAACACTAACTTTGGGTTACACGGATGTCTTAAAGTACCGATTCCAGGGGCCAAAGATGCATCTCTAAATGAGTTTAAATAATTAAAACACACCCACAGAAGGACTATTACATTGGTTACTTTGTGTTGTCAGGACAGTTTCTGATAAAAACAAAACAACCCAAGGGAGGTATGTTCTCTTCTGATTCAGGACTTCAGGGGCTTCAGATGATCGTCACAGCAAGTCAGAAAGGATAGCCCACTTTGTGGTAGCAGGAGTGCTGGAGACTGTCCACATCACAAGAGACTAGAAACCGGAGAACAAGAAGGGTATACAATGTTCAAGGCCCACCCCTAATGACCTATCTCCACCAGCAAGGTTCCAGAATCTCCCAAAATAGTGCCAGAGCTAAGGAATAGGCTTTCAAAACATAAGCCCACAGGAAGCTTTTCAATTCAAACCACAGCATTTCCTGCAATCCTTTCTTGGTCCCTCTTGGTGAAACCTGAAGAAGCCAAGTATGGGGAAGACGCTTAGCACAAAGTATCCTTGTTGATAGGATGTGGTAGGTAGCCTTCTTGCCATTGCTAGGCCTCTCTTCTCTCTCTCTCTCTCTCTCTCCCTCTCTCTCCCTCTCTCTCTCTCTCTCTCTCTCTCTCTCTCTCTCTCTCTCTCTCTCTGCCCCCCCACCTCTGTGCTCTGTGTCTCTGTTTCTCTGTCTCTGTCCCTCTGTCTTTCTGTTTCTCTCTTCTCTCTCTCTCTCTCTACCTCTCTACCTCTCTCTCTCTCCCTGCCCCCCCGTGTGTGTCTTTCTATGTCTCTCTGTCTCTCTGTCTCTCTCTCTCTCTCTCTCTCTCTCTCTATTTCTCTGTCTCTGTCTCTCTCCCTGTCCCCTCCCCTCTCTTTTTCTATGTCTCTCTGTGTCTGTTTCTGTGTGTTTCTCTCTTTCTCTCTTTCCCTGTCTTTCTTTCTGTCTCTCTTTATTTCTCTCTGTGTTTCTCTCTCTCTCTCTCTCTCTCTCTCTCTCTCTCTCTCTCTCTCTCTCTCTCTCTCTCCCCTCTCAAATACTATTAAGAAAAGCTCAGTGGGGCACCCAGCCAAGCCTGCGTGCTCCCAGTGTAACACATACTCAGAAATTATGTCTTTCTGTCCTTTGCTCTTCAAGCAAAGAGTCTGCCTCCTCAGCCTCCTGCCAGCTAGGGCTGGATTCTGATGAGCTAATTCCCTTCAGGGTGGGAATGACAGATTGTTGGCTAGGCTGGCCTTCTGTTTTCTTTACCACCAGTGTGAGGCCCCAGTTAGGGAAACTTGGGAGAGAAGGGAACTTCCAAATAGCCAGTGCCTAGAATCTGCCTGAACTTTTAATGTATTAAACTATGTCATCTCCAAGCAGGTCGATGATATTACTCCCTAAGGAGCTCAAGTTTATGAGAGGTAAAGTACAGACAGGTAAAGTAAAACTTTCTGTGTCATCGTGTTGCTCCATTGACTAGATAAGGCCAGAAATAGAATTCTAGAGACTGATGCAGGACTTCCAGAGCAGAATTTTGTAGCACAAAGAGAAAAGACCTCTCTATGCCCTGAGTGAGCCTGTGAGCTTGAAGAGGTTCACCCTCTTACGATTTCTATTTCCTCATTTGCAGAAGGAGGGAGTATAGTAGCATCGGTATTCCTGATTTCCTGCTAGTCAATCACTCTGATACTCAGTTGCATAGAACAGTGGTCATCCCTCCAGACCAGGAAGTTGGGAATAACTCTGGTTGGGAAACTGTCACTGGGGTCTCTCATGAGGTTTCAATCAGATGTCGGCTGGTGTCTGTCCTCCTCTGAAAGTCTATTTAGAGCAGCAGGACCTCGTTTAAGGTTGTCCACCTACATACAAGCTAACTTCTCTCCAGTGGCCTCTATGTATAGTAAGTAAATGGTACCAGCTTCATCCTGCAAGCACTTAAGAGACCAAGATAGCAGCTGCAGGGACTTCATACCTAAGTGCCGTTGTTCACACAAAAGCAGCTGCTAATTCTTTGCTGGGAGGGACCTCTTAGAGACTTCCATAAGAGTATTTAAAGTTGTAGGACTGAGTAAGTGAAACAGCCTGTGTTAAGTGGAGTAGTAAACAGCAAGTAAATGATAGTTCCCAACATGCTATCGGCCAGCCCCTTCTCAGGCTGGGCCCCAAGTTCTCTTTTATTGGCTTTTAACAAGATGCTACCTTGTGAAATACTCAAGATCACATTAGAAACTAGCAATAAGAAAAGTAGCAGCACCAATCCAGGTGGCTCTTCCAACTACTTGCCCCTGGGTACTTACTGGGTCGCTTGCTTGGAGCAGAGGAAATCACACAGTTTACCAGCCTCAGAAACTCCAGGAAACCTTGTTACTACCTTCGAACTCCTACACAGCCACAATAACAACAAACGTCCCTTTCTTCATATTCTTAGGGGCAAGAGTCACCAGCACATTACCAACGGTGTCCAGTTTAATATTCTGCAAATGGTTCTGATTTTATACTCTGCAAAACGCTACTGCAAAAAGAAAAAAAAACAGTAATAACAAGATATATATTTTTAAAGCGTTGTCTTGTTTTGTTTAAAACTTTATGGCCAAATAAAATGTCAAGAGACTGCCTAGTAAACCTTTTTCTGAAGACTACCAGTGCACACGGAGAGCTGTGTTAAAGGCTCTATGAAGTCCTACGATTAGAAGCAAATATCTGTGTTTAGTGAGCTTAGAGGCAGCATTTCGGTGCTTCTTAAAGCCTCCCACACCCTTTCCTCCACCTCAGGACAAGTGACATTTAATCTTCCTCCATGGAAGTGGACAGGAGAAGAACCAGGGCTTCCTGGGGCTAAATCTAACCTCCCAAGGAGATCTGACTTACCCAAGGGGAAATGTTTACCTCTGTAGTCCCCTGCCTTCTATCATACCATGAGCATTGTGTTGGGTGGTCAAGAATGTTTAGTAACAAAACTCTCTAGGCTTATGTTTAGGTCCCATAGCCAGGCTGAGAGGGGCAGGAAGTGGGAGGGAGGGGCAAGCTTTTAAACCCAGCCAACAGAAGCAGGCAAGTCTCTGAATCGGAGGCCAGCCCGGTTTACAGAACAAGTTCTGGGACATCTGAGGCTACACAGAAAAACCCTGTCGAGAGCAAGCGAGCGAGCGAGCGAGCGAGCGAGAGAGAGAGAGAGAGAGAGAGAGAGAGAGAAGATTCTGGACCCTCAGCTTGACCCTTTGGGTTCCAATCTTACTATCAAGAAGCTATTTGACTTCCTTCAAGTTCCTTAGCTTGAAAGCCTCAGCTTTCTTGTCTGTGAAACAAGGAGGGTAATTGTGTATCGCATAGCTTTCACATGGGGATAAAACAAAATTAGGCATGTCCGGTGTGAGATTCAGGCTTTGCACACCGCACAAACTCTAAAGTTTAGAGCATTGTTCGGACTGCTGGGGCCAGAGGTTACTGAGCTGTTAAGTGACAAAATCTGTAAATGACAGGCTGGCTGGGGTCAAATGCACGCTTTCCTCCGTGCAGAAAAGTGAGATGCAGGCATTTTAGCTGCAGCCTGGGGGAGCCCATTGTGGAAACAGTTGGAGGCCCGTGGGTGGGGTTGCAGGGAGATATTTAAAGACAAGGAGGCAGGTGGCTGGGCAGATGGGGGCGGCAGGGTTTACACACTCAGGACAGCCGGGACAACGAGTGGCAGCGGCTGCAAGACGCCAGCTTTGTCCCCACAAAGCAGCAGGTGAAGCCACAGAGCGTCCACTCTCCAGATATCCAGAGAGAGAGAGCCTGGCCAGAAGCAAACACTTGGCAGGGATGGGTGGCCACATTTGTCTTTTTCAATCAATCAGCCAACAATTGAGGACAGTCCTTGAAGCAAATCTTTGCCTCCTGCCCCGACGCAATGAGCACACAGATAATAGTCTCACTTCGGAGACTCTTCCATCCTCCAGAAGCCAGCGGCAGGGCCATGCTCATTCACACAGAAATGCATTTGACTGTGGGACTTCTATTTCTGCTTTGCCATCATGGCAGATCCGCTTGGGTTTTGTGGAGCAGCCAAGTACTTTCCATATTTTCCACGTCACTCAAACGCCTGTATCTGCTGCCTGGAGCAGGTTTAAGGAACAATCTGAGATTTCTTTCTGAATAAGCACTTAGCCGTGCTTTGTTTTTTGCTTTTCTCGGTTACTGAGGAGAAACGGTGACATAAAGGAAACGCTGGTATCACTTTGTGCAGAGTGGCACAAATAAAAGTTACATTGTCAGGCGCACAAAAGTCTCATTGAGGAAATCTGTACCTGGACTAGTAGTAGGTTGATACTTTAGGCTCAGCTTAATCAAAGGAAATCCTTAGAAATTTGGCCCCCAGAGACCTAGATCTGCAATGAAAGATGGTGCCAAGCATGAATCCCAAGTAGAGAGAGACAGAGACCAGACAAGAAAAGCAGAGGCCATAGACAAGACAGGAGGGGAAGGGAAACCTGCCTAGAGGAGCTCTTTGTTTATGGGAAAATCTCAGAGTAACTATCTCCCTGACAGTGTTACACTGTTTCAATCTACATTTTTTTTCCTGGTGCCCTTGAAAGCCAAGCAAATTTTTAAGGAAATGTAAAATGTAGTTTGCAGCTGTGCAATATTTTTCTTGTAAAGGATATTATCCTAAGGAAAATCAAATCCCCTCAGCAAAAAGTGACTGAATAGAGTCCCCATGAGCCCTTCCTGTGAGCCTTGGCAAGTGTCAGTGTGAGCAAAGCCTGTCTCTCCTTTCCTTCTTGGAGTGGCCAGATTTAGTAAATAAAAAAGCAAGAAAGCAAAAAAGAAAGAGAGGCCCAATTAAGGTTGAGTTTCAGATGGATTACAGATAATTCTTAATATGACAGTCTCCAGAGCATTGCTTTTTGTCACACAGAGACCTGGCTCATCTCCACTGTCAGAATTACTTTATGCATCAAACTGTACCTGTCCCTAACCTCAGGCAGACATTAGAATTCATCCAGGTAGGTTTAGGATTGCTGACGTGCCAATTGAAGTGTGAGAGTTAGTGCTGGGACAAGTTAGTCCCCAGGAATTATGGAAGCGAGGAAGGGCATGTATAAGAGGTAGCTGAGAGGATGTTTAGGCTGTGGCTTGGTGGTAGGGTCCATGCCCAGCATATGGGAGGTTCTGGATTCAGTTCCTTAGCCCTGGAGAGAGGGAGAGAAAAAAAGGGGTGGGGGAAGCTTGAGAAATCTGAAATGATCTTTCATGGTGATTTCTTGAGCAGGGGCTGAGGCTCACAATGCTACTATCAATTGATTGATATTAATTAATTAATCAAAGGGATTAGGACAGAACATTTTGGTATGGGCTCTGCCTTGAGCTTTTGAATGTAGCACACAGATGATGTAAGTTCCAGAAACATCTGTTAAAGCCAAGCTACATTTCAAGAGTGGGCCTTTTGTCCAATCTCACTGGTCCTGTTCTTGAAGTTTTCACACAGGGTATGAACTGGATTGGGGCTCCCTGTAGTACTGCTGCAGACTGGGTCTCGGATGTCTTCCAGAGGCCCGTGTGTTTAGAAGTAGGGTTCAGCGTGGTGCCACTGACATCGACAAAGAGGGATTACACATGCGATCTGTTGGACTGATCGGTAGATACAGAGAAATGGGAAAAGCAGAGCCTCCGAAGCAAATGTACAACCCTTCCGTCTGGTACTAATAGCTCAGTCCTCACAAGCAGTAATGGTGCCCTTGTACCATATTCTTTCCCTAAATCAGTGTAGCACCTATGTGTGCTGTCTGACCCTCTGACTAAAGGGAAGAAAGAATGGGGATAACTCAGGGCAACAGAGGTGATGCTGGGGGCTGGAGGGAATAATTTATGAGCACCTGTTCTCTGAAATGTCCAATTATCATCTACTACCTATGGACAAGCTTTGTCTGAGATAGGATCTCCTGTAGCTCAGGCTGGCCTCTAACACACGATTTCTTGCCTCCCTCTCCAGGATACAGTAATTAGGTTCTGTGCTGCCTAGGCCCCTCCACTATTCTTATTACAGACACTACACAGTGCCTTTTAAAAATAAAGAGTGAGGCCAGCTGCCTTTACTAATCTTATACAGAAAAATTTGCTCAGAGTAAGTAGAAACTTATAATAAATAAGTGACCATCAGGTTTTACAAATACATACGACATTGTATGAGAGTTCTGCTACAAAGAATACGATGCCGTAAGATCCAGAAATATGATTATAAAATATATTAAATGTAAAAGCAAGATGTCCTCAAGTAAATTGTTAAGATTATTGGTCCCAGAGGTGCAGAAACATTTTTTCCCACAACACTGTATACTGACTTTTTATAAAGAAAAATCTATGTAGATTGAGAAAGAAAACGATTGGATACAAACTAAGCTGATAAACAGTAGCCCAGATGCTGTTGCTCCCCATCCTTAGCCACATGGGGAGCATTTGTTTTGGATTTATTATTTTGTTCAACATTCTCTTGACAATGAGTTTTCTTTCTTTCTTCTTTCTTTTTTTTTTTCTTTTCATTTACCAGGTCCTCAGTGGGATTTTTACTTGATTCAATAACATTTCTCTATTAAATGGGGAAAGATTTTATTTTCATGGTATTTTTCCAATCCAATACGCATTTTGAAATGCGTATCCAGTCATTCAGAATAGACTTTATTTCCCATAATGAAATTTTAGTGCTTTCTTCAGACAGATCCTAAGCTTTTCTTATTAAATATTATCACGATGCTATTTTAAAGCATTTTTAATAATTTCAATGTATAACTCATATAAGAAGAATTTGTTGATTGGAAAAATATTTATCTCTGGACTGGGGAGATGGCTTAGTGGCTGAGAGCACTGCCTGTTCTTCCAAAAGTCCTGAGTTCAATTCCCAGCAACCACATGGTGGCTCACAACCATCTGTAATGGGTTCTGATGCCCTCTTCTGGTGTGTCTGAAGACATTAAAAATGTACTCATATATATAAAATAAAATTAAAAAAATATCTCATCCTCACTCTGCCAAGCCTGTCATTGGCTCTAGCAGTTTTAATTGGATCACTTGAGAATTCTAACAAGTTGAGGAATAGTAACTTCTCTTTTCATTTCTTTCTTTATTGGTAGGCCGACTTGACATAGTGCACATTTGGAGGTCAGAGGACCGTGAATGGGCATTGGCTCTTTCCTTCCATCATATGGGTTCCAGGGACCAGACTCCTATGGCCAGGCTTAGTAGCAAGTGCCTTTACCCTCTGAGCCACCTCACCAGCTTGTCTTTCCTTTTTCCATATTCGAAATTCTGATTTACTTTTCTTGCCTTATTACATAGGTAGTTCTTCTACATAAGGCATAATGATAGTGATATTTGTTTACCTGTTATTGAAGTCAGAAATGTTTGTTCTTAAAGATTTGTACCTAATACAAATGTTATCTATACAAAAGGAGAAAATAAACCTTATCACGTCGGGACATAACAATACTCATATTTAGGATGTATGGTAGTTAATGGTGCCCATGAGCTAGACATAGAGATTTCATGAAGTTTCCTTTTCTTTCATTCTTAAGGAAGTGATGGGCGAAGGGAGTCAGGAAGAATCCAATGTATCCAAAATGGCAGATTAAGAGTTCAAAGATTAAGAACAGCTGGGGAAAGCAAGAGATCAGAGATCAACAAGTAGGATTTTCTTGGGTAAAAGCCAGAAACACCAGCTGGGAGGTAACCGCTATGTCAAAACAGTTTTCTGCAGAAGCCAACGAGGGAATGTGAAGCCCAGATAGGAAGGAGCCTTGAGGATTCGTAGAAAGCTGTGACAAACAGTTTCTAGACAGTTCTCCAAGCTTTCAAAATAGCTGTTGCCCTCCTACCAGGAGGGTAGATTTTGCTCCCTAGATGCTTTGCAACAGGAGCGAGTATTTCAATACACTTTTAAATAAAGAAGGGTAGAGATGGGACCTCTCGGGGACTAAAGGAAACCAGCGAAATCTAGCATCAAAACAAATGATTTTTTAAAATGTTCTTTTAAAATAGTCATTTGTTGAACTGTAACGTCCATGCAGAAAAATACTCAAATCACACAGCTCAGTAAATCATTTCTCATATGTTCTATCCCTCCTTAAAAGAGTGATCATAAGAACACCAAAAGATAGTTTTTAACTATATTTAAACTCTGTATCATCGAAATTGTGTAGTATATACTTTTGTGCATCCAGTTTCTTTTGTTCTACATAATGTTGACTAAATTTGTGGGCTTCCGCCTTGTTATCTTGTCAGTTTTTCTTACCCTACAGGGTATTTGGTCCTGTGAATAGGCCACAGTTTATTTATGCATTGCTGACCACTGCGATGCTGGTGGGCTTTAGGGTGTGACCTGCTCTAAGCAGTTTGCTCTGCCTTAGGAGGAGCATGTAGAATCTGTCTGTGCTTTTAAGGGTGGCATTGGTGCAGGCTGGTGGTGGAGCATATCTTTAATCCCAGCACTCGGTAGGCAGAGAAAGGTGGATCTCTGAGTTTGAGGCCAGCCTGGTCTACAGACAAAGTTTGAAGATATCCAGGGCTACACTGAGAAACCCTGTCTTGACCCCCTCACCATGCCCCCCCCCAAAAGGCATTGGTGAGGCACAGGTATTTTTGTATTCAGTTTGCACAGCGATCATTGGCTACCTGGTGGTCATGCATCATCCTGTTTATGGATCCAATGCATTGCAATCCCCTCCAGTGTACTGGGAGACCAGGTCTTCTGCCTCCCCACTATTGGTCCTTTGCATTCAGCCGTTCTGGCCAATGTGCGGTGCTGTCACGTTGGGGATTTGTTTTCCTTATTGTGGGAAAGACTCGTGCCACCATACTTGGTAGAGGTCAGAGGCAGTTTCTCGGAGCTGGGAAGTCTCCTTCCATTTTTACATAGGGTCTGGGGATGAAACTCAAGTCACAGGCTTGCACAGGTCACAGACTTGCACAGGTCACAGGCTTGCACTGAAGCTGAGCGCTTCACCAGCCCTTACACTGAAGCTTTAACTGTCACTTCCATGAGTTTTGGAGGAGCTAGAAGAAGAAAACATAATCACTATTTAACACCTAATAACACAAAGATGGCAAAAATAAAGCCCACAATGTTAATTTCCTAGGGCTTTTCCAGTATCCCAGAACAGGCAGCTTATAAAAACAGACACTTGGGGCTCGAGAGATGGCTCAGCGGTTAAGGGCACTGACTGCTCTTTCAGAGGTCCTGAGTTCAATTCCCAGCAACCACATGGTGGCTCACAACCATCTGTAATGGGATCTGATGCTATCTTCTGGTGTGTCTGAAGACAGCTACAGTGTACTTATATGTAATAAATAAATAAATCTTTAAAAAAAAGACACTTGTTCAATATCTCATGGTTATGGATGCTAGAAACCTGAAACCATTGCCAATAGGGCCATGCCTAGGCAGCCCTTTCTTGCTCTGCCTGGTCTAGGGAGAACTTCTGACAACCCTGGACATCCCTCGGCTTATTAACACATCACTCCCCTTCCCCATCGTCTCACAGTCTTACCTTGTCTCTCTGCTCTCGTGGCCATGTTTTCTTACAGACAGAAGCCATCCTGAAATACAGACCTACTCTGTCCCAGAGTGAGCTCATAAAGAACTACACTCTCATGGTCCTTATCCAAATACAGACACATTCTGAAGTTCTAGGGGTGTGATGGTCAATTTGATATAGCATAGAGTCACCAAGGAAGAGCGCTTCACTCGGTGAGGGAGTATTTATTGTGGGTTGTCTTGTGGGCGTTCTCTGTAGAGGAAAGTCGTTTTTGTTTGTTTTTTTATTTTTTGAGTCAGATTTTCTCTGTACAGCTCTGGCTGTTCTGGAACTTACTCTGTAGACGAGACTGTCCTTAAACTCACAGAGACCCACCTGCCTCTGCCTCCAAAGTGCTGGGATTTAAAGGCGTGGGCCACCACCACCTAGCTGAGGAAAGTCTTAAGACTTTGTGGGTCCCACTGTGGGTGGCATCACCCCCTAAGGAGGGCTCATGAACCAAATGATGGTGGGCCTATAAAGCTTAGTGTGAGCGGGCAAGCAGGAGGCATGCTCGCATCTGGCTCTCTTCACTCTTGGCTGAGGAACAGATGGAGCTGCCTGTTCTCGGCTTCTGCTACTGCGACTTTCCTGCTGTGATGAGCTGCATTAACTGTGAGTAGAAATAAACCTTGGTCGTTTTATCAGGATTTTTATCACTGCAACAGAAACTAGAACAGAGATTACGCCTTTGGTATCTTGGGGGTGTGAATTCAACTACTAGCATCCTCTAGTGTATATACTAGCATATACTAATGTATATGTATAATTTGCACACATCGAACACACACACACACATGCACACACACAAACATCTGTTGCTCTGTTTCTCTTCTTCAGGTTTTATTATGGTGAACTACATCTAGCATCTGATTTATCGTTGTAAGTGCTTTCATGTGTACAGTTCGGTGACGTTTGTCATGTCCGTAATCGGGAGCTTCTCCATTCCTTCCAAATGTATTCATCATCACAAACAGAAACTCTATACCCACTTAGCAGTAACTGCCAGTTCTCCTCCCCAGCTCTCAGAGGTGTCTACACTGTTTCTGTTTCTGTAAATCTAACAGTTAGTTCTACTACATACCTCATAGAAGGGGATGCATGTGGTATTTGCTCTCTGTCTGCCTTATTTCACTGGTATTCAAGGCCTATCCTGTTCATGGCTGATTAATATTCTATTGTGTGTATACTCCACATTTTGTTTATCCATTCATTTGTGATGGACATTTGGGTTGCTTCCAGCTTTCAGCTCCAATGACTGAGTCAGCTATGAACAACTGTAGACAAGTAGGAGTCCTGTTGCTGATTCTGACATGGGTCCTTTGGCCCTTAGTAGATGTTGGCATCTTTTCAAACCCCTGTAAATAAGATTAATATATTCTTTGAGCTAATTGTTTTGTGCTCCATACTATGGTGTGAGGGAGACATTCCATGAAGAGAAACCATCTCTTCCTTAAACCTGAGACCATTTAGTATAACTACGACCTTTCTCTACATGGTTTATTAAACACATAGTAACCTAGATGTGTAGATCAACAAACCTTTTTCATAAAATGAAATTTATGTTTTATTTTTCATTCTTGAGATAGCTAAGATACAGTTGCCAGCATGGACTGGATCAACTGGATGACCAGGCGCTAGTTAACCTAGTTAACCAGTGTTGGTACCACCATTTGCTGTTCTGAGTTTTGTCTTACCTTGTTTTGTTTGTTTGCAGTAGAGCATACTCATGGGGATAACACAAAAGAATGGTGTCAGATAATAAGTTTGCGTTGTTTCAGATCAAAAAGTATTACACTGGACACAGGGGTGAAACCTTGTAGGTAGAAAGAAGAGAAAAAAATTAGTGGTGGAGCTACATGAGAAATGCCAAATGGGAAACCTATATGACTGTGCTTGCATCCCAGGCATGACACTCAAGGTTAAATCTCTAACACTCCCCAAAACAAGTGAGAAGAGCAGAGGAAGGAAAGAGGAGGAGAGGGAGGGAAGAAAATAATGACAACACTAGGCTAGGGAGATGGGTCCGTGGGTAAAGTGCTTGGTATGCAAACATGAAGATCTGAGTTCTAATTCCCAGTGCCCAAATAAAAGCCCAAATAAAGGAGCTGTAGTGCAAGTCTGTAACATTAACACTGGTGGGAGTGGGGAAGGGTGACCTTGGCAGATCACCAGGTTGAGCTGGCCAGCCAGTCTAGTCATAAAGGGTTAAGTTCCAAGAACAGTGAGAGATCATGTCCTAAGACATAAGTCAAAGAGGGTGACAGAAGAAGGCACCCGATACTGATCTCAAGCATCAGTGTGTAAACACTGAAGATGGCACACATAGAAAAGTGCACACACACGCACACACACACACAGACATACACACACAGACACACACACACACACACACACACACACACACACACACACACACACATATTAAAAACAAGCAATCCAGAAACACTATGTAATAGAAAAGTCAGTAATGTCCACACAGAGTCACAGACTAGAAGAACTTCAGTGAGAGGACACAAGAGTCCTGTAGATTTTAATATTGTTTGTTTGTTTTTTGTTTTTTCCATGTAGGGTTTCTCTGTGTACCCCTGACTATCTTGGAACTCTTTCTCTATAGAACAGGCTGGCCTCAAACTCAGAGACTGGCCTACCTCTGCCTCTCGAACACTGGGATAAAAGGTGTTCACCACCTCCCAGCAAACTTTTACACTTTTGTAAAAATTCTGTTTCTATCACTGCCTGGTTTTAAAACATAAGGAATTTATAAATAGCTTTACTCTACTCACTTATTTTAAAGTTAAATTCTGTGGCACATACTTAAATTTTTTTTCAGCCTTTTTGTTTTCGTTTTTGTTTTCCATTGAAGAGTTTCAGGCATTGCTCAATCTAAGAGACACCAGGTCAATGCAGAATGTTTATTCCAGGGCCATCAAGATGGGAAAGCACCAGCACAAGCAGGCAGAGAGCAAATCAGGTTTTGGACTTAAGTATGAATTCATATACAAATGTCTCTCCCCACCAAAGTCAGCCACGACCAAGTCATAAAAAGAGGTCCATTGAAAAGGGAGCCCAGTGCTAGGCTTGGTTTGTTTCCTGCCTTGGATGTACTAGCTGTGGCTTCAGCTGCATTCTCTCCAGAGCTTGATAACAAAACCCCGAGCACGCACATTTGCTATGAAGATTACGTCTGACATATTTAAAGCATCTGGGACATGTTGGGAGTATACAGTGACAGCCACTGATGTTACAGGGACATTTGAGCTGGAGGTTCTTGGCATGTTCCCTGAGTTTTATGTCATGCTTAATACTTTTCCACATTTAGGGAAATGTTCTGAGCTGGATAAGTTAGGACAGCACATGGAATCACGGCACATGTCGCCAAACTGCAAATGAAACAAAATTCGGACGCTTAGTTAAGGCCCCAGCTCACTGATCGTTTAGCAGGGATTTCTGTTTCGTTAAAAATATTGAAAGAAGCTACTGCAACCTTCAACGTGGAAACTATTTTTCCAAATTTTCGGCTTTATTTTTATATAGTATATTTCGTTGACTGGATTCCACATCCTTGGTTATGATGAAAAAAAAAAAAAAAAACCACTGAAATGTGACCGTGTGTAGAGAAGTAAGCATGATGACCATACATAAAATTGACCTAAGTACAGAGCACACACTGAAAGCTGGTCCTTGAGTGTTATGAAGATGCTTAAATCTGTTGTTTTCTTGTAATTATTTTTACTACTCAAAGTGTAATCATGGGAGAGATAGTGGGACTTCAGAATTATGAACGGGAATTCTATTTTAAGCAGTCACATGGCCTTAAACAATATTAATAGAAAAATGATTACAATCATGTTTTCTCTATGAATCCCACCCTCACCCCCTTAGTGGGAACATAGTCTCAAGACAGGGGACGTGGCAGCTGTGTCTTCCTCGAATATCGGAATCTGTCTCTTTCCCCACCTCTCCTGCAGAAGTGCTGCATGTATACACCACCAGCAGGCCTTACTGGTTTCCCTACTTCTAGTCCAGAACTTTCTAGTCCATTCTCCACACAGTACTTAAGATTGGGCTTCTGTGCTCAAAACTCTCCAGTGGCCTTCGCAGGATGCACAGTGAAATCCACGACTGCTGTAGTATGTGGCCCAGAAGATCTGGACCACCCATGCCTTCTTCTCTCACCTCTGTCCAAACCACTGTGTCATCCTTTTGCAACACTTCACACACACGCTCTCTTCAAACACTCCAAAGATGTTCCCACAAGAGACTCTCAATTTTGCCATGGTCTCTCAGGAAGGCTCTGTGTTTCCTAGCCTTTGCAAAGTAGCTTCCAGTCACGGCTCCTTTGGTTCCTCAAAGAAGCCTTTACTCCCTGCACAGACTGTGTAGCTCATGTTATAGCCCCGCCCCTACTCCGTCCTCCACCTGCCCTTTGGATCCAGGCTACAGGTATCTCACAACAACGATTCAATGATGTCAGTGCCTTGACACCTGCCTAGAAGTCTTTCAAACTTTGCTCTTGGGAATGACTGAGCGGAAGCTTCAGAAACTGATTGGGTTATTAGCAGACTAACCTCTCACAAGTACTTAGCCTTCCCAAGCCTCTGTTTCTCTCATGAACAGTAACAGTAAGCCAGACTCGATGGTCTTTAAGAGCTCTTATTTTATATTCCGTGGTTTGTATTCCTCAGTTTCTCTCTCCTCATCCCATGAATAGCTCTAAACCAGTTAGAGATATTTTCTGCATAAACATGGAGCTCCTAAGGATGTGTGATGGTCTCTAGACGCGGAACTGTCATCAAAACCACATGTTGTAGTGTTTATTTTCCCTCGCCTGGCCAACCCCATTGAAACCACACCCTCCACTGCCAAAGCCACAGCCCAACCTTGCTTTTGGAAGTAAAAAAGGGATAGAAGGATCTCTGGCTGCTGAAAATTTATAAATAGATAAATAAAATAAATAGATAAAGGAGAGAGAGAGAGACCCAGATTCCTGACTAAGCCCCGTTTCTGGAGAAATTGGGGTGTGACTGGCGGAACTGATGAGATGCCTTCATGAAGAAAACTTTCTGAAGATAAGAGGAAAAAGTGATATGGAGTTTGAGAGACAGTAGTTCTCTGCTTATCTGGGGTTTTGCTTTCCAGGCTTCCAGTTACATACAGTGCACCACAGACTGAAAACTATTAGATGGAAAATTCCACAAACAAAGAATTCATATGTATCAGGTTTTCCTCTACCCTGAGTAGCGTGATGCAGTCTTGTACCTTACGACTCCATCTTGCCTGGGGAATGAACTATCTCTGTCAGCTGCATATACTACCCTCCTGTTAGTAGCTATCCCAGTCTCAGGTGGATATTTTGTGCTGTCAGAGCACTGGTGTTAAGGTAACCCCTAACCCACTAACCCAAAAGGCCCAACAGGGAAGGACACGTTAACTGATAGTATGTGGCAGTTCTAAGGGTATATAGAAAAAAGCACCAAGGTGACATACAGGGTCTTGAAGCACATCCTTGCAGAAAAGGGGGATTATTTCATTGACAGACAATTTCTAAACTATTGTATCTAATCCACACACAATGAAAGAGACCATCATTTTACTCACTCCACTTTAAGATGTTTAGTTTAGAATGTAACAGACACGTACATTTAGAAATAACTTGATGATTAGCTAACAATGCTGCACGGACATCAACCCACCCAGCATCTGTGAAAAAATAGTCTCAGGAAATAAAAAGGAAATCTTCATGGTTAGAAGAATTGAGGTCTGAAGATTTGATCTCCGAGTTCAAAGCCATTCTGGTCTACAAAATGAGTTTTAGGGCAGCTAGGGCTACACAGAGAAACCCTGTCTCAAAAATCAAAATAATAATAACACTAACCTAACAGACCAGTGTCTTCCGTCAACACAAAAGCTGTATAGTCATCAGGCAGCAACTCAAACTCACTGAAGCCATTTCCTTGATTTTGTCGTAATTTAACATGTATTTGGTTGGTTGGTTGGTTGGTTGGTTGGTTGGACAGGATTTCTCTGTGTTGTCCTGGAGGTCCTGGAACTCTGTAAACCAGGCTGGTCTTGAACTCAGAGATCTACCAGTGTCCACCTCCGAAGTGCTAGGATTAAAGGTGTGTTCCATCGCTCAGGGAAGAGGCCGGGGACCATCAGCCACCTAAATGACCTGCATTGTCTGAGATTTGATTTTAATATATTCAATACTGATAGGATTACTATGTTAATAGATTGGTATGCAAAGATGATCTGAATTCAGTTCTTAACAAAAAAGCTCATGGGATAGGTTGGTGTGGGAGTGAGGAAGCACAGGCTTAGGAGCAGCCTATTTGCCTTCATGTTGCTGTTATATGATAGCTCTGGCCACTCATCCCATGCGGGTCCAGTCATCTACCTGACTAGGACTTGGCTTCTCTATCTACCTCTTAGCTTTCAACGTCCTCAATTGGCTTCTCCTTCTTTTCTCTGTTTTCTCCCTCTTCCTCCTTGTCCTTCTCCTCTTCTATTTCTCCTGCCCCCTTCCTTCCAAGCTTGTCTCTCTTCTTCACCCAAGCTCTTTCCTGTATGGGTCACTGTCTAATTCTATTACAAAGATAGGCTCTCTCTGGGTACACAAATATATCTCCTGGTTCACCAATTAGACTCTGTTCCCACCAGGAGCACTCTCCTGTCAGGCAATCGCTTACTTCCCAGAAGGATGTCTTTCCTTCTGCTTCTAGAAGAAAAAACATTCCTGGTTCCTTTGCTGTATCTAAGGATCATATAGAGCAAAGTGTGACCTTGTGTTCAAAAGTGTGTAGGTACTTTGTGGAGTTTATCTACATAGATATCACTCTGCTCTATTCTAATAGATGCAGTCTTATTGAGAAATTAAGCTTGAGGGTAAAACTTTAAAGGTTAGCTCTTCCCTCCTTATAGATGTTATCAGTGTAGACTGTTTGGCAATTATCCCCCTCCGTCCTCCTGAATCAAGGCTTTAACAGGTTAGCTGACCAGTCCCCTAACAATTGGAGAGGAGCCTGTCTCTGACTCTGTCGCCAGCCAGTGGCTCCTCTTCCCAAGACTGGACTGCCTGGTCCAATCTCAGTGGGAGGTTATTTTTAGTCTTAGTCCTTCGTGCTTAGTCCTGGATGTCCTGGGGTGGGATGGTACCCAAGGAGAACTTATCCTTTTTTGAGGAGAAGGGGAGGGGGAAGTGGGGAGAGGAATTTGTAGAGTAGGACTGGGAGGAGATCAAAATGTAAAATGAATAAATACATAAATTAACAAAGAAATGTTTAGTTGACTCAAGAGTACAAAAAGAAACTACTCGTCACACAGCAGCTCGGATTCTCTGTCCCATTAGTGCAGTTCTATGAAGTCACTTGTTGATAAGGTGATGATTTGCAAATCAGTAGAAATAGTCCCACCTCCTCCGTCTTTGAAAAGTGTTTTTCCTTAAAACAAGGCTACCTTCTTACACCTTTGCATGTCCTTGGGACCTAAGAAACTGTTATGCATTCTTTCCAGTCTCTTCACCTTCTCCAGGGAGCCTCCCTGGTTTCTCAAACCTATCCTTTCTTTGGGAAAACCCACCACCACTTCTTGTCTGTGTCAATTTATACACCTGCTCACTATGAATGGTTTTTAGAAAAACTTCATATTTTATCTGTCTTGGATGCAAATGTCTTCTCCCTTTAAATGATCCAAGAAGGTATCTGAGACAGAGTGGTAAGAAGAAACAAGGAAGGAGTTATACTGGGAGAGACATTGCCATGCTCGCCCTACATGCTTGGAAAGTGAAGAAAGTATTAGGTGGCCTTGTATCCTGGAGGAAAAAGTACTAGGTATAATAGCAAAGAAAGAAACTATTTTAAAGGCAGAAGTACACAGAAATTAGCAATGAGAAAATAAACCACAAAGGAATAAGACAACGCCAAGCAGGAGAAATCAAGATTCATCAGTAGGAGATGTGCTAAGATAAACAGAGAATCAAGAAGGGTTTTTAACAAAAAGGGTTCTTTTTGTTTGGTTTGGTTTTGTGTTTTAAGGGAGAGGAGATGAAGGCAGGAGAAAAGGCCAGGAAAGCATTTTTATAATCCCCTGAAGGCAATATGCTATGCCAACCAGAAGTACTAATTTGGACTTTGGGAAGTAGAGAATGGGGAAGCTCAACCCATAGCCAAAGGTAAGAGAACTGAGAAAAATGAATATCGGATAAAGGGGAAGAAGAGAGGGAAGTGGCCGGATCCCTTTTTGGTTATTGAAATGATTCCAAATGCAATCAGTTTTCAACAACTTTGCAGAATCAAAGGGAACGGAGGAAACCACAGTGAAGGGAACTTGGAGTGCAAACGAGCTCTGTGTCGCTACAATGGAATCTTTGACTCTGCTCTCAAGTTCCTTCCACTTTCTGCTTTACCCTGACGGCAGCACAGGCTCAAACAGCACCTGAAGAGGCTGGATGCTCTGTCACACCAAACGGGAGGCACCAGGCACTGATTGCAAGTCCACAGGCAAAACTGGAAGCACAGCTTGGGGCTGGGGGGCAGAGGGCGTGACTAGCAAGGTGGAGGCTCCAGGTTCCAGCCCCAGCACTATTTAAAAAAGAGAAGGGGAAAGTACAGAGTGGACGGTTTTTAGCCAGAATTTGTAAATGCGTCATCGTGTAAAAACTTCTCAACCTGAACTAGTCTGTGACCAATCTAGCAATGTCTGTGACCACCCTCGGCTTTTTCCACCCCATAATCTTTTCTTGTATTCAAAAATGTCACAGAGACATTCCTTTTACCTAAATTAAAAGAGCGCATTGAGGTGTGTGTGCGTCTTCCTTCCCTTGGCCTTTAGACCTTTCTCAGCCAGTTCTCTCTGGCTTCTTCTGAGCTTTCTTTGAAAACTTCTTTCCCTTGTATTTCTATTCTTCACTCACTTCTTCCTCGGTTCTCTCTCTCTCTCTCTCTCTCTCTCTCTCTCTCTCTCCCCCCACCCCCCCTTGTTGTAATGATTATCTAAGAGCGGCTCACTTCCCAGGCTCTACCTGCCACCAAATCCTCTCTACCACTTAGCAATTCAACGTCAGCACAGTCCTGGGCATCATATACTCACTTGTCCAAATGCTGTCTTCCCCTTAAAACCTGTTCTCCTAGGCCAGCATTATCAACCACCAAATTTCCCAGAATCCTATAAGGCATCTTTAATTTCTCCCTCAAACACACATCAAGTTCTCTTTTCCCAGCATCTCCTTGTTGGGGATTTCTTATTCTTGACTTAAGTATTTTTTTTAAGTTATTTATTTATTTTATGTATAGTACACTGTAGCTGTCTTCAAACACACCAGAAGAGGGCATCAGATCCCATTAGAGATGATTGTGAGCCTCCACGTGGTTGCTGGGAATTGAACTCAGGAGCTCTGGAAGGGCAATCACTGACTTTACCCACTGAGCCATCTCTACAGCCCTGCCCTGTCTACTTATTTTGATTCCAGTGAAGTGCTATTTATCTTCTTCAGAATTTCTCTAGAGAAACTATTCTGACTTTGTTTCCTCAGATTATGTCAGGTTCCCTGATTTTGTGCTTTTATTAAAAACCCACGCTTCACTTTTGTGACACACACACACACACACACACACACACACACACACACACATATAATTTATATAGCATATATGTTGATGACAAGCAAAGCTGATGCAACAGGTGAAATCCAGACCACAGTTGCTCATCTAACAGCCTACTGCTAGGACTCCACTTACCTGCTCAACCTTCCTTTACAGACACAGGAAGGGCCCAGGCTCTTTCCAGATCATAACCCCACTACAACATAGGCTGAGAAATGTAGTCCAGCTCTTGACCTGAGCCAAGAAACAAGCAGATGTTGAAGGGAAGCGATTTCTGCCTCACAGAAGCAGCGATGGCTGCATTTTCTATTTATTTGTCACACTGTGTTGTTATGTCCCTCTACGTTTTAAACTCTGGGGATGTATGTGGTTTTATTCACAGTCCGGTCCCAGCAGTAAGGTTCAATAAATCTGTGTTTAGTTCATCAATTAGGCTGTTATGCTGTGCTTGGGGGTGAGGATAGTAGGTAGAGTGGTCCTCCTTTCTCAAATGCCAGGGTTCCAGGCTTTGGGGTAGCTTATCCTGAACCCATCAAGAGATGCATGTGGGCGTAGATGCTTGACCTTCAGGACAGTGAGAGTCAAAGGCAGTGAGTTCAAGGTCAGGTATCCCTGGAGGCATCTGCTAAGGAAACTGATGGAAATGTGATTCCCAGATCAGACTCGAAAGGCAGAAGTGCTTGTTACCAAGGGCATTTCCTAGATTCCTTAGATTCTTTCCGTAATCTGAATCTCTCTATCAGCTCTACGTGCAGAAGTTCTTCAGCCTTAAGCCTGATGCTTTCTGATAACACAGCAATTATCTCTTCTCCCAGAAGCTCAAGGGAGACCTGTGTGGTGTGTGTGTGTGTGTGTGTGTGTGTGTGTGTGTGTGTGTGTGTGTGTGTGTGTGAGAGAGAGAGAGAGAGAGAGAGAGACAGAGAGAGACAGAGAGAGAGAGAGAGAGAGACAGAGAGAGAGAGAGAGAGAGAGAGAGAGAGAGAGAGAGAATAATCCCTAAGTTCCTTCAAATGTCTTTAATGTAAAGAATTAACATACATTGTATACAACTATCAGTATTCATTACCTGACTGTTAGGTCTCCAGTAGATAACTGAGGTGTCTATTACCATATCAAAGCAGGTACTCTGGGCCAGCCTCTTTCTGCAACTCCAGACCTATTACAGAGATATCCCAGCTGACTTTGCCCCAGTTTCTCTGATTTCTATACAAGCCAGCCATTTTAGCTATGCTGGTTTCTCGTCCTCTTTGCCTCTTAGCCTCTTGATCTGAGTCTCATCTCTCCCTCTCTCTCTCTTTCCTCCTCAGGCCCCCTAAGCTCCTCTCATGAGCAGTTCACTCTGGACTCTTCCCCATGCCTCGGCCTATGCTCTCCCTCATAGCTATAATGAAGACCCCAGCCCCTTAGGAGCAGTCATGTCCCCCTTTTAGTTCTTTTTTTTTTTACATTCACTGAGCAAGAACAAAAAACTTTGAGTGCATCCTGGTCCTGGAGGTAGAGAATGAACTTCTTGAGGCATGGCATGGGGAATTGAGATTTCAAAAGAAATAGTTGCTTGCAGAAGTCAAAGTGAAAGGTCTTCCACCCCCCCCAAAAAAAACCCCACAAACTTCAAAAAGGATAAGCTACTAAGCCACTGCATCACATTCCAAGAACTTTGGGGAATCGGAATGTGCTAATGCACACGTAGAGAGGAGTAGGGACAGATAAACTTGTTAGGGCTGGCTTGAACGTCCTTCTTATTTTATTGTCTGCCCAGTGAGGGAAAAAAGTCTTGTTTCCTTATTCCTTTATTCCTCCCTCTCCCCACAAATATCATCCTTTCCTGGGGAGAGGTTATGGACCAAAATCATCAGTATTGGAAATTGTTCTGTTTTGCTTCATTTCTGGGCCCTGAGTCATTCTCCCCAACACCAGGATGCCCTTAGGGAAGAGTCAGAGGAAATGATGTCACTCTCTTTGGTCTCCTCTTTGAGCTTTGGGCTCAAAACTTTAACAAATCTGTTTTCTAATTAGCCATCAATGAGTCCAGGGAAATAAAACGTGCCCTCAGCTTCCCCTTTGCACTGTCAAGACTGCATAGGTGACTCCACAAGAATTCAATCAGAAACCTCAAGGTCTTATCAAACAGCTGGAAGCCCCTGGTTAGCTGTATTGGGTTGTTTTGACGATAGGATTTCTTTCATTGCAGACTGGCTCAACTCACTAGTAGTCCAGGGTGACCTTGAACTCCTGACCCTCCTACCTCTACACCTCAAGTACTGAGATTATAGGCATACATCACCAACCACACCTGGTTTACAAGTCATTTTTATAACTTTCTTTCTTCAGAGTAAGGAACCAAAACACAAGTCTCTTATCTACAGTCAAGCAGAGCTGGGAATAAAAAAGGAGCCAGCAGCAGGGAGTGGGTGGGGCCGTACAGAGGATGGGACCTTGTAAGGAGTGGGGCTATGCAAAGAATGTGACCATGCAGGTAAGGAATGGGCGGGACCCTGCAGGTAAATGGACTCAAGTCTTCTGTTTCATCCATTAAGTGAAACTCTTCTTAAGTAAAACAAACCTCCGAGTTTGGGAATTGTGTCTATGGCAGATTTCATGTATTTTCTTCGTGAGTGTATGTTCCGTTCTTGGACATTTTAAACATGTCCGTCTCTGCTCTGCGTCAGGTGTCGCTTCCCACCCACCCCCACGCCACCACCATGAGACTCAGCTTCCTAGGCTGTTCTAGAAGTAAATAGGTTCTTTGGAGAAGTAACTGTGGGCTTGTGGATGAAGGCTGGAAGCAGGGTGCTCTGGAAGACCCTTCCCTGTGAGCAGCCTGGCCCAGGCAGCTGCTGTGAAGAACCATGCCTCAGTCATGGTGGATGACAGGTGACTGTGGTTCTTCCTACTAGAAAGCCATGACCTGTCTTGCTCCCTCCTCAACCAGACTTCAGGGAAGCTTCCCTCAGGACAATGGCGCCTTCTTAAGCTACAGGGCTGATGTGTACTCTTAGGAAAGAACCCAGACCTTCAGTAGGGGAAGACATACTTGCTGTAGGATAGCCTAAGCATTGCAGGGAAAGAGGAAGACTCTGGCCCGTGTTGAATGCTACTCCTCCTCAGCCTACACCAAGCCTGGGATGGCCATTCAAATCTCCACCCATTTCCTACTCTGTTTTAGACCACTGACTCAGAATCTTCGGAGTGAGACCTCTGAGATTAAAAAATAAATAAATTTCAGACACTAGACGGCAAACAATGACCTTGTCCTTTCTGAGCACACTCTCTGCCCTTCTATCACATGCAGGAACAATTAGTGTGGAATGTTTTATCTAAAACCTGGTACCCTTTGTGAAAGCCAGACTCTTCCATTTGGAAAGGCCAGGGAGACTTCAACAGGAAAGTCTGGGTGTCCTCTCATTTACTCTGAGTAATCCTGCTGTTCTACAAGGTGCAACTGCATTTATATACATGAACCAGGCAGGCTCAGTGGACATTTGCCTGTGGCTGCACACACATGTCTCCAGTAGATTCCAGGTCTCTGCAGTGCTAGTGCCTGGAATCATTTGCTTAGGTCCTTAAGGTATCCCTAACCAGTCCTGAGTCTAGGAAGATGGACCAATAAGGAGTAGAAAGGGGGGGCTTCCAGGGCAAAAGTAAAAACAAGAACAAACAAACAAAATCCAAAATGAAACAAAAGAAGTTTTTCTTTAAATGCGTGTATTTACCTATATGTGTGTTTGTGTGGTAGATGGGTGTGTATGCACATGTATGTGCAGTGGCCAGAAGTTGACACAGGGTGTCTTCCTCCATGGAGCTCCAGTTTATTATTTATTTCTTTCTGTGAGGATGTGATGCATGTGTGTGCGTGTTCAAGTATGTAAGTGCAGGCACGCATGTGCCCAGCACACAGGTGACTAGATGAAAATCTTGGGAATTGGTCCTCACCTTCCACTTTGTTCAAGACAGGGCTCGTTTTGTTGCTGTTATTGAATTATTTATTTATAAATAAATAAAATGTGTTGTCGTTGTTCTGAATCCATCAGGCCCAAGTATTTCCATGGGACTCCCCTGTCTGCTCCTATCTGTCATAGACTCGATAAGATTGCAGATAGTCACACTGTATGTCTGACTTTTCTGTAGGTTCTGGGGCTCCCAACTCAGGCCCTCACACTGGCATGGCAACTGTCTCTACCCTATAAGCCATGTCTCCAGTCCCTTGCCTTTTTTATTCTTTAAGACAGGGTCTCACTACCACTACGTACCCCTGATTGGTCTGGAACTTGTTTTATAGATCAGAGTGGCCTTGAAGTCATAGAGCTCCACCTGCCTCTGCTTCCCACATGCTGATATTAAATGTATATGGCACCATGACTGGCATATCTATCTTATATTTTGAGACAGAAATTCTCACTGAACCAAGCCTTGCCAAGTTGGTTAGACTGGCTTGGTCAGGCAAGTCCTGGGGATCTTCCTGGTCCTGCTTCCTGGTGCTGGGGTCACAGGCATCAGTCACCACAAACAGTTCCTATGCCAATGCTTAGGATCCAAGTTCAGAAATTCACGTTTGCACAGCAAGCCCTTTATTCACTGAAACATCTCCCCAAACCTTCTTGGGACAAAGGTGCTTGTACTAAATTCTGTTTCTAGGTAAAATGAAGAAATATTATTAGTCAGGAAGAAAAAATGAAAACGCTAATTTTGTTTTCTAAAACCCCTTTCTGATTTGGTAATAGATAAACCTGTGGTTCGCCTCCATTTTTTTCTCAAAATGATTCATTCGGCTCAGTTCCTCAACCCACCTCTTTAGAAACAGAGCTTTCTTTCCTGTTCTTGCAGCACGACAGCCATGTTTGAAACCATGAGGCAGGTCCAATACCAGGAGAAAGGTGATGAGCGGATATCCTATTCATGATCTACCCAATATGGTCATTGCGTAAAACCATTCACTGCACAGCAAGCTTCAGGTAGATTTATGATGTAAAGCAGGGTGCCCACCAACCCCAAAAGAACAAGTCCTTTGCCTATGCCCGCCATGGAAGTTAGCATGCTGGGTAAAAGCTTAAGTGTTCCCTTTCCTAAGGACTGCATTAAGTTTGAGGGTTTTTTTTTTTTTTCCGTTTACGTTTTTCAAAGCAGCTTACCATCAAAAGGAAGTGTCGACCAGCAAACCTTACATGAAATGAAAGTCAGCCTGCCTTTTCCAAGTTCCCTCATGTACAGGGCTGCCTTTACTCTCCCCCTCCTGCCCTCTCATCCGTTGCCTCAGTCCCGGTTTTTCTTAAGTTCCCCGTCTGTTAATTCACATTTCCTGATTTGGCAAACCCCCAACTCTCACCCCCTTTTTCTTGGGTAAAACTTCCTGAGTTGACATTCAAGAGAATTCTTACCTCATCGGAGCTTTATGGGGGTAAAACAGCCTTCAGGTTTAATTACATAGAGCCTCATGGTAGTTACCACTTTATAAAAGTCAAGTAACTTTCCCCCACAAGCCCCCTGCTTACCAAGGCTGGCTAGAGACCTTAGGGAGGGTAAGATAACAACCATTGGGGCAAAGAGGGCCTTCTGTCCTTGGCTGGGCTGAAGCAAAAGCACAAGCCTGTTCAGGCCTAGTAGTAGAAAATAAGCTTAAAGCAGAGAGAAATGAAGATCTCCAAGGCCATTTCAAAAGTTTTTTTTAAAAAGGACTAAATGACATTAGCCCAGGGTTCTAGTTTCATATCTGTTGCTGTGATAAAATGTCCTAACAAGCTGGGTGGCAGTGACACATGCCTTTGATCCCAACACTCAGGAAGCAGATGCAAGTGGATCTCTGAGTTTGAGGCCAGCCTGATCTCCAGAGTGAGTTTCAGGACAACTAAAAACCAAACCAACTAACCAACCAATGAAAACTAATTTGAAAACAAAACCAAGGGTTGGGGATTTAGCTCAGCGGTAGAGTGCTTGCCTAGGGAGCACAAGGCCCTGGGTTTGGTCCCCAGCTCTGAAAAAAAAAAAAAAAAAAAAAAAAAGAAAGAAAACAAAACCAATCGAACAAAAAAAAATTATCCTAGCAAAAGCCAACTTAGGGGAGAAAGGGTTTATTTTTAGCTCAGAATTTTAAGGTTCAGCCAATCACAGCAAAAGCTTCAAGTTGGCAAGAACTTAAACAGCTAACCATAGAATAGCCACAGTCAAGGGCAAGGAGCAAGGACATGCTGACTTATCTATGCTCAGTTTGATCTCTCTACTCCTTCATGATCTAGGACGTTTGGCCCAGGGAATGGCACCACCCACAGTGGTCTGGGTCTTCCCATATCTAAAAACATAACTAAGACAAGCCGCCTAACCCAGACATGTCAGCAAGGCAACCCAGTCTAGACAGTTCCTCACTGAGACTCTATTCTCAGGTGACTCTACAAGGTAGACGAAGAAAGCTAAGTTCAGGGAAGTCTTCTGTAGCCAGTCTGTTCCTGGAAGGGTCCATTCTTTCACAGAAAAATCCACAGGAGTCTATCTTGGCAATTTTTCATACAGCTGTCTCCCTCCTTCCCTGCAGGCTGGGAAATGGGCAGGCTGTTCTCAAGGGTCAGAACCGCAGCCTCCCGGAGCTTGGTCCACCAATAGTTCTTGCCTCCGTGGAAACTAGGTGCAGTCCAGACACAGCTTCCCATTTATAAGTTCCCGGGACTGTATCCCACCTTCTTCTTCTCTTGGTCATGCTATGTCATCTGTGGTTGAGGGGACACATTTTTTCTCAGTCCACCCCTCTGCCATCCATGGTCTTTACTTAGATATAACGCTTTCTACTTATACCCAGCCCCATCCTGGCTCTATCCTATTCTTCTCAGCTTTACTTTTTTATAATTTTTGTCATCTTCTAACTTCCTATCTATATGTATTACATCTCTTTGTGGCTTCTGCCCCCTGCCCTACCCCATACACAAACTCAAGTGCAGGAATGTGGATGGCTTTGGTCATTGCTGCATCCCTAGCTCCTAGAAGAGGTACAGAATAGGGCTCTGTAGGTATTTGTTGAACAATGGAGGAAATTGGGGAATGAATCAAAGAAGATAGGAAAAAGTTTTGTTGGTTTTCTTTGTTTTGGTGAGGGGGAGTCGTTCTCTTTATCCAAAAGAGGGTGTTTCTAAAGCACTAAAATGGGTGGAGGAGAAGGCAAAATGATGGGAAGACAGTCAAACTGCCACTTAATATTTACAATTAACCAATGAGTTAGATGCCATCACTGACACTCAGTAGAAGAAACTGAGAAAGTTCAGTTCCCATAACTTACTCAAGAACAAACAATAGGTGGGTGGTAGGTGATTTCAGGCATGACTGTCTTGAAGACCCCTATTCTTATAGCCAATCCCTCTGTGACTTGTGGGGAGAAGGGCTGCTGCTTTGATGTCATAAGCAGAATCTGTTGAAATGCTTAAGCCTTTGGCACAGTGTACACATGTCATCTCAGCATTCAGGAGGCTGAGGCTGGAGGAGTATAATGTTCAGACAAGCTTGGGACAAAGGGAAGCCTTGTCTTAACTAAGAAAGACAGAAGGGAAATGGATGTAACAGATGTAATGGACTCACTCAAATCCCAGGTCTCCAGTCATTGGCAGGTTGAGAGCAGGCAGAATTCTATTTTCTCTATGGATGGCATGTAGCATTCTAGGGCTGTGTCTCCTCCTCCCGACAGCCTGGCAAGGTAGGGGAACCATGTTCATGATTCGGAGGATGAGAATTCATCATGAGTTTAAGCAACAAGGCAAGTCAGAGTAAAACCACCCAGGCAGTAGTGTCTTGACACATAACAGATGTCACCTCCTCTTGTAACCACAGTTTGTATGGCCTCAAAGAGATGCTGAGGACAACACACACACACATGCAAAAGCTGTTGTTAATTTGAAGAGTGTACTTTGGGGTCTGGGTGCCTATAGCTCAATGGTAGATATTTGCTTAGCTCAGGATCCATAAAGGCCGAGGCTCAAACCCCAGCACTAATAATAATGTCAACAACTCCTAAAGTGCTGTGCTCAAAGCTCCTTTCCCTTCAGGTGACAGAAACAAAGCTCTAAGAGATCAGGAGATGCCACGTGAGGTCTGGAGGTTCCGTGTCCGGGCTCAGGCCAAGTTGTTTGGGTGTGAGTACAGATGCTACATCTTTTGGTGAGACCAACTCCCGGAAGCAACACAATCCACAGGAATCTCTAAAACACTCTCTATGGAAGTCCTCGGGGATGGAGACCCCTGAATCACACCTGCTTTGCTTGTGACACACTGAAACTGTTGATTCCTGCTCCTCTCCCTCTGCCACCACCATAGGCTTGTTGATTAAGAGAGATAGAATAATTTAAGTGGAAAAAATACTCATCTTTGCTTCACCATAACTTCATATATACATAGGCATTTATTGTTGTTTATAGATGTGGTGGTTTGAACAAGAAAAGTCACTCCCCATAGGCTCATGGATTTAAATACTTGGTAACTAGGGCGTGACACTGTTTAAAAGGATTAGGAGGTTTGGCCTTATTGGAGTAGGTGTGGCCTTTTTAAAGGAAGTTTGTCACTGCAGGTAGGCTTTGGGGTTTCAGCAGCCCAAGCCAGTCCTAGTAGCCTCTCTCTCTCTCTCTCTCTCTCTCTCTCTCTCTCTCTCTCTCTCTCTCTCTCTCTCTCTGCTGTCTGCAGATCAGATATATAGCTCTTAGGTCCTTCTCCAGCACCATGTCTGCCTGTCTGCTGTCATATACTTCCAGCCATTCTGATAATGGACTAAACCTCTGAAACTGTAGACAAGCCCCAATGAATTACTTTCCATTACAAGAGTTGCAGTGGTCATAGTGTGGTGTCCTTCTACAGCAACACAACATTGACTAAGACAATCCTGTGGGCATGGGAGGAAAACTTGGGGTTTGCCTATGTAGCTCAATTATCAGGATGCTTGCCTAGCATGTACTAGAGCCCATTCTCAGCACATGATGGTCTACATCTGTGACCCCAGCACCGTAGAGGTAGGAGAGTCACAAGTTCAAGGTCATCCTGAGTTATATAGCAACTTCAAGACCAGCCTGTTCTATATGAAACCCTCGTAAAAACAAAACAAAACTCTAACATGCAGACAAGATGTTAGGCTTTGTGTCCCTGTTATGCTTTCAAAGAAAACCCCTTTCCCTTGTATTGAAAATAATCCTATAGCTCTGTCTTTCTTCAGCCTATGAAACTGGTTATGACTTACTTTCCTAGTTGGTATCCTATTTTTGATGGTACATCACTTTTAGCAAGAAGCCATACTTGACAATATTTTGTTCTAGTCCCTCTCTGTAATGTTCACATTCAATGGAATTGAAAAGTTTATGATTTTGTAATTTCTGCCAGGCTGTCTAACCCAACCAGACACGAGCCTCCTTCCCCTCCTGGGACCAGTCCTGGGCTTTAAGCCTCGGGGCTGTGGGCCAGGGCGCTCCAATAGTTGGCCTTTGTGGCTTTCCCCTGGGAGTTGTGAAGGTAAATTGCCAGCCTGGCCAAGCTACGAGTTCCCAAGAAAGTCAGGCCCATGCCATGGAAAATGTGATGTGTGAGCACATGCAGCCTTTAAGGACATGGGAGGCCTGTCCTCCTCCACAGGGAATAACGGTAGTGGTGGAGGAAGGACCACGTAAGGTTGGTGTGTTTATCCTTACCAGCTCTAGCTTCTTCCCTCAGAGACACGCCCTCCTGGCCCTCGTTTTCAAAGCCCAGAGGAAGCCTTTTGGAAGCATCATTGGTCTTTCTAAATGTATTCTTTTCCCCAAAGGCCTCCTTCATGCTTTTAAAAGCTGGAGTCAGCATGTGTGGTAGCCATCCAGGTTGTTTTCATGTGATATCTTCACGGGACTTTTCCCTCTAGTTGCTGCTTATTCTTCAGTGGGGAACGGTGTGTGTGAGTGTGTGTGTGTGTGTGTGTGTGTGTGTGTACTCGAGCTTGTGTGTGTGTGAGTGTGTGTGTGTGTGTGTACTCGAGCTTGTGTGTGTGTGTGTGTACTCGAGCTTGTGTGTGTGTGTGTGTGTGTGTGTGTGTGTGTGTGTGTGTATACGCGAGCTTACTGGATATAGCATAATGAGTGAGACGCCACAATACCAACATTCTAAAGAGGAATTCCAATGACTCCACCCCATTTACCCTCTCCTGCTGCCTTGACTGTCCAGGTATCTTATCACATACCTTACATCTTCCTATCACAGGCTTTAATCTTCTGATTCATTCTCAGTTTTCCCTCTAAAGACAGGGTGATAAAATATAATTTTCAAAAAGTAAGATCACAGCTCTCTCACAAATATTAAGATGAACGTGCACAAAAGAACTCGTTCAGCTCACTCTAGAGAGCAGCCCAGTGATGCTGGAGGACACTATGAAGATCAGATGGATGGACTCGGAAATCTGAAGGAGTTAGAGTGGTCCAGGAAACGCCAGCTAAAAGCAAGCAGAGTGAAATGTGTGATGTTCCAAACGATCTAGCAAAACCATGAGATGCATGTGTGCTAACAGAACAAGAGTCACTGGAATGGCTGTGAACAGGCCGTGTCTGCGCTGTTAGTTTCTACAATTTAAGTTTATCCCTAAAAGTCGTGTGTGTGTGTGTGTGTGTGTGTGTGTGTGTGTGTGCGCGCGCGCCCTCGAGTGCATACCATAACAATCTACCCAAGACAATCAAAGGTTACACCCTATTAGAATCCAAAAACTTCTCAGGAGTTCTGTGCCATACCACCTATGACTCCACTGAAGGACACTCACCCAAGGTTTCCTGGGATCGTTTTCCCAAGTCTTGATTAATTTTTGTGATGGGCTTTACAAAGAGAAAATTCCTCTCTGTTGTTAGCTTCCAGGGACTTGTACATATTAGGCACGTACCCCATCACTGAGCGACTTCCCCCAGACCCCCCCTTCTCCTCCTTCTTCTTCCTCCTCTTCCTCCTCTTTCTCTTCTTTTCTGTTGTCTTTTGAGGCAGAATCTCAGTAAATTCCTTGAGACTAGACCTGAACTTATTTAAGTCTGGGATTTATTTTGGGGGATTTTCCTGCTAAATTTCCTGCACGTGGGATCACAGGCCTATGCCACCAGGCCCAGCTGTGCTATGTCTTTAAAGAGCTTCTTTTGGGAGCTTCACTTACATGACAACCAGTGGACATCATGAAGTTTGGAGTCCGGGATCAGACTGTAATCTCCACAGTAGGTAGAACTCTGGCTTTAGGAACAACACACCAGTCCTTGGAAGAAGGTCAACTGTCTATCTGTTTGTTGTTAGCTTTCTATGGCAAAGTGTCCTTTTAAAAAAAAAAAAAGTGTGTATCAAGTTGAGTGGAGGTGGCACACGCCTTTGATTTCAGTACGTGGGAGGCATAGGCAGGCGAAGAATCTGTGAGTTTGAGGCCTTGAGGCTAGGCTGGTGGTCTACAGAGTGAGTTCTAGGACAGCCAGGACTACACAGAGAAACACTGATTTGGAAAACAAAAAAGGAGAGTGCGGAGAGATGGGGTGGGGGCAGGGGAATGGGATACGTACCAACCCAGGCAAGTAAGTGGAAGTCGGAAGTCAGAGAATAACTTCTGGGGAGATGGGCCTCTCCCTGTGGATTCTGGAAGTCAAACTCCAGTGGTCCAGCCTGGTTGCAGAAGCGTTTACCGGATGAGTCATCTGACCAGCCTCCACCCTCAGGGTCTTAGCAAACTTTATACACAGTTTCACCAAACAAGAGTTCTACAAGATATAAATAAGTACTCTCATCCCAGCCTTCCTTACCCTTTACTCCCCAATGGAATTTCTACCTATGACTCATCTAAAAAGGAGTTTTCAAGGGATTGGAGGATCATGTCACTGAGAGAAATAAAACTGTGGGAAGAAATATGTTTGAGCCTGGTGAGTTTACTTCTTCTAGAATAAACTTTTGAGAAGGAGTGAAAATCTTGCTGCCACTGACGTTACACTTGAATTCTAAGTTCCATCCTAAAATTAAGTCTGGAGATACAGTTTTCTTCTGTTTGTTTGCTTTGTTTTAAATCATGGACTGATACATTTTCAATTCAAACAAGTAGTTAAGAAATTTAAGTTATTCTGGGTGTGCTGGCGCATGCCTTGATTCCCAGGACTCTTTGGATGGTAGAGGCAGCTGGATCTAGGCCAGCCTAGTCTACATAGTGAGTTCCAGGGCAGCCAGAGCTATGTAGAAAGACCCTAACTTAGACCGCCCTATCCATCCCCAAAACATTTTAAATTATAATATATTAAATCAACTTTATGTGTTATATTAGAATGGACTTAGTTGTTTTCAAATAACAAATTCTTATTCTTCTTTTTTCAGTTTTTAATTTCATTTTGTTTTTTTATTTTTTGAGACAGGGTTTCTCTGTGTAGCATTGGGTATCCTGGAACTCACTTTGTAGACCAGTCTGGCCTCCAACTCATAGAGATCTGCCTGCCTTTATCATGCTGAGATTAAAAGCACGCGAAACCACAGCACTCTTTTTCGTCTTTTCAAAGACGTGTTTTTACCCACAGATTTTCTTTGTACGTTTTAGTGTAAGTTGAGAGGACCTAACTCACTCCATTTTAGAACAGGCCATGTTAGGCTTTAAGCTTCAATTTCCAGTTCCAGAGGACTGTTCAGGCTTCTCTGAAAAACCGCCAAATATAGGCAGCCAATCAGCAACTGCCTGACATCTGGCTAGCAGCTTACAACAGAGTGAAAAAAGCCCCTATAAGATAACCCTCTTCCTTGAGGTATGAACCAATCAGAAGTGTACAAATAACACATACCATGTAGCTCAAACAATCCCGATGAACGTGACCCAACCGCAAATGGGAAACCCCTAACTGGTTTTCAAAGGGCCAGCCTCCTGCATGGTCACCATTTTGCCTGGGTAGTTGATTCCCAAATGCAAATGCAGGTTGTTTCTGCTGAATAAACACTATCTTTTTATCTTTTCATACTATTCAAGTCTGGGGTCTTTCAAAGATCCCTGGACTTTTATGGTGTGTGTGTGTGTGTGTGTGTGTGTTCAGAGGAACTTTTGTGGGAGATGGATCTCTCTATGCTGGCCAGAAGCTTGCAAGCCTCCTGCCTCAGCTTTATGAGAGGCTGGATTGCAGCCTTGTGCCTCTCTTCCTAGTTTACTTTGTGTGGCAGTGATAAAACACCATGGCCAAACTTGGGGTATATGGTTTATACGGCTTACACCTTTACGTCTGAGTTTGTGAGCATAATCAACGCCCAACCTCGTCATCCATCACTTACTGTTTAGAGCAGTCAGCCCTGCAAGCACTAAGGAACAATTCCGGAGCAATCCTGCTCAGCCATTCTTTCCCCTCCTAGGGAATCGATGGCATTAGCATATCTATTTAGAAAAAGGAAATGGGATCTCATGACTTTTGTCCAGACCTTCAGCAAATTGCGACTGAGTCCCACTCTGTAGCCCAGGCTGCTGTGGAATTCTGTAGCCCAGAACTTGAGGCATCTGCCCATCTCGGCTTCTCAAATGTTGGCTTACAGGTAAGAACCAATACACTTGACTTGTTTATTTAAATTTGTATTTTCAACTTCTAAAACAAAGATTCTCGGTCTGTAAGTTGTAATCTCTTTGGGGAGCCACCTATCAGATATCCTGAACATCAGATATTGACATTATGATTCATAACAGTTGTAGAACTAGTTATGAAGTAGAATTCGATGGGGGTCAACACAACAGGAGGAGCTGTATGAAAGGGTCACAGCACAAGGAGGACGGAGAACCACTGTTCTAAAAGTACTTAAGTTTATAAGCTTTTAAGTATGAAGTGGGAAGAACTTCAGGGCACATGTTGATCAGATTACAACACTTGGCCCTCAATTTGGTTCCCATTTTTTCCTGACTGTGAGGGTGGGGAAAGTAACAGTGACTCCTGTCAGGGATCTCACTTTTTGTTTTGTTTTTGGTTTTTTTCTTTTAAGGGACAGGGTTTCTTTGTGTAGCTTTGGCTGTCCAGGAATTTATAGACCAGACCTGTGTCAAAAAATCACAGAGATCTGCCTGCCTCTGCCTCCCGAGTGCAGGGAGTAAGGTGTATGCCACCACTGCTCCTGGTGGAGTTTCACTTTCTCAAAGCACGGGCAGCATACTGTCCTTGCCTAGATCCAGAATTAACAGGAACGGCCCAGATCAGTGTCAACGGTGCTTGGCATTGTGGTCAGTCTCTTCAGTCATGTTCATTACCAATCCTGAATATTGACTCGGAGAAATGTGCTTTGGTGGATAAATTTGGGCAAGAGACTAAGGAAATACAGACTGGGCCCTTGTTTTGTCTTGTAATTGTTTTCTAAACCGAGAAATGGATTGAGAAGATATATCCGAACGAGTGGTTAGTCTATCTGCTGGACCATCCCGAGTAACCGCGAGAGTCTTGGGACGAACTGTTAGCTCTTACTTATTTAACTTGGCATTGTCTACTAGAAACCGCTAATTCAAATGTTCTAGACCACCTCTTTAATTGATGGCTTTGGCTATCTGCTCTCACAGAGCAAGGAAGACTAGTGTAATGTTATAGGCAAATGTCAAATTATATATTTTTATATATATTAGAAATTTTGTACATATATATATACATATATGTGTGTGTATGTATATGTATTTTAAAAGTGTTGCAGAGAAACAAATGAACGCATATGGAAAAGGCAAAACATGAATGTGAATCTTCCTGGAGTAATCCGGAGTCCAAAACAATCAAGTTGAAGGCGCTGATGAGAATAGACACTGTGTTCCAATTCTTGTCTGGGCTGTGGGTTAGTGCGCTGCTAACAGACTCGTTCGATGTGATTTTTTAAAGAATTATTTATTCTTTCTCAGTTTCATTCATGCATATAATGTACTTTGATCAAACACCCGCATTTACCTCTCATTTGTCTATGTAATGTGTATGTACATGTATTTGTATAAATATATATCTCATAGATGTGTGTGTGTGTATGCACACACACACAAGCTATGATTTTGCAGCTTTAAGAAGAGACATCAGTATACCCTTTCACCTCAGCCTACTTCAGTCTGCTGTGAGAAGCAATGTTATACGACAGCCTTGGCCAATTTCTCCCCTTAAAAGGAATTTCAAGTCTATCTAAGCTTCTATGCTAGTGACTACTTGAAACTAAAGCTTTATGTCACATGTCATAGGATCCTGGAATAGATAATGCTAGCCTGAAAACAAAGGGAAGGCAGGTGCAAACAGCTGTCCCATTCTGCCATAAAACAACTGAGATTTAGCTCCAGAAATCCTACGCCCTCTCTGAAGCACTGCATTCTGTCAGCCATGTGAGCAGAAAGGGCCCTAGCTATCCCTTAGAGTGGATGACTTAATATATTTCCTTTAGATATTATAGTAACTACAAATATTCCCTTTATTTTGGAATCTCCTTGGTTCAGAACAGAATTCTAAATGAAAAGCAAAAATACTGGCAGCCCTTATTTCTGTTTGAGGCCAACTGGTTTTCTTCCAAGAATGCAGAGAGATAGTAAGGAAAATTGACCTTCATTTAACAAAAAACAAAAAACTAAACAAACAAAAACAGAAAAAACAAAACGGAAGCCATTTCCCTGGATGCTGTTTGTCTTGAGCAAATGAGTATTTGCCTACTGTGCTTCGCATTCTGCTCATTGCTCACTGTTGATAGAGTGTGGTTAAGAAGTCTGCAGAGAAACAAGTGAACGCATATGGAAAAGGCTAAAAATGAATGTCATTCTTTCTGGAACAATCCAGAGTCCAGAAGCGATCCGGGTGGAGCCGCTGACGTGAATAGGCACTGTGTGAATAGGCACTGTGTGAATAGGCACTGTGTGAATAGGCACTGTGTGAATAGGCACTGTGTGAATAGGCACTGTGTGAATAGGCACTGTGTGAATAGGCACTGTGTGAATAGGCGCGAGAAGTGGTTCTTGTCTGGCCTGTCGGTTAGTGCGCTGCTAACAGACTCGTTCAGTGTGATCGTTCTTTAAAAAAAATATTTATTCTTTCTCAGATTCATTCATGCCTATAATGTACTTTGGTCAAACACCCACATTAACCTCTCTCATTCCGTCCTCCCTTCAGCAGAACCTCTCTTCTTTCCAACAAGTCTCTTTCCTACTTTCCTGTGCCCAGTGTATTTAATTTGTGCTCTACTGTATTGAATTAAGGTTGCTTGATAAGTCGACCATGGGTTGGGGCTATTTACCAAGTAAGGGCTACTTATCAAGAAGACTAAGCCAAGAAACCCCATCTCTCAGCCACCATTAAACCATTAATTGCCAGTAGCTCCAGCATCATGAACCCTTCTTCATGTTGATAGGCCCAGTTTTGGGCAGTTCGTATATAGTGCCACTGCTGCCTGAGTTCTGGTTTGCAAAGGCCATGTCATGTCCACCATGACACAGTTTCCCAACCTTCCCCCCGTGGGCTCTTAATTTTTTTCTGCCCCCAAATCTGTGATGGTCTCTGCACCTTGGTTGCGTTGATACTGACGCTCCATTTAGGGCTAAACCCCCAAAGGTCACTTATTCTCAGCACTGTGACCAATCATGAGTCTTTGCACTAACCGCCACCCCTCACCCGTGGTAGCTTCTCCGGTGGAGGCCACGAGCAGCACTGATATATTACTCACACATACACACACACACACACACACACACACACACACACAATTGCCAACATTGATTTTCACTGCATGAAGAAAAACTGAAAAAGTTACAAAGACTGTTGAAAGATATTGTAGCAAAGTTGTCACTTAAAACTCAAAATACTCCTGCACTAAAAAAAAGAAACAAAAAAGCTCCTGCACTAGCTTCAGGGCTGGCGGTTGTGGTTCAACAGCAGTGTCCGTGGACCTGGTACTTTTAAAACTGTATCAACTTCAGTATACAGGGGGAGAATTAAGAAAGCAGCTGTGTTGGGAAATGTGTTCTGAATTGCATGAATTGACAAGCTGGCCCAAGCCCTCATTCAGAGGAAACGGGCGGTAGAACACACAGGGAATCCTACTTCTAGGGATTGCGGTCTCATGATTTGTGTTTTGCTTATTTTGTTAGTTGGTAGGTTTTTCAAGACAGGGTGTCTCTGTGTAGCCCCGGTTGTCCTAGAACTCACTCTGTAGAGCAGGCTGGCCTCCATTTTACAGAAATCTGCCTGCCTTTGCCTCCTAAGCACTGGGATTACAGGCATTTGCCACCACCCAGCTTGCTTTGTTTTTTAAGGTTTTATTTTTTTTTCTACCCTTGTTGAGAGAGAATTGGCAACTTGCACAGTTTTATTGTGTGCAGTGGTTTGTTGTGCGTGAACAGTGTGAAATGATTACCATAGTATAGTTAGCTAACAGATCTATGGACCCACAGAGTCGGTTTTTTTTCTTCTTGTCTGCTTAACAGATTTCGGGTGCACAACACAGTGTGTTTAGTTATGGTCATGCTGGATCTTAGGCCTCAAGAACTTGCTGGTTTTCTTTTCTGTCTGTTTTCTGTTGCTGTTTTGGTTTTTGCTTTATCTTTGAGATTATTTAATTAAAGTATTTCTCCATTCCCTTTCATCCCTCCAACCCCTCCCATGTACACCCACTCCCCCATCCACCCATTCCCATTTTAGCCTGCGAGTCTCTTTTTGCATTAATTCTTGTTGTCTTAGAGACAGTGTGTGCCTTTGATTGCATCTGTCAACCCCCAGCCCTTCCGACCAGTGTAGCATCCTCTACTTCTCTGAATGCCCAACCTTTTAGGTCCCCATGGAAATGCCAGTTGGATGGCATTTGCTTTTCTCTGTCCCGTTATTTAATTAGTTAATTGGTTACTTACTGTTTTTTGGGATGTAGTGTCTCCTGTAGGCTGTTCTCGATCTTTCGATCTTCCTACCTCTGACTCCCGAGTGTTGTGATTATTACAGGATGTGCCACCATTCACTTAGTATGGTGCTGTCAAGGTTCATCTTTGTTATTTCAAACGCCGGGATATACTAATTGTTCGTTGTGGTTTATTTATTTATTTTGTATGTTTTTGATGCAGAGTCTCATTCTTTAACCCAGTCTCACCTAGACCTTGCTAAATAGCCCAGGCTGACCTGGAGCTCAGAATATTGCCTTTAGCTCTTCCCCCTAAGCCCTGGGATTACAGACATAAGACACTCATGTCCTGAGTGAGTTTCATAGAGAACTGATATTCTACTCTATGCCTGTATCTCTCTCTCTCTCTCTCTCTCTCTCTCTCTCTCTCTCTCTCTCTGAGGACTGTATATAAGACAGAGAAGTAACGTAAAGGTGTCTGGTTTGGGGGGCACTGGCTGTGGGCTGAACCCAGGGCTTCATCCCATTAGCTACATCCCCAGTCCATATGGCGCAATTTCTTTCTTCATTCTTCAAAATACTGTCCCTGTATCTTTGACGACCATGGACAAGCAGCTGCCTCTTAAATCCTGGGTTTGCTTCCCTGGAATACACATTGGAATAGGATTCTGGATGTTTGGGTGGGGCATAAGCTACAAGGAGGAGAGTGAAAGAGGCCAGAGGCTGAGAGGTAGCCAGAAACCACACCTTGAAGGGGCCTCACAGGCCTGTTACGTCCTTCCTTCTGCAGGGCCTCCTCAGGCACCAGTCAGGTCTGAACAGTGTCCTTTCTTCCTTGGCCACAGATGCCCAGGCTGCTCAGATTCCGCTTAGCCAGCTGTCCCGATCCACTCTCTCTGGCATCTGAAGTGGGCCCTGGGTTCCTAAGCTCTTTGTTTCTTGTAAGATTGCACATGGCCTTTTTGTTAGCAGATTTTCAATGCTAATTATGGTGGCACCATGCTTGAGAGATGACAAAAACAGTAGACAAATCTATGGGAAGTTTTAAATCTAACAGTAATATGAATATGATGTCTTTGTTGCTGTCTCTCTGTCTCTCTGTCGTGTGTGTGTGTGTGTGTGTGTGTGTGTGTGTGTGTGTGTGTGTGTATGTGTGTGTGTGTTGGACTTCATTGTGAAATCTGAGTAATCAGACAGTCCCTAAATTCTGTTTCTGGGGTAGAAACAAGGGAGGGGAGATTCTTGTATGTTGAGGTCCTCAGGCGGAGCAGGGAATCACTACAGCTAAGCACGTCTCTCCTCTCTTCAAGTTTTTTCTGGGAATGGTGGTCCAGGCACTGTAACTCCTTGGAGGACATTTCAGCTATGAACTCCGCTGTCCTGTTAATGTGACAAATACGTTGTCAAACCTAGCAATGTTTAAGATAGATTTTTATTTATTTTTTTTCTTTTTTCTTTTTTTCGGAGCTGGGGACCGAACCCAGGGCCTTGCGCTCGCTAGGCAAGTAAGATAGATTTTTATTAAGGGCAAAGTCAGTTCCAACACCAGAAGAGTAGAAGTCACTGATAAATTCTCAGAACACAATCTGGTTCTAGGTGTAGGCCAGTGTGCCCTTTAGATCTTTCCATGGAGGGTTTCTCTGTGAGGCGTTGGCTGTCCTGGAACTCACTCTGTAGACCAGGCTGGCCTCAAACTCAAAGATCTACCTGCTCTACCTCCCAAGTGCTGGGATTAAAGGCCTGTGCCATGGTTGCCTGACTAGATTGATTTGTATTTCATGTGCATATGAGTCTTGTCTGTATGTGTGGGCAGTACATGCATGTCTTGTGTTCCAGGAGGCCAGAAGAGAGCACCAGCTTTTCTAGAACTGAAGCTACTGATGGTTGTGAGTCAACATTGTATGCTAGGAACCAAACAAAGGTCCTCTGGAAGAGCAGCCAATGCTCCTAACTTCTACGCCATTACTCAAGCCATGTTGCTACCTCTTTTGAAAGTTGAGTCCAGATGTCAGGTCAGATCCACAAGTGGCCCATTCAGAGTAGGCACATAGCTGACCACATCAATGAGTTTATTATTGAGTTCAGAGATCACCTGGCTCCCAGGCTGGTGCTAACAGCTACCAGGATGATGTTCTAGTTGTTTCTAGGGAGTCACCTACAGTCTTCTAAGGGTCAATGATATTTTATACCATGGTCATGAATTCCCTCACAATGTCAAAATTGTCATTGATGAACCTTTGGGTCCACCCTTTTAAGTGAGTTCAGCTTTCTTCATTGTAGTAGAAATGCCAGAGATTCCCCCAAAATATTCAGCACTGGCATCCTCCCATTTGATGAAGGCAAGGTCTTCTAAAGATGAATATAAGTTTTCCATTGATGAGATAGACATTCTATTCTCAGCCTTCACTGTGCCGTTACACTCACCATGGGTGGAATCACACTAGAATATTATAACATGCAATTGATATCGATGAAGGGTCACCGATGGCCACAATATCTTGGCAACCAGCTCCCATTCCGGGTAAATCTACATGCTTGGGAGAAAGCTGCATGACATGAAAACTCATGGTTGTCTGTCAAACAAGGACTGGTGGTGAAGCAGGACTTACAGTTTTGAAAGGTCATTCCACACACACACCTATAATCCCAGAACTGAGAAGTTAAAGCCAGAGAATTGTGAGTTTCAGGCTAGGCTGGGTTATTAGTAAGAACCTATTTCCAAAAGACCAAAGCAAGCAAACCAAAGCAGGTATACTATGAAAGGTGGACTGCAGGAGAAGAAGGTAGAGTGGAAGAGTAAAGGCCCCTCCACCAGGTCTACACCCAAGGTGTGATGTGGCAGAGTTTTGCCCATGGCGAGAAACTAGAAAGATGGCTTAATTATATAATGACTCATTTCACTCCGGCAATGCTTATCAGACGAGGATAATTGTGAAAATGGCTTCTTCCCACTTAGCACTATTATCAGAGCACCTGAATTAACGAGCCCAGTAAGTCCAGAAAGACAAAAGGAGCCAGCACTGCGTCCTCCACCAATGTCTCCCCCACGTGTTGAAGGCTAAAGGCTGCGTTTACAGGAACCATCTTCTGAGCCCTAGAATTGGCGGTTTCAGTGACTCCACCCATAGAACAGAGAAAGTGAGTAATATTTAGCACAGTGATCTCCCACTGTAGTTACAGGAATGCAAGGCTGTCAAGTCCTACCTGCCTTGCTTCTGGCAGCACTGCCACCCCCATACCCCCTCTATTTTAGAGCGTTAAGTAGCTGAGAGGAGACTTTAGCCTAGAACTCCACTATTGAAGCTAGCTGCTAAGCCTGGAATTGTGGCTGGTGTTCTTATTTTTAGGACTGGGTTAAGCTCAAAACTAGTCAATGGTATTTATTTCCTCATGTTTTATAAAGGCTTTAAGGAGGCTTGTCATAGGTGAACAGCTAAATATGTCCATCTGATAGCAAATGGTTTATTTTATTAAATATTACATTATTTTATTGTTTTATTGTTTTTAATCCATTTTTTTCCTGAGTATTTTCCTTTGTACCTAAGATAAACAGTATTTGCCGTGGTTCCCTACAACACCCTCTCCGAAGATCAAGGTCCACAAGAAAATAAGCCCTTAATTTGGAGGCTGTAACTCATTCTGTTAACAAGAAACAGCCATTGCAAAGAACTCTGTTGCTTTCCAGGCCGGGGTATCATTCATACGGAGACTCAATGCAATCGCTTCTTGGCGGACTCGCCTGCCCGAATGTAAGCTGTGTTCTGTGGGCAACCGTCTGCTTATTTTCTTTTCTAGACAAGTGGTTAGCCCATGTTGGATATCCTGTGTTTATGGAATTCCAGAAAGGCTATGTCATAGGAATCGCTGGTGCGCGCGTGCGAACTTACGTACGACTTATGGAGAGAAAGTAAACCGAAGCAGATTGCGGAGAAGATCCATCCGCTAGAGGTGGCCAAGGTGTCCTTTAGAAATGCGGCCCTTCATTTCCAAGCGCTTCATCTGCTTTGGTACCTCATAAGTACCAGAAAGTAAACAGTAGACCCAAATGTCAAAGGCTGAGGTGCCCGGCAGAAAAATCATAAAAGCCAGACATACCAGTTTATTGTCCATCATTCATAACATTAAAAAAAAGATCTTCAAGTTGCACTCAAACCTTAATTTATATTTAAAAGTTTGCTTTTTCTCATAAAATCTCAGAGGGTTCCCAAATTAGCATCGGCTTAGAAAATAAACAAAGACCATAAAGGAAAAGCCTAGAATTTAATAGAAAGAAAGAGTCCTATAAAAGCTTTTATACTTTAATTTTTTTTTCAACATCTAAATGAGTTCTGTTCCACTACTCACTTCAAGAAACCTGACTTTGTGAGGAGGGAGATGCAATCTTGGAGTTCAAGGGTTTTGTCTGTGATTTTAACATCACAATTCGCACAAGCGCTAAAGAAACTTTGTTCTGGTTTCTATAAACTCGCTTAATGCTTTAATTCACCTGAACCAACAACTGAATGCTACAGGCCATTTTGAAACAACTTTCCCTAATCATTAAAGGTAGCATGTGCTTCTCATATTCTTTCAAATACTGATTCTCGAAACAAAACCAAAAACATACCTTTGCCCTGTTTTCTATTCACTGTTCACTGTGGTAAGTAGGTCCTCTTTTGGGGGGGGGGGAATGCAAAATGAAGTTTAACCCACAATTGAGTCTTACATCCTGTGGTCTTGGAATTTTAAAATTTCATTCAAAACACACATTATAAACAAACTCTCCCAAATGACCATCTAGCGAGGAATGTGGCCGAAATCCAGAAACAATTGTAATATTTGGCCCAAGTACGAGCACAAATAGCCAGCGTGTGTTTTCGTGAGGGGATTATGGCTTGCTGTTTCACAAACCCTACAGGGGATTTTGTAGACGAGCAGAGTGCAATTCCATGGCGGTTGAGTGGTCTCCAGAAGAAAGGAATCCCTTGACAGTCCGTGAAGATGAGCTATTAAAAAGACTCTGTTTATTGGAAGCAGTGGTGTGTGTGTGTGAGTGAGTGTGTGTGTGTGTGTGTGTGTGTGTGTGTGTGTGTGTGTGTGTGTGTGTAATTCATGCTAGGGGCCTTTTCACATACTAGGTAAACACCCTACTACTGAGCTCCAGCCCCAAAAAATATCTTTTTAAAACCACTCATATCTGTTGACTACAAACATTGGGAGGAAACTTTCTGGCCTATAAATGCTCTATACACTCAAATACACTCAAGCTTAAAGTTGAATACTTGGCACTTGATCTTTAGCATAACAGTGGAGACCAATTCAAGGTGGAAGGGTGCTAGGGAAAGGTCAGGAGCAGGAGGATGGAGTCCAGCTGTGCTGCAGGGTCAAGCTTCAAAGAGAAAAGGTAGGATAAGGAAGCTACAGAGAACCTGCTAGTGTATGCAGTAGCCTATGTGAACACACGCGCGTGCAAACACACACACACACACACACACACACACACACACACACACACACACACACACACACACACACACCCCACATTGGCATGAGAGTGAAGAACAATTGAGTCAGAGTCATTTCAAAATGGTTCTTGGCTCCTTACCTCCGCAGCAAAGTTTAACATGAGGAAACCTTGTGATTTCTCTTTTAGCCCTCAGTAAATTTTAATGGTCTATGAGTTCATTTCTTCAAAAAAATTGTTTAGAACAGCATTATCTGGAGATCTACTGTGAATCTCGTGCCTGTTTTTAATAGCATCTACACTCAGAAGAGCTCTACAGGAACTGGCAGGATCACCTACTCTAATGAGTCGACCTTCCCACCTCCATGATGCTTCGGTTTCGTTTTTAATACTTGATTCTGAGAAGCCTGGGTGGACTAATTTAGCATCATAGGTCACTGGGTTTTTATCATCGTGAAAATGCATATCTCTGGGAGGGACAAAGTAAAGTAGAGGTTCTTCTTAGGAGCTCCGTGAAGCTCACCAGGCACAAGCAGGAAACAGTGAGCGTCTTCTCAGAAGAGCCGAGGCTGCTTTAGAATATGGTGCTCATCACCATTAGGGGTTGATAATTATCTGAGTGTTAGCACGGGCAATATGTGATCTGCAAGGCGATGAAGCCGGGCCTCGCAACTACCGAGTTGGTGCCATGGTGAAGCGGCTATGTCCAAGGTCCTTCGCACATCTTACTACTTCTTAAAGTCGGTTCTACAATGCAAAAGGAGGGTTTGGCAAGCTGTGGAAATGGTACAGAAGGGTTTGGGCCTCAGAGAGAAGATAACCATCTTTAGTGTCTGTTTCTGTCCTTCCTTCTCCCTGCTACCCCTTGTCTCCTCTCTGAAGTCCTGGAGCTTGAACCCAGGACCTCATGCCATTCCAAGGAGCCAGCTCTGCACAGAATCGTTAGACATCTCCAGCATTGATTTTTGTCTGCATCTGACCTGGTTATACCAGGATAAATCAGTTGAATTTTGGATTCCCATTTCACTTCTCAAATGAGGATAAAAAGCATCTGATGCTTGCAGAGTGGGGGTGTGTGTGGGGTGTGCACATTCGATCAAAGGAGTCTGTAATACAAAAGCTAATGGTTGGTCAGGGTTTACTGCATTTCTTTCCTTTTCTCACATTGCTTTCACCAAAGAAGAGTAGAACTATCCAAACCTATACCTCACGAAAGAGCATAGTATCAACCGAGTGCTGGATTTTATTGAAATTGAAGGTTATTGTTTTCTGTTTATGTGTCTGACAACCTTCCTGTTGGAGTACAGTCTTAAACTGCTTTGCTCACCTTAACTGAGTCAAATTCACCAGTAGGGAAAGGGAATTTTTTATTACAAATCTAGTTAGCCTGTGTAGAGTGAGTTTTCCTTTTTCCCTAGCATCCTGTTTAATTTCTTGCATGGCTTTTATCATCACTGAAAATCCCATACATACGTCATATGCTGTTCTCGGTGTCCTGGATCTTTGTAGAGCAGCCTGGCCTGTAACTCACAGAGATCTGTCCCTCCAGAGTGCTGGGACTAAAGTCGCAGACCACCACACTCAGCCCACCACACCCAGCCCACTTCCAGTTTAGCCCTGTCTCCCAGTTCCTGTCTCGCAGTAAGTATCCAATACATATTACTTTTGAGTTAATAAATGTCAGGGGGAAATTCAATAAGATGAAGGGAGGTGAGTCAAATGAGGCCATCAGTTTCTTGAATGACATGCATAGTTGGTCAAACTGCCTGATGGTAAATTCAGGTTGTTTTGAGATAGAGTGAGTTTGTCTGACCTTTGGTCCTAGGCAGAGATCTTCACCGATAACCTTTAAAGAAAAACAACCCTAAAGCATCCAGTCAGGAAGGGATAAGTATCTATTGATCTATAGCCTGACCTATAGAGCGAGTTCCAGGATGACCAGGGCTACACCGATCTACATGTGTCTGCTTTGTACCAGATGTTAGCTGAATATCGTGGTTCATAGCCCAACTGACAGGTGATCTCAGAAGTTAAGGCATGTAAGCAAAGTTCCCAACTAGCAACAACTAAAATCTGGCCTTCTTCCCCTGCACCTAATCTTATGTTAGGTTAAATCATGATTAAATGCAGCATCATTCTAATTTTCTCCTTCAGATTCTTTGATTACTATAAGTGGAAGATTATTCTGCCCTGGGACTGATAATTTTGCTTGCTAGAAACCAAAGTAGGTTACAGAATATTCCTGAAAGCTGAGTGTGGTGGCTCCTAGCACTTGGGAGGCAGAGGCAGGCAAATCTCTGAGTCCAAAGCCAACCTGGTTTACAGAGCGAATTCCAGTCAAGGGTGGGGCAGAATGTTCCGGGAATGTTACTCAAAAAACCGATAATAGAATTTTCTTTTTCGGAGAAGAACATGACCGGAGTCTGGCTTTTCTGTTCATGGAGTTTTGCCGGATAAAAACAATATTAAACTTTCATTTCAGCTGTTGGGAGACGTAGCTCAATGGTAGAGGACTTGAGCAACATGTGAGGTTCTAGGTTGAACCCTTGGTTGTGAAATACACAAAGGAATAAATAAATAAATGATGAGACAAACAGCAAATAACTTTAGTTTAAGTGTACACCAAATAACACATGGGATAAATATATATCGTCTAGGAAGAGACAATTTAAAGTGGGATAGCATTGGTTCTGGGCACTTAAAACGAAGTTAAGAAACTACTGTTAACTAGATCCCAGACTTTCCTGCACACGAACCTTTGACTGGGCTATTGACAACGTCTCCTCACATTCCAGTTGACCTTTGAAATGTTGTTAGCTTCTCCAGACTATCTGCACAAGAAACTCCAACTCCTCAAAGTCTAAAACCATGTTCAATCCCTTTCTTGGAAGAGAGCTCAACTTCTGTCAGCACCAAGCACATCTCACTAGCAAGTGATGAGTCACCAGTCCCTTATGACTTAGACCAAGTGTAAGCTCTGGTACCTCTTTGGAAAACCTCAGGCACATTTTATATAGTAGGCTTAAATCCGTGCTTGCCTGGATTACAACCCCAATTATATCCAAATCGAAGAAAATGTCTTTGATCTCAACCATGTGGATCTTGTTCTAAGGTAAAAATAAATAAATAAATAAATAAATAAATAGATAGATAAACAAATACACCTCACTAAATGTGCACATGGTGTTTACTCAAATTATATCTTGTATTTTTATTTGCTAAACCTGGCAAATACAAATATTCTTTTCTATAAATTTAAATTTTTGTTCCATATGTACATATTGCTCCTTTAAAATGTAATTGTCATTTTTTTTTTTAAAAAAGTGTTTTATTCCCCCTGTAACTGGAGCATTGTTAGAAGCAACTTTGGGACCGGACTGGGACTCAATGGAATGTGCTGAAGTTAAAGGCCAATTTAAAAAACAAGATTAAAGGAATACATTTGCAAAGAAGGCGTTTAAAGACGTGTACACTGGCAGAGGGAACAGCAAAGAGGAGAAAGTTGAAAAATATCCTTCCCGAGGAAACTGTAGTCAAAAAGCTCTGAGCGTTCTCTTCGGGCCTGGAGCAAGGCTGTGTCAAGCATGAAATGCAAAGGTCTCTGGATTCCAGAATATCTTAAATTCCAGGTAGAACTTTAAATGTACTCTGTTCTCCTACCTGCCTTCCTTATTTAAAAAAAGACTTCCATTTCCCATAGGGATTCTGATGCCATTCCTTTCCTAGTCCCTCATTCCCAGAAACGCCCACTCTCAGGAGTAGCCTAGACATAGTCTTCAAGGCAACATTAGCACACTGACTTTGCAATTGCCCTTTAAATCCCCTACTCCTACCCCCAGTCCTCTCAGCTATGATAAAAGGTGGGAGAGAGACATACAGAAGGCACCGGCTGAGCACCCAGTGGTCGGGCTACAAAGGAAGGCTAGAACACAGTGGTCGGGCTACAGAGGAAAGCTAGAACACAGCATTAAAGCTGGAACTGTCCGGAACCATGTGTGTGAGTTTAGGAAAGTTACTTAACTTCTCTGGGTCATAACTTCCTTCCTAATTTCTCTGAGCCATAACTTCCTTAAAAGGGGGCACAGGAGTCTTAGGGAGAAAGAAGGAGCCACAAAGAACATGTCCTATAAAACCACTCGAATTAAGCTAAGGTTTAATGATTCCACCCATTAATTTTTATTAAGGATAAGCTGGGGAGATGGCTCCATCAAGAAAGCACTTGCCAAGAAAGCTTGAGGACTTGAATTCTATCCCGAGCACCTCCATGCCAGGTGTCTTGGTGCATGGCCCAGACCTGTAATCCCAGGGTTGGGAGGCAGAGGATGGAGGATCCCTGGTTTGCTAAGCAGCAGGTCTGTCCAAGTCAGTGAGTTCTGTGTTCAGTGGGAGACTGTCTCAGAAAATGAGGTAAAGATGGAGGAAGGTGCCTGAGGCCAACCTCCGACTCCACCGTAGGTGCGTGTATAGGACACACACAAATAAGATCCTGCCACATCAGAGATGTTAAAGAGCCTGTCTGTAAAACATTCTCAATTTTAGTGTGAGAATCAGGGGTGGATCAACAAAGTGATGACTGTTCACGGGCTTTCTGTGGAGTTCATTCCATTATTTATTTATTGTCCCATCGAGGCAAAGCTCATAACGAGATTTTAAATCATTTAATTGAATGAAGTATGAGTATCCCTGTCTTCCTCCTTTCTCCTATTGTTTTTGGCCAGTCCTCTTAACAACGTTAGTAGTGAGACATTAGTGAGGTCTGTTTCCCAAGCTTTATGATTTAGCGATTTAGAGTAAACGTTCAGGTTAGGATACAGCTCAGCTGGTAGAGTGTTCACTTGGCATGCATAAAGCCCAAGGTTCCAGCCCAGCACTGCATAAACTGGCTGTGGTGGTATGTGCTTGTAATCCCAGGTCTCTAAAGACGGAGGTAGGAGGATCAGGAGTTCAAATCAGATTCACGCAATATCGAGTCCAGGCCAGCCTGGAGGTTCACGAAACATTGTTAAACAAGACAAAACAGACAAAACGGCACATTTGATGATTTTTAGTATGTTCACACTTGTACACTTGTCACTACAGTCAAATTTTATCACCCCCGACTCAAGTCCTGTCCCATGTGGTAGTTATTATTTCTATCTCATCTGTCTGTCTGTCTATCTACCTATATAATTTATCATCTGTCTATCTACCTACCTAGCTATATAATCTATCATCTGTCTATATAATCTATCAATCATCTATGTATCTATCTCTCTACCTACCTATATAATCTATCATCTATCAATCATCTATCTATCTATCTATCTATCTATCTACCTGTATAGTCTTATCATCTGTCTATCTATATATCAATCATATATCTATCAATCATCTGTCCATCCATCCATCATCCATCCATCTATCCATCCATCCATCCCTCCCTACCTCTCTATATATCTCTGTCTATGTCTATGTGTATCTTTGTCTCTACATATCCCTCTGGTCTAGACAGCCAGTCTTCTGTCTCTATATTAATCTACCGACTGTACAGACTTGTATTTTCCAGAAATTAGAGTCATACTATACCGTGTATCTTCTTGTAATTTGCTTCTTACACACAGCTTGGTTTTAGGCACTTGTAATGACTATCAGTGATTAACTGTTTTGTAGCCTAATAATCCATTTTCTGGACATACCGCACTTGATTTATGGACTCATCAGTGAGTATGCATTTATAGTTTCCCATTTTCAGAGGTTATTAATAGTACTGCCATGAACATTTATGCTTCTGCATGGACATGTACTTCATGTTTTCTGTTCTCTTTGGTTTCATACCTGAGCATGAACTCCATGAGTCATTTAGAAAGCCTGTCTTAGCCTTTTGAGGAACCACCAGTGTGTTTTCAACATGGCTGCATTGCTCTGCATCCCCATCAGCTGAGTATGGGGTTTCTAGCCTTGTCAGTCTTTGGTTCTTGTCTTTATCTCTTTTTCATTGTTGCTTTCTTAGTAAACATGAAGTGGTATCTCACTAATGCTGCTGCTGAGGCCACTGAACACAAAAGTCTGTTTAAAGGTATTTGTATATTTGGGGGAAAACATATCTTGTTGTGTCCTTTTGTTTTGAAGTGCTGGGAATTAAACCCAAGGCCTTGCACACTCTAAGCCAGGGTTATCACCAGTCACACTTCCAGCTCACTGTCTTCTCCCTCCTCTCTGCTTGTCTACTCTTCCTCCTTTCAGGTTTCCTACATGCTATATCGCTAGGCTCTCTTTGCCCATTTTAAAATTGAATTGTCTTTTAAAGATGTGCGTGCATGTGCAAGTGTGTGTGTGTGTGTGTGTGTGTGTGTGTGCATGTGTGTGCACCACAGCACAAATGTAGAGGTCAGAGGACAGCTTGAGGGAGGCAGTGCACCCCTTCTGTTAGGTGAGCACTGAAAGTTGAACCCAGGCCTTGAGGCCTGGCAGGTGCCTTTACTCACTGGGCTAGCTCACCTGTTGGGGTTGTCTTTTTATTTACTCAGTTTTAAGAATTTTCGCCTTATTCTCTCTGCTAGGCTCATATCAAAGGAATCATTTGCAAAATATCTTCCTCCATTCTGTGAGACTTAATTGTCACTCTTTCTTTGGTGTGCAGTATATGCATGTGTGTGTGTGCACTGGCATGTGAAGCACAGAGAATGGCATGTGTCTTCTTCAATATCACTCCACCTTTCCTTAGTGTGTAACTGAAAATATTGACACATTTATTTTGCGCTGGCATAGTTCTTAGAGTTAAAGTTGAATAAATAGCACTGGTATTATTTTGACAGTCTATAAACTTGAGAGCTCTTAATTTTTATTTTATTATACTATTTTTTTAAATTATAGTATAATTACACCATTCCCCTCCCTTCCCTTTCTTCTCTCCAACGTCTCCCACATACTGTTTTCTCTCTCAAATTCATGGCTTCTTTTTCTGTTATCACACACACACAGAAACACAGACACAGACAGACACTCACAGGTTACTAGATAATATAAACACAACCTACTCAATCCATATATTTGTATGCACATGACTTTAGAGCTGGCCACTTGGTATTAGATAACCAAATGTGAGGGCTCTTTTCTGGGAAAGACTTTCTCCTGCTTTAACACTCCTCAGTTGCCTGTAGTTCTTTGTGTAGGATCAAGGCCTCATGAACAATCCCCTTTCCATGGCAACATTCCATTAATATCCTTCTTATTCATGTCTGGCTTAGGCAGTCAGTCACGTTGATGACATTTCATGAGTGTAGCTTCCACATTATTTTCCAGACAGACTTTCCCTGAAATTGGAGCTTGCTATTTTCAGCTAGTCTGGCTGACCAGTGAGGCCTCAGAATCAACCTGTGTTGGGATTATAGACTCCTAGCTTTTCACATGGGTGCCAAGCCTGGAGTCAGGGCCTCAGGCTTGCTTTAGGAAGCACTTTAAACACTGAGACTTCTACCTAGCCTTCCTTTTACTGTCTTTTTTTTGGGGGGGGGTTCTTTTTTTTGGAGCTGGGGACCGAACCCAGGGCCTTGCGCTTCTTAGGCAAGCGCTCTACCACTGAACTAAATCCCCAACCCCCCTTTTACTGTCTTAAGAGTATCCTTTGAAGCACAAAAGATTTTAATTAGAATGAAATCTAATTTATTTTTGCTTTTCATTGTTGTTGCTTGGTTTCTATTTTTTCGAGATATGTTTTCACATAACACAGGTTGGCTATGTGCTATGTAGCACAGGTTGGCTTTGAACTCCTGATCTGTCTTCACTTACCTTCTAGGTTCTGGGATTGCAGCTATGTGCCACCATTCCCTGATTCATTGTTTCTATGCTTTCACATCATAGCTATGAAACCATTGCTAATGCAGACTTCTAAGGATCTTCCTTATGCTTTCTTTCATGGATTGGAGTTTGGGACTTTATGTTGACATATGATCTGATTTTTAAGACATAAATTTTAATTTATGTGTATGCGTCTATATCTCTGTGTATATGCATGCTGTGTGTGTGTGTGTGTGTGTGTGTGTGTCTGTGAGAGAGAGAGAGACAGAGACAGAGAGACAGAGACAGAGACTGCAGAGGCCAGAAGAGAGGGCATTGGATGCCCAAGAGCTGGAGTTACAGATGGTTCTGACCAGCCAGCATGAGAGTGAGGAACGGAATTTGGTCCTCCTCAGTAACAGTTGAACTACCTCTCCAGCCTTCAGTTATACTCTTTTGCATGTAGATACCCAATTATCCCTGGGCCTTGGTTTTCTCATTGAAGTCTTTCTCAAGATCAAATGAATGCAAATGTGGGGGCTGACCGGTGGACTTCTGATTTGCTTTCTCTATATGTCTGTTCTCATGCCAGGGCCACACAGACTTAAGTATGTTTTGTATGTTTGAAGCGAGATCATGTCAGCCTAACTTCTTTTTCAAGATTGGTTTGTTTTTTTGTTTTGTTTTCTTTTGTTTGGTGGATTCTTTATAAATTTCCTTGTCAATTTTTGCAAAGCATATGCTTAGGACTGCATTAACCCTGAGGCTCAGTCAGAAACGTTGCCACCTGGATGACAGCATCCTTGAACACAACATGTCTTTCTACTTGGCTCTCTTGGAGTTTTTAGTTAGTGCTGTTTTGTAGTTTTCAGATTACAAGCCTTAAACTTTAAAAAAAATGTTCCTGAATACTTTATTCTTCTTGATGCTATTAGAAATGGGATTTATTTATTTGTTGTAAATTCAAGATCCTCCTGCCTCAGCCTTGTAAGTGCTACAGTCGCAGGCATATGTTAGTATGCTTAGCTTGGAGTATCTTCTTCTTTTTTTTTTTTTTTTTTTTTTTTTTGTTTTGGTTCTTTTTTTCGGAGCTGGGGACCGAACCCAGGGCCTTGCGCTTCCTAGGTAAGCGCTCTACCACTGAGCTAAATCCCCAGCCCCAATATTTTCTTAATTGCATTCTTAGTGTTCATTACAAATACATTGACTAAGCCAGACAATGCTTTTAACCCCCCCAGCACATGGGAGGCAGAGACAGGAGGATCTCTGAGTTTGAGGAAGACCAAGTCTACAGATCGAGTTCCAGAACATCCAGGACTACGCAGAGAAACCTTGTCTTGAACCCCCACAACCTCCCCCAACCCTCAAACACATCGACTACATTTGACTGTTGTATATTGAGCTTGTTTCCAGCAATCATCCCAACTGTCATACGTTCATCCCTTGCCTAATTGCTTTGGTTAGAGCATTCTGTACAATGTTGGGTCTCCACCCAACATTGATGTGATGAATGTGCTCCCCTACTCTTCTTATTGGTGCTATAGAGAACACCTCAGTTTTCTACTGCAAGAATGGGCTTGGCTATTGGTTTCTTCTAGAAGTAGGTTGAGGACAGACAAGTTTGTACATACTTTATGGGTGCTTGCTAGTACTTTGCTGAGAGCATTTATTTATTTATCCATTTATTCATAAGAGCTATTGTTGATATAGTTTATATATTTATAAATTATTTATAAGAGCTTTTGTGTCCTTATTTATAAGAACTATTGATATATATTTTTCGTCATGAAGATATTGGGGAAATACTTTTTTTAAATAACCAACACAGTCAAAACCAAAACCAAAAGCAAACATAACAACACAACAAACCCTCCTAAATGGGCATTGGTCCGTGTTCTTGCTTTGGCTGTCAGACATCTGTTTCTCAGTGTTATTAGTTCACATATTTAAAGCAAAAGCAGAGCTAATTTTAAAAATACACATTTCCGGCCTCCCCTTATCATTTGCACTTCTGCACATCACTTGTTAAAGTTCTAGATTGGGGCTGGTGAGGTGGCTCGGCATGAGAAATGTGCTTGCATCCGAACCTGATTTCAATCCCTGATAGTCACGGAGTCAAGCCGGATGCAATGGTGTGCACCTGTGGTCCCAGACACTCTACGGTGAAGTGGGGAGATGGAGACAGGAAAGTCACTTGGCCCGGCTGACCTTCAGTTCACAGTGCAGCAGAAACAGCAAAGTGGAAGGAGGGAGGGAGAGCTAACTCTTGAAAGATGTCCTCTGACCTTCACATTGGTATATGACCTCACGAGTGCACACACAGCAAATAAATAGATATTTATAATCTGATGACAATGTTGACATTAACTATTCCTGCTAGTTTATAGTAAGATAATGTAGTTCCTAAATGAAGAAGCGTCCTTGGGTCATCGATTGTACTTCTAAGAGTATAATGAGCATGAATCATATCCTCTGAGAATATTCTGTGAAAATGGAGACAGGTCCTCACTCTCAGCATTGTGCTGAAGATTGACAGAGAGAGATGACTGATGTTCCTCTGAGGGCCTGGGACAAGATGCAATGACACTTACTGAGCTCGCAGATTATATACCACGGCATGCATTCTTTATTTACTGCACTGCTGGGGTGTAGCCCAGGGCCTCGTCTATACCTAGGCAAGTGCTCTACCACTACCCAGCCACAGGTTCAGCCCTGGCATCTTTTAGAACAGAAAACACTTGTGGGTTTGGCACACATCCTTTTGGAAACCTTCTATTGCATACAACAAAATGCTTCTGCACAGAACCCATTCTTCAGAAGTTATCTTTCGGGTTTTCATGTCCTTCTCTTCTTGCCTTCTATGATTATTGCTTATTTTGGGAACTTGGAAAGTACCATGCAAATATAGATATAGCCATGCTAGTTAAAAATAAAAGGCTTAGATTTGCTGGCGAGGGAAAATATGATGCTCTCTGTAGGTATAACTGCTTGATGAACACCAGATTTGCATTTCATAAGAACCTTACTGGAGAAATTGAGAGTACATTGAAAACGAGGAGCCAAATGCTTTTCCCAGACGGTAATTTATAACTCTCAGTGAAGTCAAAAGTAATTCTGAGGGTAGAGTTTAGGCCACGTGTTTGGAAAACTGGAAGAAAAAAAGAGGCATGAATAAATTTTCAAATCTTTCCAAAGTACTTAGAAGGGAGGCAATTTGTAGTTACGAGCTTAAGAAATGTTTTTTTCCACTGGTGGAATATTCCTTCCACTTCAGTATAATTTATTTTACCTATTACAGGATGCTAATCACAATAAAAATTTAAATAATCATTTAAGCAGCAAAAATTACATAGGGCCATGCCAGTTATAAATCCTAATGCAGTCCTTAAGGATTCTTTTAAGTCAATTCTCTAATACATTTTCTAATGACCAGGTCGGTAGCTGGAGCTGAAGTTTTTCAAGCATACTGAGTATCAGGATGACTGTTCTCATGATTTATCCACAGGTCAATTGAAAACCACTGAAGGCTCTTACTTTTGTTCCTTCCTTCCATTCTTCCTCCCTCCCTCCCTCCCTCCCTCCCTCCCTCCCTCCCTCCCTCCCTCCCTCCCTCCCTCCTTTCTTCCTTTGTTTCCTTCTTTCTTTCTTCCTTCCTTTCTTTCTTTCTTTCTTTCTTTCTTTCTTTCTTTCTTTCTTTCTCTTCCTTCCTTCCTTTCTTCCTTTCTTTCTTTCTTTCTTTCTTTCTTTCTTTCTTTCTTTCTTTCTTTCTTTCTTTCTGTTTCTTTCCTTCCTTCCTTTCCTTTTCAAAGGTTTCAAGAGCTCCTTCTAACAATCCCTACATGGGGCTGGTGACAGTGCGAATTAAGAGCATGTACCACTCTTCCAGAGGACCTGAGTTCAATTCCCAGCACTCACATCAGGCAGCTTGCAACTGCCTGTAATTCAGGTCCAAGGGAGAATCAAACACTCTTGGACCATAGGAACACCTATATAATTTAAAAAATCATAAAAATATCTTTAAAAATCCCTACATGTAAAAAAAAAATCCCTACATGTAGGACAGGTGTGGTGGACCATGTCTTTAATCCCAGCAACTCATGAGTCAGAGGCAGGTGGATCTTTGAGTTTGAGGCCAGCTTGGTCTACAGAGTGAGTTTCAAGACAGCCAGGGCTACAGAGAACCCCTGTCTTGAAGAACCAAAACCAAACAAACAGATATTCTTACATGTTGTGGCTGGAGAGAGATGGCTCAGATGTTAGAACTTGTTTTCCTGTGGGCACTGGGCACATTCATGGTGCGTAGGCATGCATGCAGGCAAAACACCCTTATACATAAAAAACAAATACAAAAATAATTTTTAGAAACCCCTACATATTAATATCATGACAAGTCAATGTGGTTAATATCTGAAATTGCATGTCAACAGCTACACACACAACACAACTCTGGCAGGGATGTTTCAGGAGGGGACCAGCTAGTTTGATGACTTTGACAGATATCTGTTATCGCTTGAATAGATGTGTCTGAGATTAAGTTTCTTATTACTTAGTCCATATTGGACAAAGATACTGGCCACAAAATTCTTGCCACAGTTTGATGCCTCTCATTATGACACGATATAGAAGGTTTAAAGCCTTTCTGAATGGCTTGCCATGAAACTGTGAGAAAGAGCTTCAGGACAGAAGCTTAGTCATAATACAGACCAGAGAAGGAGATGTAAGGCTTGTTTTTCTATCATAATGATTTGCTTTATAGCCAGTTACCCTGTAAAAAAAAAAAAAAACTCTTCCTGTGTATGCATGTGACTGTTTGTATTGAAGGTATACACACATGTGTGTGCTTTCACATGCACATGCATGTGGAGGCCCAAGGTTTATGTTAGGAATCACCCTCTATTGTTCTTCTACAGTCTTCCTTGAGGTGAAGTCTGTGAGTCAAACCCAGAGCTCACCATTATAACCAATCTCCTAGCCAGCTTGCTGTGGGGTCCCCTTGCTTTGCCTTCAGAAGTTAGAATTACAGGTGAGCCGTTACTGATGGGCCAGCATTCACTTGATTTTGTGGGAACCCAAACTGGGATCCTCATACTTTCTGGATGAGCACTTTTAGCTGCTGAGCCCATACGGAGCCCTAGCCCAACAGTCGACTTTTCTTTTTCTTTTTTTTTTTTAATTAACTTGAGTATTTCTTATATACATTTCGAGTGTTATTCCCTTTCCTGGTATCCGGGCAAACATCCCCCTCCCCCTCCCCTTCCTTATGGGTGTTCCCCTCCCAACCCTCCCCCCAACAGTCGACTTTTCAAAAGCAAATGTACCAACTGAAAATGAAACGCCATGGCCTCACTTAAGGACAGCTGTTTCTGTTTAGTTGCTTACAATGATCTAGGTTGGATGCATGCTATAAAACACTAATGGAGGTGATCGTCCATCAAAGGGTTCAGAAAACTGAATGTGGTTTTAGGGTAGGGGTGAGAAGCTTTTCAAATACTTGATAATTCATGTAATATTTCAAACTGTGTATTCCCATTTGCAGATTAGGAAAAAATGAACCCGTTTACAGTGGACCAGGGGTTTCTTCAAACTGGACATTTAACACTGACATAGTGCAAACCCCTAAACTAGTGCAGTATATGATACACAACAGAAAGGGAACGCCTAGGAAGTCAGAATTTAAATAGATGCCTCTATGAATGGATAATTAGAGTTTTATGATTCCCGTGGTCTTACTTTTTAGTGTTTAACTGCCTTTATATCACTTATTATGAAAAGAATGAAATAAATCAATCATACTTGGGAACATTTTCTTCCTATTAATTTGCTGTGAAAACTCTGACAGATCATTAGCCTTGCTCACATGCTGTGCACCAAGTGCACACTTGATTCCTTTCCTGCTACACTTAGCTAGAGCAACTGGCCTGCTTCCTAGCATTGCTGAACCTCAGCAATAAGCAAAAAGTAAACCAGGCCCACAAAAAAGTCAAATTGCTAGGGCCAAAGAATCTTGTGAAAACTCAAATGTAACTGGAAAGAAAGGGTGGGTATTTGTTTTCTTTTCTCAAGTTCACCTGAAGCTCGTCCGTTTTGTGACTCACTTCCAGCGTTCTCCTTGTTCTTTTTAAATCTTGGAGTTAGAACTCACATTCCTTATAGAATTGCATGGTTTAATAACATCCTGCACACTTTCAACGTTCTGTAAATTCGATTAACATACACTTGGGTACAATAGAGATGATGCTGTAAGTACAAGGGAGGTGTGAGGAGGAATGGGAAATAGGCTATGCGTGTACATGCTTGTGTGTGCATGTGTGCACACATAGAAGACAGTGCTTGGCATTAGATGTCTTCCCCAGTTGTTTCTCATCCTGTATTTTGAGACAGGGTCTCTTTATGAATGGGGAACTTGCAGATTCCCTTAGATTAGCTAGGAACCATTCTGCCAATTCCTTCCCAGCTAGGTGTGTATGCACGTGCGTGAGTGTGTGTGTGTGTGTGTGTGTGTGTGTGTGTGTGTGTGTGTATGTTGAGGGGGATGCCTAGATTTTACATGGGTACTGGAGTATTAAACTAAGGTCCTCATGGTAGTCTGGTATTCATTCTAGCTGAGCTATCCCCTCCCTACCCTCCAGGAAGTCTTTTAGGTAGAGTCCCCATTCCATGTGATGGATGGCAGGATGCCCTACTTCATATACTCAGAGGTATGCACTACCCATCTGTAGTGGGTTTTCTCAATTACTTGAGGCATGTGAGCCATTCTGAAATTAAATAATACTTAACTTAATAATATTAAATTATTAAATAACTGCCATTTCCGAATGGGATATGCTAAAGGGACAAACTAACACTTCTCTGGATATTTGGCTATCTTAAAATGGGTTTTTGAGATTCTCAGAATACTTTGTGCTTTAGAAGGATTTTGGCAAGAATATAAGCCTTGGACTATTGAGTTGATCTCACAATTATTCACAAATAGTAATACTTTGAGTCCCTGGAACAGCTCTCTGAGTTGGGCACCATCATCTACATTTTACAGGGGAGAGACAGACCTTAGAGGTTAAAATCATTCTGTACTGCCTTATAGCTGTGAAAGGTCAGTGCTGGGAGTACGGTTCATTTATGTGGGAATCTTTTTTTTTTAAGTATATAAAGGCAGGTTTATTTGGGGTTAGCTTTCTGGCAGGCTCACCGATCTCACAGGAGGTCAGTGAAGCCTCCATGGAGAGGGAGGCAGAGGGGAGGGGGAAGAAAAAGAGCTTGTGCACATAAAATAAGTAGAGAAAATGGAGAGAGAGAGAGAGAGAGAGAGAGAGAGAGAGAGAGAGAGAGAGAGAGAATGTGGGAATCTTGATTTTACTTGATTTTAGGATAAAAGCAGCATTAGCCTCATTGGGAGGCAAAAGTAGGCTTTTCAGAAGTTCAAAAGCAGCTTGATTTACAGTGAATTCCAGTCAGCCTGGACTCCATAGTGACACCCTATTGAGAGAGAGAGAGGGAATGAATAAAAGCTACACTGAATGCTACATGTGTTAATGAGCCACTAACTGTTTTGCTTGCCCACTGGACACATGTTCAGGGACTTCCAAACTCGTTTCTTTCCTATTTAAATATTTCATTTATTGGGTTATAAAAATAAACAATACACCATCACTCCTGAAATGAAAACTTCTGGGGAAAGGCGATGCCGTATCTTAAACTCTCCAAGCCTGGGTCAGGCCACTGCATCAGCATGCTTCACAGTTCTGATAGTCTGCTGTACACACCTGCCCAGGCCACTCACTCACTCACTCACTCACTCACTCACTCACTCACTCACTCAGAGTTTTAGGATGTACACTAAACATTTTTTTTTAATGAATGTGGGCAGTTTGCCTGAATGTATGTAGATACACCATTTGTGAGCACTGTGCCTCTGTAGGCCTCTAGGTACTGGATCTTCTAGAGCTGGACTTACAGAACCCAGGTCCTCTGGAAGAACAGCCAGTGCTCCTAAACCCTGAGACATTTCTCCAGCCCCTATCCTTTCCTTTACAATTAAAACATTTTAATTTTCATGTAGACAATATAGGGTTTTTTTACAACATTTTCGGACAAAATTTATTTTTGCTAATTCTCCTACCCTCCTCCTCCCCATGACCTCGAAGTTCTTAGTCACCTTGCCATTTTGATGTCACATGTATCTTATTGTTTGCCCTGCTCTGCTTCCCTTTTTCTTGTCTGCTATTCTTTTTTTTCTTTTTTTCTTTTTTTCCGGAGCTGGGGACTGAACCCAGGGCCTTGCGCTTGCTAGTCAAGCGCTCTACCACTGAGCTAAATCCCCATCCCCTCTTGTCTGCTATTCTTTCTAGTTTCATATTGTGTGCTCACACGCGTACCCACTTATATGCATATGTATAAATGTAAGCTAGGAGTCATATATGGGAAATTTGATATTTGTCTTTCTGAGTTGGGGTTACCTCACTTAATCTATTTTCCAGACCTATTTATTTGCCTGCATATTTAATGATTTCTTTTCTCTTTGTGACTGAACAAATTCCATTGTGTATATGGGCCACGATTTCATTATCCACTCATCTAGTGATAGCAGTCTCTGGATGACTTTTTCTTCAGTTCCTGCTTCAATCTTTGTCCCTGTGTTTCCTCCCATGAATATTTAGTTCTCCCTTCTAAGAAGGACTGAATGAAGCATCCACATTTCAGTCTTCCTTCTTCTTGAGCTTCATATGATCTGTGGATAGTTTCTTGGGTATTCCAAGCTTTTGGGCTAATATCCACTCAGCAGTGAGTGCATACCATGTGTGTTCTTTTGTGACTGGGTTACCTCACTCAGGATGGTATTTTCTAGTTCCATCCACTTGCCTACGAATTTCATAAAGTCATTGTTTTTGAGAGCTGAGTAAAATTCCATTGTGTAGATGTACCACATTTTCTGTATCCATTCCTCTGTTGAGGGACATCTGGGTTATTTCCAGCTTCTGGCTATTATTAATAAGGCTGCTATGAACATAGTGGAGCACATGTCTTTGTTATATGTTGGGGCATCTTTTGGGTATATGCCCAGGAGAGGCATAGCTGGGTCCTCAGAAGTTTTTCCATTTTAATTCCACTGAGATGGCATACCACATGTATGTATAATGTCTATTGGAAAAGGAGTGCAGTGAAGGGAACAGAAAAGCAAGTGTGCTCTCCCTCTCTCCCTCTCCTTATTGAACATTTATTACATTTTCTTTTATTTTCCTCTGTTCTATATTTTGAGTAGGCAATACATGCACTTGGCACAAATTCAAAGGTTCCGGAGAGGCTGCTCTGAGGGAAGCTAGCTCCACTAGAAACAAATAGGCCACTGCGTGTACATTTATGTATTCTATGTGCTTATTGTTGAAACTATGAGATTCTATCTATCACATAAGTATATAAAAAGTAGTTCTGACTTCGCAGATGCATACTATTACACTGTTCCTACAACCGTTTTCTATAGTATCTGCAAATGTATACATAGTATCTACCACTGTTTGCTTGTTATTGAAACATACACCTAAGTACCTGAAGAGTAGGTTTTACTAAAAACAGGTACATACTATTACATTCCTCAATTTTTCTTGGTTTACAACAAAGCAAAGCAAAACAAACCCTGGGCTGAGAAGAGAAGACCCAGTGAATAAAAATGCTAAGTCCAATGTCCCCAAATCCATGTTAAAGTCTAGCAACTGTAATCCCATCACTCTTATGGGAAAATGGGAGGCAGAGACAAGACAATCCTGAATGCTCACTGGTCCGCTTGCTTGGATTATGCAAGAAAAACAACAGACCCTGTCTCAAACTAAGTGACAGGTGAGTATGGCCAGTCTTTATGTCTCTACGTACATGCATTCAGTCATACAAATACAGGAAAAACAGTAAGAAAAAGACATTTCTTAATGATAGACAGGAGGCTCCCAGTATTTTCTTTGACCATCAGAAGTGCAGAAACATACAGGCAACTTAACAAATAAGTTAGTATATTTGTAGCATAAACCACACCTAGTTGTATGACTAACACCCAGTGACAAATAACACACAAGCAATTTCCACAGAGACCATTTTTTTATGTTATAGGTTTTATTGTAGTTTGAATAGAGAAAAATGATACAAGTCATAACTTATTTTGAACATGTATTAGAAAATGTGAATGAAAACATTGAAAGCATCATTATTCACTACATCAACACCATGGAAAAAGAAACAATACTTTTCAATAGGAAAACAAATGAATAGAGAGATGCATGTTCGCGGTGAAATACTGTGATCCAAATGAATAATATAGAGCAATATAATGTGGACATATCAATATAATATGGGCATATCAATATAATATGGACATATCAATATAACATGGACATATCATAGCAATATGATATTAACTGCAAACTGTCTCCAGCTTTGCACCATATAGCTCTTTCTCTGCACATAAAACAATAAAATACTTATGTACCTTTTGAGAATATACGAACTTTTAAAAAAAGAATATACAAAATTGCACATATAATAAGCTACATTTTAGAACAATAATGAGCACAGGATTTAGGATAATATTTGCCTTAAGTAGGAAATGCTTGGGAACAGATTGGGAGAGACATGTTTTCTATTGTAAATTATTGTCAATTCTTTAAGTTTTATTTTGAGTGACGCGTTTGGAAGAGTTAGAGCCAACCTCGGGCCAGTGGGAAAATTCCCACCACAAACCTCCAAGCACAAGGATCCCTCCCTCCCATGAAGAAAAAGGCTGGTTTAGTTCCTGGAGCAGCTACGAGCCAAACTGTCACACAAAGCTACCTATGGCTTCCAACTGATTCCCCCTCCCCCAATTTGGGAAAGTCTTGAATGGGACACTGGGTCCAATCTGAAAGTTGTTTCGCTCCACCAAGTGATAATAGTACCCTGCATAGTTACCATTGTGCAAATTCTGCCCCAATTGTTTGAATTTTGCCCCAATTGTTTGCAAGGTATATAACTCTGTTAGAAACTGTTCAGGGTTGTCTCCCCTTGAAGTGAGAGGACCCCAACATGAAACCATAATTTTAATCCCACGAGCCACTAATGGAAGTGTCTTTTTCTTTATTGTCCATTAAAAGAATTTTTTCTCTCCTGAGGGACTCACATGAAGAGCAGAAAAACTCTTAAAAGTAGAGCCCCATTTACTGGTCTAATTCTAAATGGGCTCCCCTTCCACCACCACTTTCAAATATTCTTCCTTTCATCCTTTAAAATCATCTCTACTCTGCCCTGAGAGATTACCTATCTCCCCTCCATTCTTCCTGCAAATGACTACCTACCTCACCTCAGATGATGTTCCAGGAGACTGAGGCTTGAAGACAGAGAAACAAAGCATGAAAGAAAGCATGCGAATCACTGTTGGGAAGGATGGCCAGAAATTGGCCAGGGTCTGACATTTCCCTAAAGACTTAAAGAGTCTTCCTTCCTCCTATATGTGTGAGGGGAGAGCACTGTTGTTCAAGGAAACAACACAGGCTTGGAGTTTCGAGTGCCTACTCTGCCCCCTGAGCTTCAAGAAGGGCAGCAGGCTAGAATTGCAAGTAAAGGAAGGGGAGGGACAGCGTGGGAATCAATCAGTCAGGAGAGTTAGGCAGCTAGCACAATCTTGGAGCTCAAAGTAGTAACGTGAGAAGTGGTTGAATTTTCAAGAACTTGGGCCCAGTGGCATATAATCAGGGCATCAAATCTGACAACCAAAGATTGATCCCTGGAACCCACATAGTAGGTGAGAATAAACTTAGCAAGTTGTTCTTTGACCTCCACGTGTGCTGTGGCCTATGCATACCCACACATATAAAAAAAGACAAGGTAACTTGATCTTTTAAAAAGAGTCGTTCTAAAAAGAATGAACCTGGCTCTCGTTCTGCCTCTGGTTTCCAATCTTCTAGTGTATGTGAACCTCTTCTGTTTGCACATACTTTTATTATTGTGACACCATCTGTTGAGGAGGACTTGCGGCAGTCAAACAGATGTTAGCATCATTTGCTCCTGCACCCTCCAAAGCTGGGAGCAATATTAGCTTCCTTTCTTTACATATTACTGATTAGAAAACAGACTAGTAGATCTGACTAGCATGATTTTCCTTGGTGGAATCCAGGATGTGCGATATAAAAAGGCAAAAGTAATTCCAAGGTCCCCTTCTGTGAGAGCAAAGGAATTGGCTTTATTGAGAAAACACTGTAGGTGGAGCTGATGAGTTGAGATTAGTTTTATGACTAACAAGGCTTTCCAAGGTCTCATGGCCGTCGGTCCAACATTAGTGTCACAGACCACACTAGGTTTTAAATTCATTGGGATGACCATGGCTCTGAGGAAATGTTTAAAGGCACTTTACTTCTGCAGCACTTTCTTGTTCTGGGTGAGACTTGTTTTGACATAGCATATTAAATGGCCATACGTCTTTTTTAAAACGTCAAGTAAATAATCAAAGTAACAGGCAAACGCATATTGCATACCCTTATAAACCTTTATAAAGCAAAGCTTGATTTCAACCAGGAGACATTAGCTACTAGAGGGTTCACTGTCCTTTAAATGTCAAAGTTCAATCTTTATTTGTGGGTGCATGATGACAGCAAGATACTAGTCCTGCACAGCACCACACCAGTCTGAAAAGTGGCGGACTGAAGAAAGTTCTGACACCTCTTGAGCAAGTAAATAATTCAAGAAGGGTGCGTGGAGAACAGCAGCCACTAACGTATCTGATGAAACAGTACCTAAAATGGGATGCTTACTACAAAAGTATAGAAAGAGGAAGGAAACAAAACTGGCACTTTAAGTCATATGGGGGAGAGAGGAGACAGAAACTGGTATCTATGTAGGACAGACTAAGGGGTAGATATTTAAATCGTGTCCTCGTACCACAATACAAACGTGTGAGATCGTCAAGCTCAGCTTTCCCGGAGCCTTGCCCGGCTCACAAAGCCATCGAAGACACTATAAAGAAAAAACCACCCATTGCTAGCACAGTTAAGGGAATCCAAACTTGTTGTAAAGCAAGTGAAGTGGAGGCCAGACTAGGTGACTCAGATGTATGACTCAAAGCCGACACGGGGCTGTCTGTCAGCTCCCGGAGGCGGGGGGCACCGCGTCTGTCACATTTCAGGAAAGTACCAGGCTCCGGAGGGCGACAGGAAGCTTCCCTGGCGCGTGCGTGAGTGTGCCAGGACGGCCTCCGCCAGCCGCTCCCCGCCACACGCCCACCGCCCCGCCTTGCGGGCCAGCCCGACCCTGCCTTTCGCGCCCCGGCACGCGCGCCGGGAGCCGCACGAGACGAACACCTGTCGGGGCCCCGCTCCGCGAGATTTAGGGCGCACGACCAGCCGCCCGCGGGTGGGTAGGAGAGCGCATTCTCGCGAGGTTTAGGAAATTTCCCACGGCCCGTGTTGTGTCTGAGCCGAGCGGTGGAAGGAGGTGTAGCGTGAGACTCGGCTGCCCGCATTGCGCACATGCGCAGTGGCGCGAGCGCGCCGCGCCAATCCTGCGGCGCTTCGGAGAGGGTTTCGGGCGGTCTAGTCCAGTTTTCCGGGTTTTGTGGCTCCCTGCGGGAGGCAGTACAAGAGCTGGGAATCTCTTGGAAAGCAAAGGGCCGGGAGGGGGAGCAGGGAGGATCGCAGGTAGGGGAGGGGAGGGGCTGGGCTCTCGGCCTCCACCTGCCTAGGAGGTGTTCCAGGCAAGCAGCGGGCGACAGGGTCAGACCACCTCCGGAGGAGCTGCTTCTAGGCGGTCACCTACACGCCTGCACCTACACCTCCATCCTGCAAGCTGGCTGTTGCCTTGAGTTCCTAGGCAGCCGGAGCTCGGCGGGTAGCTCGCTCCCAAGTGCCTAGGCTTGAAGTGTGGCTCGTAGTGGTGGCTCTGGGGAGAATCATTCGGGGCTCTGGCGTGTGGGTGCAAGGTGGACATCTGGGGGGCGCCTTTGTCAGAGGCTGACCTCGGGATGACCTCGTCTCCCATCGGGGAGAAGCGGCGACAGCCACAGAGCTTTTAGCTCCCAAAGCTTTTCGCCTGCAGAGCTCTGGAAAGGGTCAGGCCACGCGGCAGTCATGCCTATCTCACCACGTGTGCGGGTAGTGCAGGAGCAAATGAATGAAGACGGTCGCTGGCAGGTCACGGGGACCGGACAGAGATCCGGTCCTCACCGCTCCGGCACCTGATACGGAGATTAGAATAAGGGAGGTGTCCAGTGAGCGTCTGAATGAATGAAAAGGGCTGGGAACCCGCTGCGAGCGGGAAGCCACTTGGAAAACACCCACTTGAGGAGGTGTCTCATCTAGGCCTGTGAAACGCTCACATTTTCCCAGGACCCCTCCTCCCGGCCCTTGGGCCCCGCCTCCTGACCCCTCTAGTCTTGGTCCCCGTAGTAATGCCCTCCGGTTTTCCTCAGTCTCCACGTACGTCCCCGAGGGCGCGTCCCAAAACCCGGATAACCGGAGCGCTCCCCATGGACTACACGAAGGGCTCGTCCGCGGAGGAGCGGCCTGCGCATGCTCCATCGTCGGGGTAGGTTTCCAGGGAAGGCAGTGAACAGGATCCCTTAGTCCGCGGGCGGCGCGAGGTGGCTGGCTCCTGGCGGCGGCGGAGCAGGGAAAGACGGCGCGGGGGCCGGGTGGCAGCGATCAGCGAGGCCGAGGGAAGGGGCGGGGGAGAGGAGCAGGGAAAGGCGGCGGGGGGAATCTCGCGAGGGTTGGAGTTTTGGCGAGAGTTTGTGGAAGATGGCGCCTGTTGTGACAGGGTAAGTCTGAGGGGGCAGCGAGTGCTGGGAACCGGGAAAGTTGCGGGCGTCTGACTGCCTGCGGTAGGCAGCGGGCCGAGGCTGCGCGGCGCGCCTGGGCTCGGGAGGCGGCGCGGGCGGCGACGCGGCCGCGCGGGGTGGTGCGGGACTCTTGGTGCGCCGCGGTGGAGCGGGCTCCGGCGCGTGAGGGCGGGCGGTGACGAGGCCGGCGGCTGCGGGCGGAGTGCGGCCGGCGCGCGGGGCCGTGGGCACCGTGCCCGCCGCGCGCCTCCTTGGCGGGCCTGGCCGGGATCCCAGCGCAGCTTTGTTCCCTGTGGCCCGCGTCGCCTGTCCGCCCAGCCGCTGCCCTGGGCGCCCGAGCGCTTTGTCTCTGCGCGCTGCCCCCCGCGACTCTGCCCCCGGCCCTTTGTTTCGCCGCCTTAGGCGATATGTGGGAGCTGCTGCGCGCCCCGCATCCCGTCTGCACCTCCACTCCACTGTCCTTCCTCCGGTGCCCCTTTGTTGTATCCCTCTCCTCAGTAGCCGGGTGACCTGCCACAGCCCTGGCACCAGGTTCCTGCCTTTCTTTCTTCCATTGTCTTTTCTCGTGTGTATCCCCTCTCACCTTTTTCTCTTTGGTCCTTAGTCACCCCCCAGAGGCTTTGTCTCCCCCATGTAGTGTCTCATTCTCTTAGCTCCCCTTCCCCTCGCGTCACTGCTTGCTTGATTTATCCACTGCCCACTGTGTCTGTCTGTTGAACTGTCTCAGCCCGGGGGACTCCATCTGGTGCTTCTAAGTGCACACAGACTCTACGGTTTGCTTTTGTTGTTTGAGTCTGGGAGATGCTTGGGGATACTTAAGTTTGCTCCTCCGCGTCCCTGCTTCCCCCCCCCCCCCCCCGCACCTCTTTTTCTCGGGATCACACCCCTACCCACCCCCGTCCGCCTTTCTCTTGGGATTAAAACGATCCCACTTTTCTTTGCCATCTTTCTGGGCCCGTGATTGTTTTGCTTGGTAACAGTAGCGCTGGAAAAGGATCTAGATTTCTTGATGGCTATTGCTCTCCCATCACTGGCTTCTGACGGCCCAGGCCAAGAGCATCCGCAGTAGCGTTTCACCTGGGTTACCTGAGGGTTGATGGGAGGGTATATTTTAAAACTGTTATAAGTAGGCTCAAAGGTACTTTTTTTCTTGTTGGTGTTGGAGAATAGTTCCAGATATTCTCCAGTGGATATGCGTTTGATGTGAATAGGAGGTGAGTGAATTTTGATGTTGAAAATTTGTGAATGTTGGGATGGAGAAGTTACCTTTTTCCTGGAATCTGTATCTACAGTTTTAATTGATTTTTCTACTCCTGCTTTTTGGGAGGAGACATCTGGTTTGGGAATTTGATCACTGGCTTGCTTCATCATAATTTAAATGAGTTTACCATTTATGATTGTTTGAATTTGCAGTTTGAGTATGTAGTTTGTGCTTTTTACATCTGTGGATGTGTGACAACTCCTAGTCCGACGTTGGGAATCAGGTGTCAAAGACCAGAACACAGTTTTGGTTTGAAGAATACTGCTCTGAGAATCTTTGTGGAATGCATTAATTACAGGAGGCCAAAGACTGGTAGCTTTTAGTTTGGTTATCTTAAAGGTACTTCCTTATGTTACAGGGGCATTAAGTTGTTTTTGGCTTCTTGTTATGGTAATGTTAAAAGCTTGGGTGATGGGCTGGGCGTGTGGTGTAAGGTACTGTATACTAATAGCCTGAATTTTTGTATCAGGGTTGTTGTTAATACTGAATGTATTGTTGAGAAAATTCTTTTCTACTAGTTGACCACTACTTTCAGAAGATAAATTACCCATAAAATTATATGCAGCTTCATAAAGTTGTACACAAAGGACTGCTGATGAGGACATAGATGAAGTCTAAGGACTATTGGCATGTTGGGAAGGTTTTAAAAAACGTAGTTATTAAAATTAATAGTGTAATCAGTTTAAACCACATTTTGTGAACAATACATAAAGTTGTGAGAATTTGCATTTGTCTCATACTTAGCGCAGAACTGGAGGTTAAAAGTGGGCACTCAGTGGTTCTGGTAGTGAGCATAGTGCAAATGCTGTATAATAATAATGCAGTGTAGTTTGTGATTTGTGCACTTAAGAATGATTGCAAAGACACCATAAAGCTAGCTTTACGACTTGAGTTGTGTTGTTTCTATGCATGTGAGACTTTTATTTATAGTTTTATCTTAGCCAGAAGGCTGAGGAGTGTAAGAATTTTCATGAAATAAAAACGGTGCCTTAACTTAGCAGGATATTTGGACATATAAATGAACGGTGGCTGGGAAACTTTCTAAGTATTTGACTATTTCAGCTTTAAACTTATTACTCCAACATGTTTGTAAGGAATCGGTCTATTACATACTTCTCGGCACTCCATTTTAAACAGTTAAGTCCATGTAAAAGTTACTTCTACTGTCTCTTAAATGGGTGAAATAAAAAAGTAAAAAGCAGCTGTTGCCGGGTGTGATTCATTAGATAATCTTTGGCATTAAGGCTGAGTTCGGCATTAGAAAAAAATGTGTTTTAAAGGTCTTAAATGTTTTAATTCTGAGGTTCACTCAGTTTTTAGAAATAAGACTTGGCTTGAAAGCAAGCACTAGTTTGCATTTTGCAGCTTCCTAATACTAAATTCATGTTATTTCAGCTAGGGGCAGTATTTTCTCATGGACTGACTAAAAATTGTTATTTTTGGCGTTTGGCTTTGTGATTATTTCCAAGATGCTCTCTTTCCTCTGCCCGTTTGCTAACTGCAGAATGGGGATGGAGTAGCTTGCTGCATCTGTAGAGGTGCCCCCTAGGGTTTGCAGAGCCCCCTTGGATGAACTGTGTGGGGAACGAGCTGATGTGAAGTAGGTCATATTTTATAGGAAGTCAAGTAGGAGGTTATGAACTAAGTTCTTGGCAAGTTACAGGAGTGACAGTGGAATGAAAGAAAAAACCAACTGTAGTATTGTAGTTTGTATAAAAGATATAATTTAGAGGGAGAGGGTCAAGTAAAACCAAGCTTGTGTAAGAGATGGAAGATATATCAAACTGACACATTGTAAAATTATGGAATGCCCTTTATTGGTTTCTGTATGTAGTAACACTTTTATTTTTTATTTATTTTAATTTTAAAAAGGTAATACTTTTTAGATAGTACAAAGTATTTTTTGTACTCTTAGTCTGGAAATTTTTATATCTGCCTTACAGTTTTTGATGTTTTGAAGAATATTTTCTGATCACTAGGACATAATGTTAAACTTGGCTCTTTTTTTTTTTTAATTCAACATTTTGTAGATACTAACCGATGAAACTCATTTCTTCTTCTTTGAAAGTTGATAATCACGATGTGTCATCTAGTTTCCCCAGTCAAAGTTTTGGGCTTCTCTCTCACTAACCCTTAACTTCTGAACCTTTTAGACAGGTAACACCATGCAGCCTAGGCTGCCCTGGTACTTAAGATACACCTGCCTAAGCCTCTCAGTGCTAGGATTGCATGTGTGCACATAGCTGAACCTTTACTGTTTTCTAATTACTAAGAACTGATAGTTTTACCTTCTGAAGAACCTCTTTAATCTGTCTTCATCCTTAATGAAACAGTGCATGCTGACATCACTTCTCACCTATTTTACCACAGGCCCCTTTTCCTTTCTAGATTCACCTCTAGATTCTGTAGCATCCCCATGGCAACAGCAGTGTTTCTGAGCAGTGAATCAATCACTCTAGTTTTTAAAAGCTTTCAATGGCTCCCCCTACAGCCTTCACTAGGAGAAGCAGCAGGCTAGAGGGCTTTGAAGTTCTATTTGCTCTGTGCTGGGTTCCAATTCTATTTTTCTTTCCACTTAAGTCTCTGTAATATTATCAGACTGGCCTATCCTTTCTTCTCCCAACAGTTGCAAGATAATTATTCCCAAGTTAAAGGGTTGTGACGGTCAAATGAAATAATAGGTTAAAGTGTTGAGTGGATTCAAGGCTCATACTGTTTTAGAAAAATCTTTGCTAGTGTTTCATAGTAGGCTTCCATAGCTATTTCATGATGCCTTCAACAAATTGTCCTTTCTTCATCTCAATGCTCATAGTTAAGAATTTGGAGTCCCAACATAGGCCCAGCAGTTTAATGCCTCCCTGAATCAGATATATCAGGCTAAGTTCCATGTAATTCTATTTTATTTTATTTTTGTATTGTTTTGTTTTTGTGCTTTTTAAGTTTTACTTTTGCTTCGTGTGTGTATCAGGGTTTTGCCTGTATGTGTGTGTGTGGATGTCAGATCTGGGAGCTACAGACAGTTATGAGCTGCCATGTGGATGCTAGGATTTGAATCTGGGTCCTCTAGGAAGAGCAGGCAGCATCCCAATCAATGAGCCATCTCTTCAGCCCCTGGTATAATTCTCTAGGAAATATGTTACTAGATCCGTAGTGTAATTATTATATTCAAACCATTTCCTTTTAATCATTTATATATTATACTCACAAGTGTGCCCAGTACTTGATAGGGCGTCAGAAAAAAAATTTTTAAGTAGATTTACATTACTGTGAAACATGAATGTGACATGGCTATATAGCCTGAATTTAGTATATATAAATTATTCTTCTAATAAGATACTCATGGGGCTGGAGTGATGGCTCAGCAGTTAAGAGGACTGACTGCTCTTTCAGTAGGTCCCAAGTTCAATCCCTAGCAACCACTTGGTGGCTCACAACCATCTGTAACAGGATCAGATGCCTTCTTCTGGTATGGTTGAAGAGAATGACAGTGTACTCACATCAAATAAATAAATAAATAAGTCTTAAAAAAAAAGACACTCATGCGTTTCTAGTTTATAATTCTGTTAGGAAACTGTTGTTGATATAGCCAAAGGAATTGGTGTTTTCAGCCTCAGGCTGGCACATAGTATTAGAAAATATAGTGAGGTACATAGAAAAACCTTTTAGACAATAAAAAACACTGCCGTGAGTTGTTTGTCCAATAATTACAAGTGTACATTTCACATTGTGATTTTTATATGTGGTTGGTTATTAAGTAGCTCTTCAGAGGTTATTATTTATTCAAAGATGAGATGGAAGATAGCTTAGATTTTTAGTTCTTAGGATGTGAATGAGTCTCAAATACTGGCATCTCAACTTTGGGGAGATTGAGACAGTAGATCCTTGGAGCTCTATTGGGCAATTATCCTAGTTACCTTGGTGAAAGGTTTCAGGAGAGGGAGAGAGGAGGGGGACAGACAGACAGACACACACACACACACACACACACACACACACACCAACTGTCTTTTAAAGATAGATAGTGCCTAAAAAATGGCACCAGAAGTTGTTCTTTGACCTCCTCACATATTTACACTTAGGAAGACACACCCATGTCCATAGCCCAAGTTGTCTTGAACTCACGATCTTCTTCAGTGCTGGCATTAGCACTAATTAGATATGTTACCTAGCTAATTCCATTTCACTTCTTAGATGCATAAAAATGTACATGAAACCTTCAGGCACTGTGTACTGCTTTGTTTTTTACCCATGCCACAGACTCAAATTAATGCTCTATAGGGAAATTCATTTTTAGGAAAGATTGCTCACTAGCAATTTCTTCATTAATTGTAAAACAGGGGATTATGTTTTCATTGTATTTATCTGCCGGGCACATTGTGATTGTTTTACCTGTGAAATAGAGGTGTCTAATAAAACAAGGTGTGAGTGATTTGTGAATAATAAACTCTGGAGCTCTTTTAGTAAGTCAGTTTCCTTGCTAACCCTTCATGCACATGGCTCACAATATTCTTGTGGGTCATGTTTTAGGAAGGCAGCAGTGTGTGTTTAGTACATAGGGCTGCAACCCTTGAGGTACGGCTTTGACATTTGACCAGGCCTATTTAGTAAATTACTGCTTCACCAGGGGTGTTGTCATTGAGTCATCCCCAACTTTGGAGTTTACTTCTTGCTGCTCATGGATCTGCTTCGACAACCACAATAATAAAGGAACATTGACTGCCCAGCTGCTACTATGTTTCAGACACTATTGGCAGTTCTGAACGCCTCTTAGAGTCTGGCATGATGTTGCTTATGCCTCATTAGGCTTGCTGCTACTTTGGTGAATGAAATGATAGTCTAATGGTCTGAAAAATGTATTTTTCAAGCATACGTAACAGATTTATGGGGATGGGGGGAGTATAAGTGGCAGTAATTGTCTATCTGTGTAAATATTTGTGTAAATTTGTTGGGTTGACAAAATGCACAGAGGTATACACAGCATCTGTTCAGTCAGATTTGGTGAGCTCTCAGGCATTATTAGGTATAGTTAAACTAGATTAAGTTTATATATAAAATGAAAAGACAACCATTTCTTATGCATTGTAAGTTTCAAAGACATGAACTGAAAGTGCTGTCTGCATCTGATGTATGTGAGATAGAATACATTAACTTAGAAAAATCACCAATGAGATTGCTGTATTCCTATAGTATGTTTTGTTGGCACTAGAACTAATTTGCATTGTTAATTAGATGATAGTCTAAATTGCTAAGTCTCCTATGAAAGTATTACTTTCTGAGTGTGTTAGAGAGTGTAATAGAAACAGACTGTATTACGGTATAAAGCCAGTGTTCTAGGGCCTTGTAAAGTCACAGACATGCTAGCTTCAGACTCGATTACAGTAGAACAAAGGTATAGGGGTAGGCCTAGGAATGGAGGGCAACACCCTTTTCTAAGGCAGTGTAGTAATTGGAATCAGTGTGCTGTCTGTCACTAAAGTAGGTCTATGGTAATGAACATGTTAAGTCTTTGTTGTGTTGGTATGAGTATTATACTGTAAGGGATATAAAATGTCTTGCTCAGTTTTGGAAGTAGGTATTTAAGAAATAGTTTAATTTCCCCCTTTTTGTAATGTGGAATTTTCAGACAATGAGAGGGGGATATGGAAAGGAAGGGAGAAAAAGAAGCCTAAGTTTTTGAAACCTGAATGTTGACATAGTCAGAAATGAAAGAGTAGGAATAAAGTGAATAAAGTCAAGAGAACCTATATAAAAACATTTAAGTTATTTAATATCAAAGTACTCACATGCTTATCTCTTTCTGTGACAGTTAACATCGTTCTGCAGGTGTCGATTTGTTTGTGTTGATTGTCTTGTCTAATCTTCTTGTGACCTCCCAAAAACCAGAGCTATTTTATATGTGTCTAATAACATCTCCCAGATTAGGAATGCCTGTTCCTGAAAAGGATTTAATAATATGTAACACTTGCCACTAGGTGGCACTTGTTCTAAGTGATAAAGCCAGAATTCTGCAGAGTTGATTTTCTACTTAAATGATACATATATAAACTTACGCTTGGATTATATTCACCATTCTGCACTTCTGCACTATACTGCTTGAAATGCAATGTAAAACTTATCAAATAACAAACCCTGAGTGTTAAAAATAGAAAACTGAACATCATTAGACTATGTCCCATAGATACAGCCTTTTGCAGGAGGCTTTTTTTGTTTGTTAGACTGGATTGCTTTAAAGGAGGAGGGTGGGTGTTTCTTAGAAAATTTGTTGGAAGGTGATAAATCGTGGTTGTCCTGACAATGGGGTTTGTTTGTTTGTTTGTTTGTTTGTTTTTTTAACTCACCTCCTTACCTCAGTTCTGTATTCTCATCACTGTTCTAGTCTCAGTATTCAGTAATATGTCTCATGATGGTAACTGCATCCTGAGTTGTATACATTGCATTGTATATATAGACCCCATTAGATTCAGGGAACTTTAGAACTGGAAAAGATCTTACTAATTTCATGTTCTAAAATCCTCATTCTTTTTATCAGCCACGGGTAGATTAAATAGTTGAGAGGTTCGATGACTGAGATCCTTCTCTTTGGGGGTGTGTGTGTGTGTCTGTGTCTATGTCTTTTGAGGTATATGTTTGTGCTTTCACTTTTTTTTAAACTTAAATTCATTCCACTTAGTGATCCGTTACTGTGCCAGGTCCTTTATTTGTGAGGGCCAAGATGCAAGAAAGTTCTTCAGGCCAAGTGGAGTCCCACTGTCCACACTGCTGTGCAGCTGTCTGGTCTTCCTCCTTTTGCTGTCATCCTGTTTTTATTTTTCATTTAATTTTTATTTTTTCTTTTGAAACAAGGTCTGGCTGTGTAGTCCAAGTTGGCCTTGAATTGATTATTTATCCCAGGCTGTCTCAAATTCACTGCAGTCCATCTACCTCAGCCTCCCTCTTGCTAGGATTACAGTCCTGTACTGCCATATCTTGTTTTTGTACTTGGAGACAGCAATTTACAATGTTGATTTGGCTGGCTGTGAATTGCTACTGCGGCACAGTCTGGTCTCTGACTTAGCCTCCTGCCTTAGTTTTTCCAGCTGCGGGTTTAGTCATGAATCCCACATCCAACTGAGGTCCTTTTTTTTTTTTAATTTACATTTCAAATGTTATTACCTTTCCCTGTTTCCTGTCCATAAACTCCCTATCCCATTCCCCCTACCCCCTTCTTCTATGAAGGTGTTCTCCCACCCATCCACCCAACCCTTCCTGCCTCCCAGCCCTGACATTCCTTTACAGTGGAGGGTGGGGGTCCAGCTTTGACAGAACCAAGACTTCTTCTCCCATTGGTGCCCAACAAGGCCATCCTCTGCTTCATATGCAGTTGGAGCCATGGGTCTGTCCATGTGAAGTCTTTGGGTAGTGGTTTGGTCCCTGGGAGCTCTGGTTGGTTGGTATTGTTGTTCTTATGGGGTTGCAAGCCCCTTCAGCTCCTAACTGAGGTCTTTTAGTCTTGATACTACTTAGGATGCATTTTCTATTTCTGATGGGCTGAAGTGGCCTCTTAGGAGTGTGGCCACTTACTGCAGACCTTCTTATCCACGGAGAACGTAACTCCTCCCACTCATTCCTCTCCTCTCTACGATCTTAGTTTGCACCTGGCTGGCCCTAGAAGAAGATGGAAGGGCAGATGGTGAAAAAGAAAGACTACACAACTTTATATTTTATGCTGAAAAGCTGACTGGCTTATATAAACTTGATGAACATGCACCCGTTATTCTGGTGTATAGCTAAGACACTACTCTCAACTATGTAGTTATTAAATCTTTTGTGTCTGTCATCTCTGCTTATGCAGATGTCAAATGAATTGAATTCATTCTGGCATTCAAAAATAGTGGTGATAGGCTTTGGTAAATCACTTACAGTCTAATAATGAATGCCATTATTTGATTAAATGAATTGCTGTCTCACTGGTGTAGTTTTTGGTTTTGAATAATCAAACATGGGTACTTGTCCCTTGTAAGAGTTATTTCACAAATATTGGCACCCATCCTTTAAGTTGGCCTTCTCTCTTACATTCAGTGTACATTTTGCACTCAAAATCTAGCGACATGTCATTTATTTAAACCAGTGGTTTCTTAGTTGTAACTCCTGCGAATTGTTGGTTGGTAAACTAGGTAATTGTTAAATTACATAAGCACTCACTCTGTAGACCATGTTGGCTCGAGTCCAGAGATCCACCTGCATCTGCCTTCTGAGTCCTGGGACTAAAGGTGTGGGCCAAATTTAAACCTAGATTTATCTGTTAGTTGTGTCTTGACTCTTTCCATAGTTCCTTTGTGTAGCTGAACCTTTCCTTTTCTTTTAGACCCCTGGCCTTGTGCCTTTGAGGCAGGCATTCTACAGGTTACATACTTCTTAAGGACTAATGTTACATTAGCATGTGCTTTATTTTTTGCTAATTGGAAACATTTTACAAAAAATTAAAATCTAATAGCAATATATCTTATAAAGTGAGCCATTGTACTTTCATAACAAGAAATAGCTTGTTAATATTTGTGAGTATATTTTTAAATTTTTAATAAATGCAAATGTGAACATTTTATATTAAAAATTTCAATGGATAACCATCAATATTAAAAAGATGGGAGGTGGGCAGGCTAGATGGCTCAGTTGTTGAGAACACTTGTTCTTGCTTTGGACCTAGGTTTGATTCCCAGCACCCATAGGTAGCTCACAAACATCTATACATTCGGTTTCAGAGGTCGGTGTCCTCTTCTGACCTTCATTTGCACCAGATACAAGTGATACACTGACATACTTGTAGGCAACACATCCAAACAGTGCAGTAAAATAGTAGTAAGAAGAAGATTAGGAGTTGACAGAGTCCTCAGTACAGCCCTTGCTCACAGATGACATCTATCTGTCTCGTGGAGAGTTGAAGGTCAGAGTACTTTGGCCTCACCCACTACTCTGCTTCTGCCTGTTGGGCCTGCCTGTTTGGTTGCCCTGTACTGTGACTGGCCTTGTGTTTGTCTTTCCGTTTGAGTGCTTTCATGATGCTTGTAGGGACAAGGCAGTTCTGGGTTTCAGTAAATGTGCTTAGAATACTTAAGAAATTACAGTAGTACTCTTCTATTAGATTGCTATGAAAGTAAACCTTTCTAGAAATGCATTTCAAGTTATATTTGATCACATAGTGTTTATAATCAACGAGTGCTGAAATAACAGAGTTTATCTTTAAACTTTCTATTTAAAAAAAGTTCAAGATGACAATGTTAGGCACTCTAGACATGCAGTTTCATTAGATAATGCTTTTTCTACTTTGTGTTTTCAGGTTCATTCCCCTCCCCTCACCCCCAAACAGTTTATTTTCTGCCTACGGACCAATTTCAGGTCTTGTAATTATTATGTATAGTTCAGGATGGCCTTAGGTAAGAGTAACTGACTTGCTTTGCAACTTAAATTTTCCCTCTTGGGAAATGGAGAAAAAGCAAGTTCTTTCCAGGACCAAGCCTACTACAAAAAGCCTGCAACATGAGACTGACTATGGAATTGCTCATGACCATCTTTTTGCTCAGCTGCAGCAGCTGTTGCCCTCCCCTTTCAGCATGGTCTCCTTCATAGTCCCTATTTATTAGGTGTCAAGATCCAGGGATGTGTGCATGTGTGCGTGCGTGCGTTGGTTGCTTTTATTGACTACAATGTCTTTATATCCTTGACTGACTCCAGCAAACTCTACCACTTGCTTGTACATGAGCTTTCCTTTGATATTCCTTTACTGTCGAAAATGTTAATTTCCCTTGTCTCCTCTTTGCTTTTAAACTCCCGCTGTCTGCTCTTCAAAATGAGTTTGTTGTCCAGCAGCTAGCCTGCATGCATCCCTTCCACTATGTGTAAGCTCCATCTCTGCTGCTGGCCCGTCTCCTCACGTTCCCCTGCATCCCCTACCCCTTTCTCTGGGAAGATTTATCCACTGGCTCCTGTCTTGATGTCTCTTACTTCCTTCTGTTCTCTTTCTTTCTTGTTCATTGACGACCTGATTTTATTCTTCCAGGTGTCTTACTCCTTGTTTACTGCAGCTGCCTTATTAAGGGCTGCCTGGTCCTGCAGTTAGACTGTCACTGTCTTAACTATTCTGACTCCGCCTACTGCCATTCCAAGTTAGTTCATCCTGTAGTCTGTGGCTCTTGGTGTTTTGTTCCCCTGTTAACTTTTTGGAGGTTATAGGGATACTTGATAACCTAGGTTTTTTGTGATTGTATCTGTGGATTTTGATTTGGCTAGTCTAGTTGCTGCTTCTTCTTTTGAGGGATTATAAATTTATGTGACTGTCATTTCCATCCTAAAGTTTTATTTTTAGTTTTTAAAAGACATCAGATATATAAACCAAGTAGCTGTGAAGTATGTAGTTTCTCTACACACATGTAAGTCTCAACTCTCAGGGATAATATGCTAAATGTCAGTGGGATGTTTCTTTCCAACTTGGAAATTCTTTTCTTTATTGACTCTTAGAAGTTGTGCGTATGTGGGTCCATGTGTGTACGTGTGTATGTGTGTAGATGTCTGAGGAGTCCAGAAGAGGGTGTTAGAGTCCCTGAACCTGGAGTTATGAGCAGTTTTAAACTGCCTGACTTGGGTGCTGGGAACTGAATTTGGGTCCTCTACAAGAGCAGTATGTGCCCCTAACCTCTGAGCCACCTTTCCAGTCTCTCTGGTAATTTTTTGGTAATTTGCATTTTCAGTATGTGTTTGGGAGGCCGTTTGTGGAAAGAACATAAGCTAATCATGAGAAACATTCTGCTCACCCCTATTGGTTATGGCATGCTAAGTAGCTAGAAGCTGCTTCTAACAACATATACATCAAAGGCATTGCTGTCAAGAATAATCCAGTATTCTCATAGTTTGGTACTTTAGGTACCATTAATTACTTTGTGTTATTTTCAGCTGGGGGGTGGGGGGGTCTTTAATGTAGCTCATCCTAGCCACAGATTTACTCCCCACCGTACCTAGTTGGTCCTCCTGGTTACACTGAAGTGGTTTAGTGTCAGTTTCACCTAAAACTGTTGTATACATGTCATTTTAAAGTCTTTGCTATTGAACTTGGTTGTTTTATAAGACAGCAGTTGTGGATGTGGCCTAAGAACTGATGAGCCCCTGTAGTGATTAGCTGTTGTGGAGCCGTGAAAGGCTCCTTACAAACTGTAGCCACAGCTGCCGTGAACGCTGTGTTTGTGGGTTTTGAGGTGGCAGGGTGGGGGGTGCGACACACAAATCAAGTGTTTCTGCTTTGGTTTCTTAACGCTGTTTCTTTCTTTGCCTTTGAGGGAATTTGGAACATTTGCTTGAATGTTTTAATGCTTTTTTTCTCTCTCTCTAGATATAGTCTGATGTGAAGGTGAGATATTTTATTGGCATTGTTTCTGTCATCTGATACTCTGTGTGACAGCATTGTGTTCGCTGTGCTGAGTTGTGGACATTGAGTTACTTGGAACTAAGTATTTTTCTGTTTAAAAAAAAAATCATTGTGGGGGCTGGAGAGAGATGGCTCAGCGGTTAAGAACACCCGACTACTCTTCCAGAGGTCCTGAGTTCATTCCCAGCAACCACATGGTGGCTCACAACCATCTGTAAAGAGATCCGATGTCCTCTTCTGGTGTGTCTGAAGACAGCTACAGTGTACTTATATGTAATAAATAAATAAATCTTTAAAAAAAGAAAGAAAGAAAGAAAGAAAAAAATCATTGTAATGGCTAAAATAACTTTTGACTCAGATTGAAAGATTGGAATTTTACAATTTTTTTTTAAAAATCAAAGTAATGATATTTACATTATATATACATACATATATATCTTTTCTATTTATGTCAAAATAGAGTTTTCCCAAATAAAAAGAATCCTAGTGCTTGCCTTTAATCCCAGCACTCAGGATTCAGAGGCAGGAGGATCTCTCTGTGAGTTTGAGGCTAGCCTGGGTCTTCAGAGGGAGTTTCAGGACAGCCAAGAGTAAATACATAGAGAAAGCTTGTTTTGGAAAACCAAAAGAAACAAACAAGAATTCTAGATTTGTTTCTATATATCTACCAACAAACATGTCTGTCTGTCTGTTTTTGAAATAGGACTGACCTGGAACTCACTATGTAGTCCAGGTTGGCCTGTTTCTGCCTCTAGGGTGTGGAGATCAAGTGCATGCAGCTATAGTGTCTGCGTGCACGTGCGCGCGCACACACACACACACACACACACACACTCACACACACACACACACACACACACTCACACACACACACACACACACTGCTTACTGTCTGTGAAAGCCTTAGACTGACCATATGTAAAGTCAGAGCTTAACATGATTTCATAGTGTAAAACCTTCAGCACTGAACATATTCTGAAAACAGGTTATAAAGGAAAATAGAGATGATAATTACCAAAATAGCTAATTTAATTTTTAGTATGCTTGGCCTTGAATCTATTATCTTGCACATGCTAAGCAAGCACTCTGGTCATTAAGCTGTACCTTCAATTCTTCTCCCTTTTCTTTCTTTTTAAGTAAATAAATTTTTTGTAAGTTTTGTACTTGGCTAGTAGTTTAAGTTCAGACAGAGACTAACATTTGATGTTTGTTGTATGGGACATATTTCCAGGAGGATTTTTATTCCTTATAAAAGAGAATAATTTCTATGAATTGTGGTTATTAATCATAGTCCTAAATACAAAAGCATTCCCAGTGAGTTAGTGATGATTCATTATCAAATTTTTAACAGAGTGGTTGTAGACTAGCAGTGAGAATAATTAGCTAGAAAATATTAGCAGGGTAGAGATCCCTTTGTGTGACATTTAAGCTTAATTTCCTGGCCAGTTTATATGACTAATTAGAACTTCTGAAGCATTTGGGATGTGCTGTTGTGGTTGACTCCCTGAGCTCACTAGGGAAGTTAAAATATGATTTCAGTCTAGCAGCTGGCTTTCCTATTGCCGTTCCTGAGCAGTACCTCCAAGTTCATGTTTGAGTTGGGTGATCTTCTAGTCGTACCAACTCCGTACTTTGGAATGCCTGGACAGACTATGATGTAGACGTATGCTTCCCACAGTTGGAGCTGTGTGTGCTTAATCATGCTCCAAGTGAAGGAAGCCTACTTTCTTTATCTAATAGGCAGATACTCTTCTTTAGTCCCAGGGTATTTATTCTTCCTCCCCAGTCATCCTTTGAGGAATTTCTTAGCTGCTTGTTCAACCTTTTTACTCTCATCACCCCCCTCCCCAATATTATTTTAGACAGGGTCTTCCTATTAATTAACCTCAAGTAGACTTTGAATCTGGGAGCTCCTTACTACCTCAGCATCCTGAGTGCTGGGATTATAGGCCTGTTGCTGTCAGTGTGCTATTTTCATTTCCACTTCGTCAGATGACAACTTCTAATTAGTGCTTTGAGGGCACCTTGTGATAGAATTAAGGTGGGCTTCATTGTGCTGGGGGAGGCTTTCAGAATGTAGCCATGCTGGGGTTTACAATTACAAGACCATCTTCTTTTTGATTCATAGTGAAGCTTTTTTAAGTGGGGTTTTTCTGTGTAGCCCTGGTCATCCTGGAACTTTCTGTAGACCAGGCTGGCTTTGAACTCAGATTTGCCTGCCTCTGCCTCCTGAACACCGTTATGAAAGGTGGGTGACACCACTGGCTTTGATGGAAATTTTTACTTGCTAATAGGGTTACTTTCCCTAATTTTCAATGTGCTTGACTTCTCCCATTGGAAAATTTTAAAAACCAGAAATTTGGGATAGCCATACTTACTTGTGCTCTTAAAAAAATCACTTACTAAGATTCTAAAAACATTGTAGACTTGATAGTTGAAATAGCCAGAATTTTCAGTCTACTTTTAAAGTTTTTTCTTGATCATATATAAAAGGATTCTAGTGATGTTTTGAGATAGTACAAAGATGAGTTTTATCTTGGGAGAGAAGGTAAGATTTTCTTTTTCTGAAATAATTAATTGGGCCAGTTCAAAGAATGAGTGGAATTAAAGAACTCTAATAAATTTGTCAAGGGGGGAGGGGATTCTAATGTTCTGTATGGATTCCAAGGGCTCATTGGTGTCATTTATTGGGTAGGTGGCACTGACCTAAATGAACAGTAGAGGAGTTCAGTTACTGTTGGGAGTTTTGGGTCAGTTGACCAAGAACTTGAGAATTGAAGGCTGACTCGAGAGCTAGATGAAGGTATTCAGTGGCAGTTACAGGTACGTATAGGATTCCAGCTGGAAAGGTCAAGATTTGAAAAACACCGAGACTAGTAGGTAGCAGTTAGACCACCATCCTATGGAGAGCTAGCAGAAATAGCTGGGAAGCCCCAGTATGCAAGGAGTGTACAGTAGAAACTAATAGGAACCAACAGCAGGGCCAGGCCTCAGCATTGCAACAGTACAGAAGTGAATGGAGGACCTGGTCACTGCGTCACACACTGCAAAGAAAGAACAGGTGAGAGGCTCACTGTCCATCAGATTCATGACTTGTAAGACCCTAGAACCTGGCAAGACAGTTATGGTAAAGCGGTGAGAAGTGTAGTGTAAGTTGAGGAATTGAGTCAGAGGAAGTAAAAAGTAATGGCTCTGAGTGTGGAGGATGAAAGCTATGAAGTTGTGATGGAACTTTAAAAAACAAAACAAAACTATAATCTATGTTGGGGGAATTTATTCTTTTGTACATCCATCTGTCTTTTGTTGCTTTCAAATAATATTTTGAATGCCATGGTAGCTTCATATACTTTACATCACAAGATGTTTTGTATGTATATGTGCACACACCCATTTTAATTGTGTGTGTGTGTGGGGGGGGGTGGTATTGTTGGTAGTGCATGTGAATGTAGGTCTGTGTTCATATGAAGGCTAGAGGGCAATCTCTGCTCCTCAGGCAACATACATTGTTTTATTTGTTTTTGTTTTTGTCTATGTTTTTTTATTTTTTATTTTTATTTATTTATTTATTTATTTTTAAGTGTCTAGAACTGGCCAAGTAGTCTAGCCCTGCTGACCAGTGATTCCCTAGGGATTTGCCTGTGTCCATTCCCCATTACTAGGATTACAAGCATGTGTCACCATACTCACTTTTTAGGTTCCTGTACCTACCAAACTGTTTCTCCAGCCCCAGTTTCTATTTTTATTATGTCATCAGTGGAACTTTGATCAGTGGAACAGGGTTTCTGCTGTATAACCTTGGCTGTTCTGGAACTTGATCTTTAGACCAGACTGGCTTTGAACTCACCGAGATCTGCCTGTGCTGGGACTAAAGATGTATGTCACCACAACACAGCCATCAATGGGACTTTTAAAGGTGGTTTTTGAAGGCTTTCAAATCAAAGATAGAAGACTTGAGGGCCTCCCTCCATGTTAAGGACATGCATACAGTGGTCTTTGCCAGAACAGGGCAAAGATTCGCTGGGACTGGCATTACAGATGTTCTGAGCTACCATGTGGATGCTGGCTCCTCTGGAAGAGTGGCTAGTTATCTTAGCAGCTGAGCTCTTTTCATCCCCAGTCATTTGTGCTGTCAAACCTTGTGCCCAACCTCTAGAGATGGTAGAAGTTTCTGTACTAAAGTGTGGTCAAGATGGATGCGAGTGAGGTGGTGGGTGTCTGGATTAGTATGTAAGATAGAGACATAAACCAAAGATTACTCCATGGTTTTTGAGCCTGTGCAATAGTAATATAGGATTTCCATTATTAAGTAAGGGGAAACATTTTGGAATGAAATCCCTAGATGGGCATGTATGTGAGTGGTGTGCTTTTATGGCTTCTGGATATTACATAGTGACATGAAAAAAATCTCAAGCTAGTCAGCTCTTTGTAAGCATGGTTTTGAGTACTCTCCATTTACTCTTAGGGAAGATGCCTAGTCAAAAATAATATAAAGGGGGGAAAACCAGCTGCTAAGATGACTCAGTGGGTGAAGATGCTTCTAATCAAGCCAGAGGACTTAACTCGGTGAGTTGTCAGGGATGACTTGGTGGTTAAGAACACTAGCTGCTTTTAGGACGTGGGTTTAATTTTTAGCACCTCTGGCTTCTGTGGGCACCAGACATGAAAGTGATGTATACAGACATTTATGCAGGCAAAACACTCTGTCCTGGCTAGTTTTATGTCAACTTGACATAAGCTAGAGTCATCTGAAAAAAGGGGGGGAACCTTAATTGAGAAAATGGCTCCATAAGATCATGCTGCAAGCATTCCTGCAGCACATTTTCTTAATTAGTGATTGATGGGGGGAAAGCCCAGCCCTTGGTGGGTGGTGCTGTCCCTGAGTTGGTGGTCCTGGGTTCTACAAGAAAGCAGGCTGAGCAAAGCCTTGGGAGTAAGCCAGTAAGTAGCACCCTTTCATGGTTTCTGGATCAGCTCCTGTCTCTAGGATCCTACGTTGTTTGAATTCCTGCCCTGACTTCCTTCAGCAAGCAATTTACCTGCCAGGCCAGCTCCCAGGCCCCACTAGCTTTCTATTTTGATAGTATGGTTATATTGTTAAAAGACATGCATGCTTTTAAGCCCATTGACTTAAGTAGATTATGAGTAGGTCACTCCAGTTTCTAATTTTTCTTGTCCTATTGGAGACGGGATCTGCTAAGAACTGCTTTACGTGAGTAGAGTTGGGGAGTTCCTTATCTCTAGTTTGCTAGTGACTTAAGAAGAGGTTTCCAGGGGAAACCTCTCTTAAGTTTATCACTACCCAGAAGTCACATTCACTTAACAGTCATGTATAGTCAGCAGCCATTGTATCTGATACCATTCCATCTCAGAAAATGCTTTGTACTTTTTGACTTTTATGATGAGATTTTTTTTCTTGATAATCTTTCTGGGTAATACATACCTAAAACATTTTTGATAATTGGCAATGGAAAGGTGAGAAGCATGAGAGAACAGAAAGCAAGTGTGAAGAAAGGTAATTGGAAGTTATCACACGAAAAGAAGCCCCTGGAGGCTTTTAAAAATAGCTCTTTCTGCCACAAGTTTTCAGCTTTCTAAAATTCCTTTCTCTCAGTTTCATTGTAGAAATTAAGCTAATGAAAGGCACTAGATCATTGAAATTAGAAGTTTAACCTGTGGGAAACATTTCCATAAATGGTATCTTGTTAAATTTATTACTTCTGGGGCAGTGGTGGCACATGCCTTTAATCCCAGCACTTGGGAGGGAGAGGTAAGCAGATAGATCTCTTTAATTTGAGAACAACCAGGGCTACACAGAGAAACTATCTTGAAAAACCAAAGTATTATTTACTATTAGATAGATAGATAGGTAGAGGTTCAAGACAGGTCTTTTGGCTACTGACTTTAGGTGAAATTGCCTTTATTGTTAATTACTTGAATATGGAATAATATTAAGTTAGCTTGTATGATATAGTGAAAAATTAAATCAACCCAAAAACGTGTGAAATTTCTTTCTTTTCAGCAAGTTAGTAATTGGTTCTGTTGCAGGCACTTGGTGGGGATCCTCCAGTTAATTAAGTTCTAAAGAAGGCCCCAACCAGGTCTGGTAGTGTAGACCTGTAATTCCAGTTACTTGGGAGACTTGAGTCTGGAAGATTGTTCAAGACTTGACCTGGACTACATAGTGAATTTAAGGCCAGCCTTAACAATTTACTGAGACCTTGATTTGGGGGAAAATTTTTTTTTAAAGAAGTCTGATGTAGCTCAGTAGTAGAGAACCTTCTTAGTATGTCCCAGGTTCAATCCCTAACACTGCATTGTGGGAGAATTCAGAACCCCCCTCCCTTTTTTTGTCGTGTGTGTGTGAGTGTGTGTGTGTGTGTGTGTGTGTGTGTGTGTGTGTGTGTGTGTATGTGTTTGATTTTTTTTTTTTTTTTGAGACAGTACCTCAGTAGCCCAGGCTGGCTTAGAACATAGCTAATTAGCTCATAGCCCAGGCTAACCTTGAGATCTTCTTATTCACTTTCTGACTGGCAAGATTACAGGCATTCTTATTTTAATTTTTATCATGTGATTTACTTTAGGGGGAGTGTAATATACATGTTCTTGCTATGTAGCCTTCATAGGCTTCAGACATGAGAACCTCTTGTCTCAGCTTCCCTCTTGCTGAGATACAGTAATGCGCCACCATGCCGAACTCTGTTACCATTAATGGGCTATAAGGGATGTTTTGATATTCATGGTGGTTAAACAGTAAAGAAAACATTTGAAAGGATTTTTTAAAATTAGAAGAGGTGCGTTCTTACTTGTGTAGTATTTTCTGACCTTAGTTACTTGCTTCAGTAGTTAATTTTTTTTGTCCTTTAAAAGAAAAATATGAATAAAGGACAAAATTTAATTTTACTGCCTTAAACAGTCTACATTTTAAAATGAATCCATGGCATATATGTATGTCAGTATAGTATATATTGGGTTGTGATGTGTATTTAGAACTTCTGTGCCCGTTTAAAAATAATCCAGTTGGGCCGGGCATGGTAGCACATACCTTTAATCCAGTGGAAGTTGAAGACCTGCCTTCCCTGCTCTCTGATAGTTTATTTGCTATCACTCTGTGCCTGCCTGGCAGTGTTTATAATGCCGTGTGTGTGTGTGTGTGTGTGTGTGTGTGTGTGTGTGTGTGTGTGTGTGTGTGTGTGTAGTCTTGTTTCTCATTGCTGCTCTGTGAACATCTCTTTTGCCCCAGGTTTTCAGAAGGATAAATTATGATTCATAAAAGGTGGCTGCAGTACTGGAGGCTCTTTAACTTACTGCACTCTATGGGGAAGGTCTGGGATTTAGTCTCAGTCACTCTTGAGAGGCCTTTTTTGTAGTTACTTTATTGCCACTCTGACAGCTTCTGGCTGAACGCTGGAGATACAGGTATAAATCTACCCAGGGTGTGTCTTGATCTCATGGAGTTTATGGAGGCACAAGTTCTTCATAGTTACTGGGTATAGTTGCATCTGACCTGCATATACTACAACTTCAGGTCATCCCTAGCTTACTTACTTACAACATCTCATGCAGTGTAAAGTTATCAAGTGTGGTCACACTGAATTGGTTTAAAAGACAAGTCTGGATATAGTAATACAGACTAAATACTCTTCATATTTAAAAGATTCTGTTTTTCAAATTATGTGTAGTATGTGCATAGGCATGTGCACATGAGTGTAGGTAGATACCTTCAGACGTCAGAGTGCCCGGTCCCTTGAAACTGGGTGCCCTGTGCGTGCTGGAAGCTAAACTTGGATTTTAACTCCTGAGCCACATTTCCAGTCCTATTCTAAGATATCTTTTATCCTGATAGGTTAGTTCTCATGTGCAGACATGGAACCTCAGATACAGAGGGTCACTTGTAACCAAAATTCAGCTGTCAAGAAGGATGCCTTATTTTTTTATATAATTTTCTTTTTAAATTGTTGCTGTCCTGATACTTTCACCACAGCACATCTTGATGTATACAAATACATACAAAGTTGTTCATTATAAATATGTATCAGTACAATTAAACATAATTTCCAAGATTCCCAATATCCTGAGTTAATTTTTAAGAATGTAAATAAAAGTGGATGGATATGCCAGCTATATTTTAGAGTGCTAATATCTTTTGATAGTGTTTTTCCCCATCCCACCTAGAAGAGTCATTGATGAATATTTTCACTCACATTCAACAGACACTTGTGTGCCCACTGTATTTAGAGCGTGTCGCACATACTCAGCATGTTAGCTGACATCGTGTGCAGAATACTGTGCTGTGCTACATTATCACTTGGTATTTATTAGTGTTTAACAACAGATTTATGAGAATAAAACCAAAAGGATTTAAAAACTGGCATGGAAATGTATTTCTGTGTCTTCTGATGAAGTGAAATATCACAAAGACATTTGCATAGGCTCTTTCATAGTTATTAATGTTACAACTAAAGTTGTTATAACTAAGGGTGAGAATTTTTTTATGATTATTCTTGTTACTGTCTGCTATTTTGGACCTGAGGCTTTTATAGTAAGTTTTGCCTAAGATATGCTGTTTTTTGTTAAGTATTTTGTTTTTTGAGACAGTCTGTGTCGCTTTCGTTGGCCTGGAATTTAGAGATCTGCCTGCTTCTGCCTATGCCTCCTGACTGCTTGGATTAAAGGTGTGCATTACCAGGCTGCTCTGGGGAAGATACTTTGAAATGTTTTCATTTTCTTGTTTTAGTAGATTTTAAACTCTTGACTGCAACAGTTCTGCAAGACTTTTTCAGCTGTTAGGAAGACAGCATAGAGTGTCTTGGGTTTCTTGCTTGTGTTGTCCAATTTATTACAAAACATTGGCATAGTTCTTTTATTTTTTATTTTATTTTATTTTTTTATCCTGCCAGTGGTTTGGAATAAACAGAGTTTCTGTTCAGATCTTGAATTGCCTAGAAATTGAGTTTCCTGAACTGAATTTGTGAGGTTTTTTTGCTATGCATGTGGTCTTCTTTTAGTGTCTTCACTATCTGAGGCTGTTTGTCCCCACTTTGTCATCTCTGTAACCTAAGAGCATAGTGTCACCTTCCACATCGATTTTCCTTGCCAGGATAGAATTTGACCATTAGATAAGCCGAGGAAATGTCTCTGCATCTGCCTTTCAGGGTCATTTTTTGGGGGAGGGGGTTCATGGTTACTTTTGATTTAACAGCTAAAATTTAGCCAAAGCTACATTATTTAGACTTTTTCACATTCATTTTATTATTTTATATGTATGAATGTCTTGCCCATATTTATGTATGTGTACCATGTGTGTGCCTGGTACCTGTGGAGATCAGAAGCAGGCATTAGTTCTCCTGGGACTGGAGTTATGATTGTGAGCTGCCATTCGGGTTCTGGGAGTCAGGCCCAGATCCTCTTGTTACAAAAGCAACAAGTGTTCTTAACCATTGAACCAGCTTTCTAGCCCCAAACCACATAGTTTAAAGCAATGATAAAAGATCAAGTGTATCACTTCATGAGAAAATTGGGTTTCAATTGTAGGTACCAAGTTTCTGGTGTCATTAAATATAATTGCTGTCATTCTACTGACTTATTAAATATGCATACAGACTCTTGGTATATCATAATATACCAAGCTATTTATATGATTTTAAATATAAAACTGATCAAGTTTCACATGAGAAGCAATTATATAATCACATTATTACCATTTCAGCCATGTTGAGAAATAAATGTATTTGTTTGGTTTGGTTTCTTCTAGTTATTTCTAGGAGAAAAATTACTATAGTAGTGCTTGGATAGGTTTTTATTTGGGAATTAGATCAATGACTGTCCTACTACTTTAGTCTTTTCTAAGATTCAGCACCTGTATGGGCTAACAGATTAAAGATAGCATCAGAGAACACCAAAATGTGTTGATGATGCATTATGGGTTGAAAACCCAATACTTACTCTTGGACTAGTTGATCTAAAAAAAATGAGCCCGAGTGTGAATTCTCCACTTCAGTCCCAGTATCTTCTGTCCATCAGTGTGTGTTTACTCATCTACCTAGAATCTTGTTTCCTGTGTCTGTCTGTCCCTATGTTTATGTCCTTGTGTCCTCATTGCTGTCCTTCACAAAGTGCTTTGCCCTGAACGACTCAGAATTACAGAAAGCATGAATGAGGGATTCTTTATAGAAATATTGAATAGAGCTTTATAAGGGAAGAAACTTTACTGATCCCCAACTAACCAGGAAGCACTTAGAAAAATGAAGCACCTGTGAACATTTTCAAGTCACATCCAGAAGTCGCTTACAACATGGATGACCAGTATTTGTTACTTAAAGTTGTTTCCAATGTGTTGGCTGCTTTCAGCAAATGATTACCACAACACACACACACACACACACACACACACACACACACACACACACACACCCTACATCACACCACACCACACACCATACACACTTATCTGGGTCAGGGGCATAGAAGAGTACATAATTTCTGATGAAAGATAGCTGAGGTTATCAAGGTTATAGTAAGGTGTTCTCTCCACCCCCCAGACAGAATTTCTCTATTTAGTCCTGGCTGTACTGGAACTCACTTTGTCAGCCAGGCTGGCCTTGAATTCAGAGATCACCCTGGCTGTACCTCCTGAGTGCTGGGATAAAAGGCATGTGCCACCATGTCCAGCTATACTAATTTTCTCCTAAAATTCAGTTTAAACTTAAACCAGCTGAGTACACAGTAGGATAGTGGGTTAGGTACATAATTCTTAAGTGATCTCAAGCCGTAGTATTTATTGACTTTATGTTGAACTGTGACCTCACCAGTTCATCCTCTGGGATCGAGAAGTATTTTCATAAAATTGGATCACTGTAGGCAGCTCATCTACCTCTCTCGGGGTCCTAGTCTCTTATTTGTCAAAGAAGGGGTCAGGATGGAGTGGGATGGATGCCTTGAAGTGTTTAACATTGTACTGAACACACACCAACCAGCTCTAGAGCTGCTCTCTCTACAGGATTGCCCAACAGCGTTGCAATATATTAGGGACATTCTGAAATTCTACCTGTAAAATTCATTATAATTTCTAGTTCTTTGGTTTTGTTTTACTACATGTGTTTTCTCTAGGCTAGTCATTTGAGTACAGGTGCTGCCTCCTTTAAAACAGGGCTCTTCTAACAGAATGAGGCAGTGAGTAAGTCCAGTAGACCTGTGATTTTTTTATTCTTTGTTTTCTCATGTACTTGTAGTTTTGCTGACTTCCCAGTGGCTCATTCCCCTACTCCCAGTGGAACTGTTTCAAGAGCATTCACTTGGTATCCTATATGTAGGATGCATTTATTTGCAGAAGCATTAGTGTAGGAAACCATGTAACATTCTTCCAGGAGGGGACAGACACATGTACACATAAATACCTACTACTAGCTTGTTTTGAGCAGGAGTGGGGAGGGCCTGGGGGCCACTAATATGGCACAATCATTAGTTTGAAAAGATGCTAAGTCTGCAGACAGGAATTTCATTGGACCGGGTCTTTTGGTTCTGTTTTTCATTAGTTCCCTTTACCCTGGTCAAGTTCTTATATGTTGTGCATTATCAGTTTTCTGTAGAATAATCTACATTATAATCTGTGTCTCTACAAAAATCTAAATTTTAGAGATGTGTCATTATCTCACACAGGACTTGGAATATTGTCAAATAGGACTAGTTTCACTTTCACCTTAGCATAGACTTAGCCCTGCTCCACCCTTCACCAGACCTTCATAAGCCCAGAGTCCTAACAGCCTTTCTCATTCACTCTCTTTAGAAACTTGCTTTATGGTCTAGCTTCATTAAAAGTTTCCTGACCAATCATCCTAAAATAACTTAAATTGCTTTGTGACAGTAAATTATATATTCATTGATAAGCTATCAGTATTGTTTTGTACAATACAAGTTGCAGTATTCTTTTTGTATTAGATTTACAGCAAAGATAGTGAATTCTTAGTAGATAAAAATATGCAGTATGTGAATTTATTACTATATCTTAATTATGAAATATTTTAAACATGGGTCAGAGTGAAGAGAAAGGCCAGGTGTCTGCCAGGGAGCTCACAGAGCAACACTAAAGCCATTCTGAGGAGTAGATTTTCCCTTATTTTACAGTGCATAACAAATGTGACCAAACCCTACCTCCATACAGGCTTACTTCTACACAAGCCCCACCTTAACACACATAAGCAAGCAGACAATTTCTGTTCACCTGGCTTGCTCGTTCAGTCTGTTCTGACACTTGTCTTCCCCAAAGTACTATTAGGACACAGGTTGAGGATACAGTCTCCGAGACAGCTCTTTTCCCTTCAGAGTCCAGGCACACACTCTGGGTTGTTTTCCTTGTGCTTATGATAGCCAAGCTGTGGATCAGTGCTCCCATGATCCTCTCTTGAGTTTTATTAATGTTCAAGAGCATTCCCTAGGATTGTGTGTGGCCAACACTAAATTGTGCTCAGTGGTTGATTATAAAGAGTTTCACAGAGAATATTGATGACTCAGATGAAGAGATGAATAGGAAAATAGGTAGAGGAAGCAATTAAGACTCAAATTTGTGGGGCTGTTAGAGAAACATCTGTATAAAATAAGTGCTGATGGTGTTACATTGTAGCTGCAGTGGCTCCTTCCTTTTCTAAGTCATAGCAGCAGTTAACACAGTGCACTAGAACCTTAATAGACAAACACTTAAGTCCTTATTTTTTTGTTTTTGTTTTTAAGTTATTGAACTTATGAGACTATCAATTCAAATGGATGCATTATAGTTCTTCGGAACCATTATGATCTCAAAAGCAAAGGAGAATGATACAGATACACTGACTGAGGTGTTTTGAGGTGCTTCGAAGTGTTCCAAGCTGTGACTTACCTTAACATGTTCTTGAAGTACCATGGCGTGGATTAAAAGGTATGCTTTCAGAAATCTCTCAGTGACCCAATGGTCATGGGCATAATCAACACTTAACTATATTTTTATACTTTAAGATACTTTAATATTTAGATCACAGGTATGTTTATGGATATATAGTGGGGATTTTGCTGTTAGAATCACAAGTTTTTGACTAACTGGTTTTTTTCCCCCCTCTTCTGACAGAAGTTTGTGGGGGACAGGGTAGATGCTCTCCTTAGATGATTGTAAAAGCTATAATTTCTTTCATCAAATAGCTTAGAGATAACTAATATAACTAATCTTTTCTTCTAGCCTTTTCTCTCTTTTTTAATTGGTTATTTGGGAATTTCACATCTTGTACTCTGATCATACTCTTTAACCAGGCCTCCCTCCCATGTGTACCCCTTCCCCTATAACCCCTCCCCCTTAAGAGAAAAGGGGGAAAAATTCCGTTTGGTGTTGTCCATATATTCAATGGAGCATGGTCAAACTCCTAGTGGATCCCCCTACCCCCTGCAAGGGAAGACGAGTCTTTCTCCACCTGTGTTCCTGCCAGAAGCCATCAACTATGGAGACCTGTGTGTATGTGTATGGTGTGGGGATGTGTGTGTGGCAGTGGTTGAGACCAGCTCTCCTGCACAAGCACCATGCTGGGCACATAAGTAATCTTAGTTATGTATTAGTCTATAATTATCCTAAAGCTACTATCATAGACTAATTCTCTGCAAAGCTGTCATTAAACAGTGTGTTAAGTTCTTCATTTAGGGCATTAATGTTCCCAAACAATGATTCTTTGGACTGTCTGTAGAACAGTACTACCGTTTATGGAAGAAAAAAAAATCATTTCGAGGAAAACGAATGATTTTAAAAAATAATGTGAGTTCATGAATGTAAGTATGCAGTTAATCATACATGTGTTCATAGTATGTAGTCTTGTAATTACTTATGTTTACTAGGAGTGGTAAGTTTAGACTCTGTAATACCTACTTATCCCTTAAGGGTCTTTATGGTTTTTATGTTCATAAAGTTTTACTTGCATGGTATAAGATTTATGTCATTATTTGAGATTTTGGAATCTAGTTTTTTGTGCTGTGGTTATTCCTGAGTTTATTTTGTATATTGCAGTGAAGGAATCTGGGGGCAGCACTGAGCTTACTAATGTTTTATCACATTTAGAATTGTCCTTTCCAACATGAAGTAAAGTGTTTTCACTGGAAAGATAAAGGTATAAGCCAAGGACCAACAGGTCGAATGGAAACACTGATGATACAGGCCGTGGTTTCATTGGGCTGCATATACAGGCTCCTGTGGGATGTGGATAGCTCCAGAAAAAGTACTTTATAACTCATCTCAAGTATGAGCCCAGTTGAGAAAATGGAGTTTGTTGGGTCAGGTCAGTTCCTGGGAAGAAAATAAGGGAACGAGGAAAATTGACCTTTTTGAAAAATTCATTGACACCACCTTTCTGTGCACCACAGAACTGCTGCGACATAGATAGATGAGCAGGAAGATGGTCTTCACAGTGCCCAAACTTGTAGTTAGTTAAAACGAGGAAGCACCGTTTTCATTAGTAATGAAGTCAAGCTCGTACACAGGGCTCAAGTGCCATGAGCTTTCGATAGCCCATTGTGGGGAGACTGTGCAACTTCAGGTGCCTTACCATCTCTTGTGTTAGTTAATGTGGATCTTTAAAGTTGTGACGGTGAGCATGCAACATTGAAAAAACGGGTTAGGAGGAAATCCTGGGACAGAAAGACAAGATGACCCTGAAAAAGTATTTCCTTTGAGGGCTTTTGTGTTTTGCCTATCACAGTAATGGTGGCAAAGGTGATGATAGCAGCTGAGCAACTGGGTTAACTCAATATTAATTCAGCTTTATTAAGACTTTTTTTGGGGGGGGGTTCTTTTTTTTCGGAGCTGGGGACCGAACCCAGGGCCTTGCACTTCCTAGGCAAGCACTCTACCACTGAGCTAAATCCCCAACCCCTTTATTAAGACTTTTATGTTGACATTCCTGTAGGGAAACCTGTGGTTGAGAATTCTAGCCAGGGTTAGTTGACATGATAGAGACAGACAACATCTATGCACATCCATAACAAGGTAAGATGGGGCCAGTGGAGCCACAGAAAGCGGTCATTCACCTTTCACATTTTCATTAGCTCCCTCTTCAATAAGCAAGTTTTAATCCTAGCCTGGTTTCCCAAATGGATTCTATATATCCCATTAACAGATCTTCTAGTCATTCCTGTAGTCCTGTTTCTGGTGAGTAAATGTCTAGAAAATAAATACTTTTCTTAAATGAAGCTTACGTTTTTAAGATAAACACCTATCTTGTCATGGGATAAATCTATACTCTTATTTGCTTGATGTTTGATTTACAAATAGAATGATAAAATATTCAAAAGGGTTGTTTTGTTTTTTAAACAATCTTTGTCTCTACAAATGCATTATTGTGAGTTGGATACTGGTGGGTCTAAAGGAGCAGTTCTCAACCTGGGGCTTGAACAACCTTTTCATACGAGTCACTCGCCTAAGGCCATCAGAAGACACAGATATTTACAGCGATGATTTATAACAGTAGCAAAATTGCAGGTATGAAGTAGCAGAGAAAATAATTTTATGGTTGGGGGGGGTGTCACCATAATGAGAACTGTAATAAAGGGTCCTTGCATTAGGACGGCTAAGAACTACTGCTCTAAGGCTAGAAAGGCTTCAGTATTTACTGTATTGTCAGACAGTGGTGTGCTGCTTGCTAAATAAGTGCTTTACCTGGACTCAGCATTCCCATTACACAGATGTGGAGGCTGAAGTTAGAGAGTAACTGAAAAGCACTGGGAAAATGGGGGCTTTATTAGAGCAGAGCTTGAAAGTAGCTCGCTTAATAATTGGAGCATCTTCTTGAAATGAAAAGAGATTATTTATAGGGAAACTGATTGTGATCTTTTTCACATCCCGCAGAAGAAAAGCTGTATCCAACTAAAACATTCCCATATTTGGGGTTGACCAGATTTGGTTTGTTAGGAGATGGATAATTGCCCTTTTATAGCTACTGGATTCTCCATCACTCTTTTGCTTCCTTTGACTCAGTGGCTCTGATACTCCCTAAACAGTCTTTCCTTCCTTTTTTTTTTTTTTTTGTTGCTGCTCTCTTGGCTCCAGTGTCTCTGACTCCTTTACCTTAATATTTTGTACTCTCCAGTCCACTCCTTCCCCCATTACTTGTAGTTTAAACAAAAGACTGCTCTGTATTCTTCCTGCAGATTAATACTATGAACATTGTCTGAAATCAACTTTTGTGTCTCAGAACCAGGCAGGTCAAACGAGAAGTGAGTAGACTAACTAGAGTCAGTGAGGATGCTAGGAAAATACCATAAATCTTAAATCCTAGAAGATTGACCCAGGACAAGATACCTCCTTCAGAATAAGGAGCTTGTTAGCCTCTTGGTACTTCTTTTACCACAGTCTGTCTTGATCTGTCTTTTGCCACATACACTGTACAGAAAGAGGAAACTGAGAAACTGACCTCCTCTGAGCCCTTAATGTATATCTGGTCTGTGTTTGAATAGGGAGGACACAAATGGGCTGAGGCTTCCTCAGCTATACCAGAACCAAACCAAGGGAACGATTTGGTCCACTTTAGATGTTTTGACATTATATTTATTTCAGTCAATGTTTAATGTGTCTTATAGTGCTATCCATGTGCATGTCTGCCATGTAAAAGGATAGCCTAAAATGCCATTGTATAACTCTGGCTCATTGCAGAAACTGTTTCTAGGCTACTTAGAGTTGTTAAATACAGTCTGTATTTAACTAACCCTTAGAGCCATTACCACAGTCATTTTTTTTTCCTGGCTTATTTAATCATATGCCAGTCTTCATATTTTCCAGTTTGATTACTGTAGTATATTTGATCATTAGAATGTAATTTTCATTCACTGATAAATACTTTATTGAAGAGCTTTCCCCAGAAAGATTAAATAAGATATGACTGTTATAATGGGACAAGCAAATGAGAATTATCACAAGGAAGAAAAGGGCATCTTAAGGCAATATTAAGAATATAGTGTCCTTAAAGGTTTTTTATGGTGTTTTCTCATTGTCTTTGCACGATCAGTGTGTGATTAGAAGTTAGGGGATGGCTGGGCTAGAGAGATGGCTCATGGTTAGGAATGCTTGCTGCTCTTACAGAACGCACTGGGTTTCCAGCACCCACATTGGGTGGCTCACAACTGCCTATAGCTCCAGCTTCAGGGGATTTGATGCTTTTTTGGCCTCTTTGGGTACCAGGTACACATGGTGCACATACATGCACACATATAAACACTCATACACTTGAATTAAAAATACATCTTTAGGAAAAATGTAGAGGAAAGTTCTGCCTTGTGAGTTAAAAATAATATCAACTTTGGGGAGTGTTGATGAAGGTGTGGAAGTCAGATGTGAACCATGTCCCCTGCCTACAACTTCTTAGCTCTGTAGAGTTAGGCCAGATTTCTAATTGCTCTGTTTTCTCATTTCTTTAGAATGAAATTCTGGCTTTTGAAAGTGTTTTAATCAGTGTTCCGTTGCTGTGAAGAGATACCATGACCAAAGCAACCTTATAAAAGAAATAGTTGGGGCCTGGCTTAGAGTTTCAGAGGGTTAGTCATTGACATCCAGGTGGGGAGCATGGCAGCACACATGGCACTGATGTAGTAGCTGAGAGCTACATCCTAATCCATGGGCTTTGGAAACCTCACAGGCCACCCCCAGTGACACACTTCCTCCAACAAGGCCACACCTATTCCAGCAAGGTCCCACCTCCTAATTCTTCTAATCCTTTCAAATAATGCTACTCCCTGCTGACAGAAGCATTCAAATATCTGAGCCTGTGGAGGCATTCTTATTTAGACCACCACAGAAAACAGTAAACAGCCACCTCTATATTTTATTTGCAATGATGAATTATCAGTTGTGCAGATGAGACCATGCTCCTTGTCTTTCATTTGACACCTGGTTTTGCATTTCTTACAGCATGATAATAGGGTTGGAAAGAATTTAGTGTTTAATTGTCATAAAATCTATTTTATAGAAGCTGTTGTATTCAAGAAATATCAAACATTTATAAAGCACCTTCTGACCACAGGCACATGTGCTCCTTACAATCACAATTTTGTTTTCTCTGAATTTTGTTACTCTAAGATCTCAATATTCCTGTTAACTTTTATGTCTTGAAGGTTCATGTACGTAGTATATGCCAGCATTATCTTTCTTTTGGCCAAATAATAACTATTATCACCAAGTTGTCTTTCAAAGAATTACCCATATTTAAACTCCTAACAGTTTATGTCAGGTCAGTTTGCTTCTCTGTGTGCATCTTTTACCTGGGTATTAACAAGTTCTTAATCTACAGACATTACTGCATAATTGAGCTAATAGTATAAAAGCTGTGCCAAGAAACTGGCCACAGGCCTGTTGTATACCGTCTCCCTGAATGATTTTTGATAGTTTTCACCACCAAGTTATGCAGTCAGCAGAGTCAAGCCAAGGTCTTGATGAACAGATGATTATTTCCCCAGGCCAGGCCTTGTGTTATACCAGTTTCTGGAATAGATACCCGGATACCTCAAGCGAGACCATTAACCACATTTATATTATTCCTGTATATCTGTCTACACATACAAATGATGGACACACAAAGATGATTTTTTATCTTTGAACCATTTGAAGATAAAATGCCAGGATCAGATTTTTCTCTAAACACTACATTGAGTATTTCTAGAAGTAAGAATTGTAATCGAAATTAAGAGGAAATTAAAATTGATCTATTTTATTCAGATACTGTTAATTTTCTAATGTCTTCTACAACTGAAAAACATCCTAAACCATATGGTTTTTGTCTCTTTAACTAGGTCAGTTTCTTATTTTGTTTATATCAGTTCAAATTTATTCCTTGTGTTTAAATTCAAGATCTACATTTTCACCATAATGTAATTAAAATGACACTGTATCTTATTGCATAAGTGGCATTCAGTAAATAAGATTTAACTCAGTCCCGTTCCATCTCTGTATTGCTTTATTTTATGGGGAGTGGGATTCCTGGAGATGAACCCAGGGTTTCATACATTCTAGCTAAATATACAACACACACACACACACACACACACACACACACACACACACACACACACACACACACACAGTTTCACTAACTTGAAAAGCCAGGTTCTGAGTGCAATTGAGGGTGATGATCTTAGTTAAGCTCCTCTATTCCCATTCATTGACACAGACTGCTGGCAGATGGTTAGATTTTTTTTTTCATTTAAAATTTAAAGAGGAAAAATAGAAGGGACTTTAAAAATTAAGGAGAAAGGTAGTTTTGAAGTGTGTCTACACAGTATGTATGATGGGGGGGGGCGTATTTTCATCTTTTGGCATCTACTGCCTGTCTTTGACATCAGCTCTGGGGCATGTTGCTCTGTTAGGAATGTGTTTACTAAACGTGGTGGTCCAGGGAGATCCAGCACACTGCCTTGATTATATCTGTTGAACTCATCAGAACCAGTGCTTACACTAAGCTAAATTCTAGCACAATTGCTTTTAAAAGTAACATTAAGATAAAACCTGATTCAAAATAAGTTTGAAAAAGGTGGACATGTTACCCTTTGTGTTGGAGTCAAGGGTCAGAGATTGGGTACTAAGCGAGCATTCTCTCACTGAGCTTCTGATGGAGTGTCTTTTTCAAAGGACTGTCTTCTGCTCCTATAGATAGAAAATGAGTAAATTCTTTAAAAATAAATTACATGTTTACTTAAAATGTATGTTCAAGGCTGGGAATATCACCTAGTTGGTAGAGTGCTTGCTTAGTATACAAAGGCCCTAGGTTTGACTCCTGAGTATTGAATAAAACTGATAGTGGAGGTAGTAGAAAGAAGCATGTGGATCACAAGTCCAAGGTTGTCAACTACCTGATAAGTTGGAGACCATCCTGGGATTCATGAGACCCCGTCTCAAAACAGCAAATATCAATAACAAAAAGTTATTTTCAGACAGATAAATTTTTCTACAATTTTTGCTGTTTTAAGTTATGAATATGAATGCACTCTGTCCATTTGCCCTGATTGTGCTTAAGTTCCATTAGGGCGTGGGCTTCTGTCTCTTGCTCATTGATGTTGGACATACCTGTACTTAGTTCCTAGTAGCTGCTCAATATGTAACTGGTGAGGGCCAGATTTGGTGCAGACATTACATGGTGAGCCTGCTGTGGTTTTCCTTTAGTTACCAAGCACCTTCCCAATCAGTCCCAGTTCAGGTTTTATGCCATTTATTTATCTCACGGGATGTATACTGATGTACACAGCATGTGATCGGTTTAAGTTAATCTGCTCTGTCTAGCACTGTCTTCTTCTTAAGTGACTTCTCAGAACCCCCAGTGCTTTATTTCAATTACTGCTCATAGAAGTTTGGGTTGTAAGTGTTTTCTTTTTCCACGTTTTCCTTGAAGTAGCTCGCTGGTGTTGCTTACCTTCAGTTCTTTTTAATCCCATTTCAAGATGATGGAAAAAAATGAAGAATTCAGATAAATAGGACTACTTTTAAGTTCTGTGACCCCATTGACGAGATTTCTTCCCTGTTTTGCGCCTGTTCTTCAGTTCATTGGTTGATATGCTTCCAAAGCCTGAGCGCTGTTGTGCAACAGCAGAGGTAGGGAGTGGCTGCCTCTCTGGTTTAGGGGTGTGCTTGCTTACTAAATTGTTCTGTACTCACTGCATTGTTCGGTGTCTGACCTGGTTGTTTTAGTTTTTTAAATGTGCATTATCTTTTGGCCAGAAAAAGTGTTAGGATGCTGAAATGTGATAACCTCTATCCTTTTTTGTACATTTGTGGTCATACATTTTTTTATCTGGTGTGGAGAAAATATTCTTACCTCTTCCTCAGCAGAAAAGAAGTATACACAGATGCAATGGGTGTGCAAGTTAGGAAATTCATGAGGACTGGGGTATGCAAAACAATCAAAACCAAACCCTTAAAAGAGCTTTGTGCTCACTGCTTCTACCACTTGCTGGGATTTTGTCTTGAAGTTGTCTGGGCCTTAAATCTGCCGTCATAGTCTGAGTGCATACGTGTATCAGTTTTGCTGTGTGTGTTTCCTTGGAGTCATCTGTACCTGTGGTTTTTACAGTGATTCCACCTCCTCCTGAGCCCCGAGGGAAGAGGTTCATAAAGACATTCATTCTGTTTAGGGCTGCGTGCTCCAAGGTCTCTCTCCCTCTCCGCACATCATCTGTTCAGTTGTGGGTTAATTACCCTCTACCTGAAGAAAAAGCTGTCATCCCAAACAAGAAGCTATTTGTAACTGATACCTAGTGGGAGAGGGAAAAATCAGTTTTCTCTAATGGGTGCATCATGTAGTCTAGGTTAGGGTACACGTGATCTTCAGAGTTGGGCACCATGGCTGTTACGTACTTTATTGGATCTTTTCCAGAAAACCTATTTTGTAATCACTCTCTCCAATAGACTGATGGCATATTCATTAAAAAAGGTCAGGATTGCATGTAACAACTATTGGATCTTTTTCATACTGAAGAAGCAATTTGATCTTAGTATTTATAGGATTCTTCACCTTAGCATAGCAGCTAGGTTAAATAATGTGTGGTTTTGTGTAAAATGTTACCAGGCTCAGCTGACAATTAGGATTTTAAAGATAACATTTGTAATTAAAATACATTTACATAACTTTACCCTTTCCACCCAGGCCCTCCCAGATCACCTCCCACAAGCTTTTTACACCTCCTCTTCTTACTCTGGAATTAATAGCCTCTCCTTCCTGATTATTGTTTTACACACACACACACACATACACATGTGTACATGTAAATGTATACACAGATATATAAGTACAACCTGCTGAATTGATTTGTTGTTTGTGTGAACATTTTCAGTGTACATTTCTTTATATTAGACAACCAGTTAGGAGGCTTAGCCCCTGAGAAGAGCTAATTCTCCCAATCAGCAGCCATCAGCTGCTTGCAGTTCCTTGTCTAAGAAAATGAGCCCATAAGGCTTGCTGTTGATATTGCCACTCTTTAGGCCTTGTTTATGCAGTCATTTCTATGAGAGATTTTCACAGCAGGCTTCCTGATGTTTTACCTCTTAACATCTTTCTGCCTCCTCTTCTAAGATGTTCCTTGAACCATAGATGCAGGAACTATGATGTAGGTGTGTCCACTGGGGCTGGGCTCCCTACAGTCTTTTGATTTCCGTATTGAAGTTTTCTGTGATAGTTTCCATTTACTGTAAAGAGAAGTCTCCTTGACACAAGTGATACCTATTTATCTGTTGGTATATACTTATCTATATGAGTATAGGAATAACATTTAGAATATAGTTAGTAATTGCTCAGCAGGCTATATACTGCATGATCTTGTCCACATTTCCTACAAGGGTGCATGATGTTGTATCAGCATGTTTTATTGTCATTGACCTAATCTAATGAGTATTTATTTATAGAAGGGATGGGTCAGGTACTCTGATTGATACTTACTTGATGATCTAGGTTTGGCAGAATTAGATTGTATCTAGGAATAAAAATTGTATTTGAATTCTTAGTGCAATTACTCTCTGACTAAATAATTCATATAATTAACTTTTGTTAGATCCCAGAGAGTGCTTGCTGATTTTGTCACATAGTGGTTATTGAAATGTTTTATTTCATTCCCCATTTCTTTTTATATATAAAGGTTTTGTTGTTTTAATGCTCCAGTAGACTTTGGTTAATTCCTCAGTTTGTGTAAATTATATAAACTCATTGGGTTTATAGTATCTTCAGTCCGAATCA